>NC_083414.1:57005304-57321971 GCF_020745735.1 Hemiscyllium ocellatum | reverse complement strand
CGAGACCGAGAGAGAGCAAGAGCGAGAGTGAGAGAGCGCGAGAGAGTGTGAGAGAGAGAGAGCGCGCGAGGCTGAGGCAAACAATCCAATTGCATGAGGCATCACAACAGAGACCAATCTCAGCCTCATCCAACATCCAAAGGATAACTTTTCTTCGTAATCGATGGACTGTGAAAGTAATCCAGTCAATGTTTTAATCTGTAGACTGGGTAACATGAGGGACAATACTAACATTTTGCTTCTAACAAAACATCTCATCCACCACAAAAACACTGGGACCATCTAAATCTGCATGTCTCAATGTCATGCTGCTTTTACTCCATCAGGTATTGAGAAATTCTACAACAATATTAAGGCTCATTGTTCTCTTTGTCAATCAGGAAAGAAACCATCAATTTCGGGAGATCCCAAATTCAAGACAAAGGCTTTGGTGAGAGATCTGATCTAGCCCAAGGTGGCAGTGAAGCCAGTGCAATTTGGAGATGCTTCACGTGGTGAGGCAGAGGAAAGACAAAACTGTAACAGAAAATGGCTAATTTAGATCAGTATCAAATGACCTGGTGCAGGAAACAGTTCATATGTCAATGTCAAAAGAAACACGGACTTAGCTGGAATCCTACATGGTTATTAATGCTACTAAATTACAAGGCAGGCAAAGAAACTAAAATATAAAAGAAAAGACATTCTAGTCAGAATTCTATTCCAAATACAACTAATTAGATCAATCAGAGCAATAAGACACAGGATTTGAATTGATATCAGATTCACAAGGGGGAAAATTCAATTCATTTAAAAGCTATTAAAGAAAGGAATTTCAAAGGAGTTACAACATTAGAAATATACCTCTATTTGCACATTTTCAAATTAATATGACAGATGCTAATGTTATTGTTAAAGTCATTTGAATTAACAGGTTTCCTGATAGTATTCACAAAGCATACAACATAATTTTAAAAAGTGGCCAACTCCAGGGAACAGATCACATTTCCTCTAATTAAACCACCTTGCATTATATTTGGAAGATAGACAAACAATTGTGAGTCAAAGCATAACTAATATACTTATGCATTTGATAAATATACACAAATATTGATCTTTATGAACACAATAACATGATTTACACAGCACATTTAACAGCAAAAATACCTGCTCACTTCACAGGTGCATTGACAGAAGGAGTTTGTCATTGAGTGGGGTAAAGAGCTACTGTTAGGTTACCAAATACTTGAACAAAGAAGTTCATTTTAAAGGAGTAACTTAAGGGAGATGGAGATGTGCAGAAGTTCAGAGATTTAAGAAAGTAAGGGTTAGACACAGCCACTAATAATGAAGAAATGAAGAAAACAGCATTGTGCAAGAGAAGTGCAGACCTGTTGGAATGTTATTGGACTAAAAGACTGTAGTGATTGAACTGAGGGCCAGGTAGATCTCACTGACTATGAGATACTTGGTTGGGGTTAATGACAAGGACCAATCAGGAAGCCCAGATTTGGCAGATATAACCAGGGAAAGCAGGTCCAGGCAGCTGTGGAGGGGATTATTAGGGCCAATGCCTGCTCCTCTTCCATGGTTATGTTTGAGCCCAGGTGTCTCTGAAGAAGGAACACATGGTGTCTGCCAATACCCTCGAGGTTTTCAGGGAGCGATGGGCAGCACAGAGAATGGAGTGTTTTATATTGCCTTCCAACTCTATTTTGATTTAATCCCTGCCCTCCCTTTCACGTTTTTGATCACTCAGCTTTGTCCATTGTTGAGAAGGGCACTGCTCATCACTGACAACTCGGGTGTATCCTTTCTTTCTGGTGGTGGAATATAAATAGTATAGAACCTTGAATATCCAAACACGATGGGTGGGGAGTATTTTATTTGGATAACTGATCGTTCAGATAATCGATCTGATCGGAAACAAGCGATAACTTATGAGTGCCGGTTGTCCAGCCATGCATGCCATCACGCTGTTTAACCAATAACTGAACGCTGAGTTGTCTAATGCCGTTTTTAACAGAAGCTTGAGATCTTGTTTAGTTAGTCTGAAATTCAGATAATGAATGTTCGGATAATCAAAGTTGTACTGCAAAGCTTTGTGCACTCGTTGTTCTTCAGTGTCCAACATCAGCACGCAAGTGACATGGGTGCTGGGGAAAAATAAACACTACCGCTGGCAGGCAGTAGTGTGGGAAAAGAGAGAGAGAGAGAGAGAAAAAAATATATATTTTTGGAGATTCAGAGAGTCTCCTCTTTCTCGGGAGTGGCTTTGAGCTGGCTGGCCGGAGCCCATGTAAATGAAGGGTGCCTTGGTGACTGTTTTAACCAGCATCTCTATTTCTCTCTGCTGATGAGAAAAAACAGTATGCTCCTGAAGAAAATTTGCTCATAACAATCTTTGAGTTAGGGTAAGCATTTCTGGCATCATGCTTTCATTTGGGAAGCTTGACTCATTCGATCCTACTGTCGAAGACTGGGCCCAGTATGTGGAAAGACTGCATTATTTTTTTCTGGGCAAATGACGTTGGAAAAGATGAAAAGCAATGAGTAATCCTTCTGACTGCTTGAGGACTCATAGCATTCTTGATTATTAGGAGCGTAACCTTACCCTGAGGCACTGGATACTAAAATCTTCCAAGAGTTGATGGATTTAGTTAAGGCATAATACAACCCCAAGCCTCCTCAAATTCTGAGATGCTATTGGTTTTATTCGGCTATTTGGGAACCTATACTGGGCAAAGTCAGACTAAGCATATGACATCAGTTCCATTCTCCTATGAGGACAAGTTGGTTCAGTTACCACTGATTATGGTAAAAGACTTGGGGCCAAGTTTGATGGGGTAGAATTGTTTGAGAAAGATTCATCCAGATTGGCTCAACATTTTTCGAATAGAAAATGGCTGCCTCAGTGAAGGCCAAATTAAATACCCAGAAGTTTTCCAGTAATGCCTAGAGTCTTTCAAAGGAGCTAAGGACACCTGAGATGTTGAACAGAAAGCAATTCCATAATTCTGCAAGGCCCACCTCCTGCCATTTGCTGTACATGCAAAAGTACAGGCAGGAATCAGGAAGGTGGAGATGCGAAGACAGTTTCAGAATGGGCAGCAGCGGTCATATTGATTGTGAAGGCTGATGGATCAGTTTGCCTTTGCGGGGTTTTAAGCAAACAGTAAACTGCTTCTTGGAGCTAGATAAATATCCAATCCCTTGCAAAGAGGACTTGGATGTAAAACCGATAGGTAGGGCTAGATGAGGAGTCATAGAAGTATCCTACAATTAATACCGATAAGGTTTTGCACTAATATACAAGACTGCTATTTGGGATACCATTTTTTTTCAGCGGACGATGGAGAACATTTTACAAAGTCAGGTTGCCAATTATCTGGATGACATGCTAATAGTCAGAAAAACAAATGAAGAGCACTTGGAGAACTTGGACAGTGTGCTTAAATGTTTCTCCCAGGCAGGTATATGTCTTAGAAGAGAATATGTGTTCTAAGCACCTCAAGAGACTTCTTGGGCTACAGATAAGACCAGGTTACACTCTTGGAAGATGCAGTGAGGGTGATCAAAGGTGTCCTGGCTCCCACATCAGTACCGGAGATTAGGTCTTGGGTTAGTGAATTATTATGGAACATTCATACATAACCTAGCCTCCATCCTGTCATTATGATGCCTGCTATTAAAAATGTGTCCGCCGTGAAAATGGTCACCTATCCAAGTAGTAGCCTTTAGGGAAGTGAAAAAGAAGCTCTCATCTAAGGTGTTGACCCACTATAATTCCAGGTGAGAGCCAGTGCTGACATGCTCCCAGTATCAGGGTAGTGTTATCTCACTGATAGCCCAATAGAGAGGAACACCCGATAGATTATGTTTCCCAGACTTTGGCTAATGCGGAATGCAAACACACTCAATAGGGAAGGAAGGTTTGGTCAAAGATTTGTAATAGTAAAGAACCACAAATCCTTCTCAGGCTACTTAAACAATACAAGACCATTCTGCCCATAGCTTCTGGTGGAATTCAACAGTGAGTCCCTATTCTCAGCACATACAATTACAAGTTGGAACACCATCCAGGAGGCCAAGTAGCAAATGTGGATGCCTTGAGCCATCTCAACTGGCAGATACACTACTGGTGGTACCTCCCTTGGACATCCAGTCACCACTGCCAATATCTGACTGTGGACATCCTGGCAAAACTAAAATAGCTGGTGGTGATGGGCAAAGCAAGGGGCAATGACAACCAGAACTGAAACATTGCTGGACCTGGTGAAACCAAATCACCACAGAGTGACTGCCTTGAGTAAAAGTCGTCACTCGATATTGGCTGAAATCCACCAAGGTCACCTGAGGGTTTCCAAAGTGAAGGTGCTGACAAAAAGTTATGTCTGGTGGCCAGGGTTGGGGTGGGTCAGTGTCCAGAGTGCCCTACAAGGGCAAATCCTGCAGCCAGCAGTACTCCTCACATTCATCCAAATAGATGGATAAACCCTGGACTCGGTTACACGTCCTTTCATGCTACTCCTTCCATGAGGTCAATGTTCTTGGTCATTGTGGATGTCCACTCAAAGTGGTTGAATGTACATAGAATTTATTTGGCAAACACAAGGAAGATGACTGAAAAGCTGTGAGCATCATTTGCAATACATGCACTCCCGGAAGAATTGGTCACAGACAATGGGACATCATTCACCAGAATGGACTTTGAGTATTTCCTAATGTCGAATGGCATTCGGCATGTTCAGACAGTTCTGTACTATCCATCGTTTGGTGGGAAGAGCAGTCCAAACATTGAAGGCGGGCTTAAAGCAGCAGCCTATAGCTTCACTCGACACCAAATTGTCCCGGTTCCTGTTCAATTATAGGACCACACCTTATGCAACTACAGGGATTGCTCCAGCAGAGTTGCTGATAGGGAGAAGACTCAACACCAGTTTAAACCTGATATTCCCAGACCTGGAGTTAAGGGTAAAATGGTAGCAGGAATGCCTAGGCCGGCCACATGCTTCCTTTAAGCAAGAGAGGTAGTTTATTTAAAGGGACGAAGTTTGGTGTTGAAACAATGGAAATGGTCCTGAATGAGGCGACGTCAATGCAAGTTCAGGTCTTGTGACATACAAAGTTTGAATAGGTGAGGTGATCATGAACAAACATGATGATCACCTGAAAGCTGCTACCTCGCAAATGGCGCAGCAGTAAAACATACCTGGCCCCTCAGAACAGGCAGAAAGGCGAACAGAAAATACAGGTTCGCCCACTCCATCCAGCATCGAAGAAACCTTAGAATCCAAGATGGCCCTGATACCATTACTGCCTGAAGAAGAGGATGAAACTCACCAGAGATGCTCCGAGTGCAAGAACTGGGCTATGGTCCAGTATACACCACCTGTGTCCAAGTCAGAGTCAGAGGAACTGGACCTCGAGTGAAAATGTCCCAGGAAAAGCTACAAGAAAAAGAACAGGCCTATATTCCTAGACATAGCGGGAAAGGGATGTAGTGATTGGAATTGGGGCAAGGTAGATTGTATTGACTATGAGATCCTTGATTGGGTTTGTTAATCAGGGAGCTCTGACTGACAGAAATAACCAAAGCTGTACTGTGCACATGTAAATCTTGGTGATGAGATACCAGTTCCCAATTTAACATTTGACCATTTAGTTTATCTTTCTTCAGTCTAACATCCAACAAGCATCACTCCTTACCTCACATTATTACATAAGACTTAATAAAGCTCTGGTTAGGCCCCATTTGGAGTACTGTGTCCAGTTTTGGTCCCCAAACCTCAGGAAGGACATACTGGCACTGGAGCGTGTCCAGCGGAGATTCACACGGGTGATCCCTGGAATGGTTGGTCTAACACACGAGGAATGGCTGAGAATCCTGGGATTGTATTCATTGGAGTTTAGAAGATTAAGGGGAGACTTAATAGAAACTTACAAGATAATACATGGCTTGGAAAGGGTGGACACTAGGAAATTTTTTCCATTAGGCGAGGAGACTAGGACCCATGGACACAGCCTTAAAATTATAGAGGGGGTTAATTCAGAACAGAAATGCGGAGACATTTCTTCAGCCAGAGAGTGGCGGGCCTGTGGAATTCATTGCCGCAGAGTGCAGTGAAGGCCGGGACGCTAAATGTCTTCAAGGCAGAGATTGATAGATTCTTGATGTCATGAGGAATTAAGGGCTACGGGGAGAATGCGGGTAAGTGGAGTTGAAATGCCCATCAGCCATGATTGATTGGCGGAGTGGAGTCGATGGGCCGAATGGCCTTACTTCCACTCCTGTGTCTTATGGTCTTATTACAGTTCTCCTGCCATTCAGCCAACTCCGCATATCTAAACTATCCCCATCTAAAACTCCGGAGCAGGTAGAGAATGGGTTTAGATATAGAATAAAGCTCTCGCTAGACTGCAGCTTTTCAAATTCCCAGGCCATGTTCAGAATGGGATTAGATATTGATTAAATCACCCACTTCTCCCATTGCAGAAACTGGAATTAATGTCAGTCAGTGAACACAGAGGCAAGGGTTAGGAAAGACAATGCAAATTAAAATGTGGCAGTGGTTGAATATCAGCAGAGAGAGTGCTAAAACAGTCGAAACACGGCAGATGACAACTATTCTCAATACAATACCTTGACCACTCAGAGTCGAACAGCCTGGTTTAAAACTTAAACATGGCTTGCCAGCTAACAATCAGTCATCATCTAACTAGTGCATTACTCGTGGAAACACCTCTCTTAGAACCTACTTGGTGACCAAGCACCAATCTGTTCTCAAAGAGTGTGACTTAGTTTCCTCTTCATGCTAGCATGTCTTACAAATTGTCCTGATGAGAGCAAGCTTTGAAAACGTTCAACAAAAGTGCAATACTAGAATAAATTTCAGTGTTGTGTTTCGTCTTCATAGTTTGGGTTTCCATAAAATCATGATGCCCCAATTTAAAAATACGACAGTAATGACAGAAATTGAGTACCTGAAAGCTATCAATAACTGGCAAGTACAACTACTTTGTAAGACCAATGAGAAAAAAACTGAATGAAGATGTATGAATCATCTCTCCATTTCAGATACAAATCCTCCTTGTACAAGTACTCACTTTGCATGGAACTCAAGGAGATTTCAAAATACTGGTCTATAAGGAACCACTTTATGGATTAAAAATGAGAAATATGAACATTGTTTATAAAAAGGGGAGAACATACAATGACTCATTTATAGCCTGGAAGAACAAATGAAGCTAACCAATGTGTATGAGTAAAAAGTGAGGTCTGCAGATGCTGGTGATCAGAGCTGAAAATGTGTTGCTGGTTAAAGCACAGCAGGTTAGGCAGCATCCAAGGAACAGGAATGTGTATGAAACAATGTTACTTTTCAGGGACATTGAGTTCAGACAAATTAGCATTATTTGTTATAGATTTAAGAGTCCAGCACAGCAACAACCCTCTGATTGGTCAGTTTGGAGTTTAACATTGACTGTGTGAGGGAAGTGAAACAAGAGAGCAATAAGGAAACCTCCAAAACTTAGCTGCATCAATCTTTCCTTCCTTTCTGTTTATATTTTCACTCTCCAATTCTGTCAGAAGAGCAGTAAAACTACATTCAGAAAAACTGAAAGAAATAATTCTAAAACCCAAAGACAAAAGTAAAGACGCGGGTCCAACGAGGCAACCAGTGAACCAAAGACTAACCATCACTGTGCGACAATATCGAGGCATCGTTGCAGAATCAACAGGATTGTGAAACCAATCCATCTAGTTTTGTGATTTGGGCTCATATTAGAAAATTGTGTACTCCTGGCTTCTTTCCCACTAGCCATAATACCTTTTATTTTATCTTTTATATCTGTATATGTATATAGGAATTTTAAAAGGGAGAATATCTAAAATACATAAATTAAAAAGGCCTGTTATTTATTCTTATTGTTAAAGTGTGTTCTAATAAATAGCACTATTTTTACTGTTACTGCAGAGAACTGGTGGGTTTTGCATTTCTCCCGAGTAGCAGTCAGTCAGAGGCAAATTGGGACTTCTGGTGCAAAAACAGAAATTGTTGGAAAAGCCCTGCAGGTCTGGCAGCATCTGTGTAGAGAAATCAGAGTTAACGTTTCAAGTCCAGTGACCCTTTCCCAGAACTAATCTGAAGAAGGATCACTAGACCCGAAATGTTAGCCCTGATTTCTCTCCACAGATTCTGGAAGACCTGTTGGCCCTTTTCAGAAATGTCTGTTCTCGTTTCTGATTTCCAGCGTCCAGGGTTCTTTCGGTTTTTATTTGGGACTTCTGACAGTTTCATTAAATCTTCACAATTGTGACAAATTTGAAAATAGTGGGGCTTGATTCTCATTGCACTGTCCAGTGAGTGGTGCCAGGTTGCTCTTTGAAAGAAAGTTTAGATTAAGTATAAAAATTAGCTGATGTTTTTTCAAATAACACATATCATTTCAGAATACATGAAAAGACGAAAAAGCTATACGTTGTCTATGATGTCCAATTTCTTATTTGGATACCAAATATTTTCCCATTTCAAACAAGCTGCAATTTTTTTTATTCACTTGTGGTTAGCCAGCATTTATTACCCAACCCTAGTTGCCCTTGAGAAAGTGGTGATAAGTTTTCTTCCTGAAGCACTGCAGTCCATACGCTATAGGATGACACACCTTAGGGAGTGAATTCCAGGACTTTGACCCAATGACAGTGACGGAACAGCAATATATTTCTAAGTCAGATGGTTAGTGACATGGAGGGGAACGTGCAGGTCCTGGTGTTCCCATGTACCTGCTACCCTTGTCTTTCTAGCTGGAATGGTCGTTGGTTTAGAAGGTGTTGTCTCAGTATTTTTGGTACATTTCTGCAGTGCATCTTGTCGATAGCACTGCTGCTACTGAGCGACGGTGATGGAGGGAGTAGATGCTTGTGAATGTGGTGCCACTCAAACGGGTTATTTTGTCAATCTTCATGAGTGTTGTTGGCGTTGCACTCATCCAGGCAAGTGAGGAGTATTCTGTCACACTCCTGACTTACGCTTTGTAGATGATGAATCGGATTTGGGGAGTCACTGGGTGGTTATTTACCGGCCGCAGTATTCCTGGTCTCTGACGCTTTCAAATCACACAACAATGGAAAAGCATTTCTGCTAACGAACATTTACAAAGAACTCCATTTCCTAAGTGTGCAGCTGATCACTTCCATTTTACTGCAATCGATTCAGATAAAACAAGCAATCCTTATAGAACTAATTCTTAGACATAAAGGGCTAGTTACCTCTCTAGGCAGAGTTGGTTAATCCAGCACTAATAATTTCCACTTATAAACCTCAGAAAATTACTTTCTATCTAAACTGGGATAGTATAATCTTTTCTGAAATAAATATTTTTTGAACCTATTGGTATCTGTGTCCAAAAAATTAATATCCCTTTCCTCAACAGTGGCAAAGAATGCCAAGATATAATCAAAGTTTTTGCAACAATCTTCAACCAATACCCAAATGGGCAACACCTTGCAGCCTCCTGCTGGATGTCTCCATCAGCACAGGAACCAGTCTTCAGACAAATCAATCACTCTACATCGTACCAAGAAATACCCGAATGGATGAATGGGTATCATGCCCCAACAGCTGAGGACTTCAGCTCCAAACAATGCCACACCTTGAGAGAAGCTGTTGCTACACAGCTACAGCACAGATATTTACTCCTCAATCACAAAACTGCCCTGAACGATGATGTCCACAATTGTTGCCAGATTAGATTACCTTTAATCATCAGCAAAGGGATGGCAACTTTTGTCATCTTTTGTCAACTTGGCACTTATTCACCTGCTCAGTGATGCTTAGTTGAGTTCCATGAGGATCATTCAGCTCAAGATCTAATTGCAGCCTTTGTCCAATCATAGACAAAAGAGCTGAATTCAAGACATGAGGTTAGACTGACTGCCCTTGACATCAAGGCACTGTGAAATCATTCAATTTGATTAGGAGAACAAGGAGATAAAATAAAGCATGTATAGCAATGAGCATAGCTGCCTTCCAAACAGATGACCTGGCTTCAATTCCCAGCCACTACAGTTTGTCCACTTACAAATCTTTCTAATTCAAATCTCCTTGCTAGTGACTGAAAGTAATGCACTGAAATACTGGGTTCTTGAGATGCAGCGGTAGTGTTCTTCCTTTTGGGTCTAGGAAGTGGATTCAAGTTCCAACAGCTCCTGAGGTGTGACAAAACATGTCCAAACAGGTTTAATAGAAATATTCTACTGGGAGGACTGGGACAAATATTTCAAATTGTCTACTGATACATAATCGCTTCCCTGAACAAATTCATTGGAAACTATCTCCAATTCTAGAGGACAGGCTTCTTGTGGCACTTTGATAAAGTGCCTAAATCAAGATCAGAAAGCCTGGGTTCAGGTTAATTAAAAATATATACGAGAGGAGCAAAAGGACCTGAGGGCATTTGTGCACAAACCATTTTGACAGTGGCAAGGCAGCTTGAGGAAACAATTAGAAAAACATGAATGTTGTAAAGATGGGCATAGAGCACAAAGGAAAGTTATGATAAATCTGTACAAACAGATCACCTGTACAGTTATGATTAATGTCACGTGGAATATTATCAGGAAGAACGGAAAAGCATAAGAGACTGTACAAAAAAAGATTCAGAGCAATGATTCCCAGTCCAAGAAAATTCAATTGTCGAGATAAGGTAGAGAGGTAGGACTGTTTGTACTGAAGAGGAGTTTCGATCGAAGAGTTGAAACTCCTAAAATAGAATTAACTGAGTAACTAAGGAGGAATTGTCCCTGATTGCAGAAAGATGCAGAACCAGAGGACACCGATTTAAGTAAGTAGCAGAAAAACACAAATTGGTGACAGGAGAATATTCCTGAAGAAGGGATTCTCCTGCTCCTTGGATGCTGCCTGACCTGCTGCGCTTTTCCAGCAACACATTTTTCAGTTCTGATCTCCAGCATCTGCAATCCTCACTTTCTCCGACAGGAGAATATATTTTTGTTCACAGCATTTTATTGGTGGGGGGGGGGGGGGGGCCTGTAATAGATGAGCAGGTCAAAAAGGCAGGTCACAACCACCTTCTAAAGGGCAATAAATACTGGCCTAGCCAATGGCAACTAATCCCATGAAAGAAAAATAATGCAGGCTGTGGTTAAGATATAAAATTCCATGCCCAAGAGTCTGGTTGAGGCAAATCCAATTATGGTTTTCCAAAACAAAAGTGTATCACAGAAATACTGGAAAAGAATTATGCAAATTGGCCCATTGATTTCACTTTTTCAATAAGATCATGGCTGACTATTTATCTCATTTCCATTGATGTCATCAGTGCCAAGAAATCTATCGTGCTCAATGGTTAAGCTTCCACAGCCCGCTAAAGACAGAGAACCTCAAAAGATACACCATCCTGAGTGAAGACATTCCACAGAGGTGTAGAAGTGCTAGGGGCCACATGGGGCTGGGGGGCGGGGTGTGTAGCAAATGTGAGGAACTGTGAAAGGCAAGGGAAATGGCAAGCACCAGGGCCACGTGGGGCTGAGAGGGGCAAGAAACTGCACAGGAGTCAGGTGGGAGCAAATAAACCACATGGGAGATGGAGGGAGCAGGGGTGAGGGCTTGTGCGGATGACTGGTGGTGAGAGCAACTGCGTAGGAGACAGGAGGGAGAGAAAGCACGGGGGAAAGGTGGTGGTGGTGGTGGTATTAGAGGCAGACAGGTTGAGAATCCATGCTAGAGACAGGGAAGGGAAGAGCACATGCTGCTCAGAATTCAGCTGAGGCCAACATGACTGCCCCACACACATCATTGGGGAATGTGAGTTAGATCTTGGAATGTAGTTGTGGAATCTGATGACTACTGTCCCAGCCCCAAGCACTACTGTAGGAATTCCTCACTCTGACAATTGCAGGTGTAAGACATCAATTCCTCCATGCAAAGAAGAAACTTTGATGTCACATCTCCTCTCCGCCAGCCCCCATCTTTTAGTGCTTCATCCAAATGCTGGTCAACAACTGAAGTAATAGGATGGTAATGTCAACCTGAAGCACTGAAACTCATAGCAAGGTTTCCATGTTTCAAACTCCAAGTGCCAAACTCACTCAACTGTGTCCACACATTACTCCTTTCCCCCACCAGCTGGTATGTCTAACGTGCCTGGACTGCCTGTGGGGCTTTTTGCTTATAGTCATATTCCAGAATCATTCCTATGTCTGGCTAACGAGTATGTAAAGTAACTTTCCTAACAGTGACATTAGCACACAAGATGTTAACGAAGCGCTCAGTATAAAGTCAACTAGGCTAAGAATGCTTTTTTTTTATCATCAGTGCTACTACCATTGCATAGTTATGAGTCAACTACATTGGAACAATCAATTAGGTTAGGTGAGTGTGAAAGGTTTGGTTTGCTGAAGGACATGAATGCCACTTTAGTTTTTAGAAAAACCAGTTTCATTATATTTGACATCTTTTCATTTCAAATTCATTTTAGGTTTTCTTTTCAAAAATTAAATAATCTTCACAAATTGCCATGTGAGGATTTGAACACCTAGTGTGTGGATTATTACTCCAGGCTATTGGTTATTACTAACACATTACTAGTATCTATCATATCCATGATGGAAGATAGAATCTTGAAAATGAATAGCAGCATTATTTCCCTTTGTGACATTTTCCATTTCTTATTTTGCTAATGTTCTAGGATGTTCACTGGCAAGATAAAACATAAACTGGACCCATGTGGTAAAGTGAAAGCAACAAATTACAAAAGCAGAATCTCTATTTTCTTTTCTGCAAAAACAGCCAAATCATTACAGTGTGGGAAAAAATGTTTTAAATTGTTCGTGAGACATGGATGGCACTGGCATTTGTCACCCATCTCTAAAATAAACAGGAGTAATCTTGTTGAACTTCATTGAAAGATGCTGTTGAAAACGTTGTGAGAACTGTGAATGTTTGCATCTTGTTATCATGACTAGAATATTAAGTTTTGTAATTTATATCCTTTCAATTTCCACAGCGTAATTTGTTCTTTTTTGTTGCTAATAATGTTAACACAGCTCAAGGGAATAGTGGATATGGTATTCTTTGATACAGACTAAAAGCTAACAGATTCCCTGGTCTTTGGTGCATATAGTCATCTATCTGAAGGAGGAGGAGCACAACTATGTCACTGTCCCTGGGTAGAAAGTCAAAGAAAGGAGCAAAGTCAACTTGTGCTCCTAATTATCAAGCGAGCATTTCTGGAAAGTGATTATCTGGCAACAAACCGATAAAACTCGGCTGTAAAACCAAATAACCTGTTGGTGCTAATGAAGAATGATCTCTTGGCTGAACTACCAGATGGCCATCAGTGACTGTGGAGCTGACACCCAAGCAATATATGCGATTGTTTAGAGGAAAGGCCAAAAAACCGAGAGAAAACAAATAAAATCATGCTAATGTGCAACAGATCGATGACTTTTTTTCTTTCAAATCTTTGTATCTAACACACACATACATCTGAATTTCTCAATTCCATAATTTAAAATATATAGTTCATAGATTGTATAATTATTAATTTTACTGAACAAGCTGTAATGCTGCCAAGTGATGCTGTCATGAATAACATTTCAACATCTGCTGCAATTGATCCTTCTTTATCCAGCACAAAGCAGAGAAATGCTGCCAATCAAGAACATTCTTTCAGCTTGAACTAGATTTCAACCTTTTCAAGAAAGTTGAGTTTTGTGCAGTATAAATAACACAAGTTCCTTGCTTTCTTCAGTCCATCCCTGCTGCTTTCCTTGGAGGCTCTTTCCTGAATTCTGAAATTTACACAGCAATCTGAAGTGAATATTTCACGAAGTGATGCATAGCTTCAAACAGTGAAATCCTTCCAAAACTACTGAATTCTAAAACCAGATTTTAAAGAAAGAAATAGCACCAAGTTCTGTAAGTGGAATCTAGTTAGCCAAGATCAGAGAGCATCACCCAGAAAAATTCAAATTTGAAACCTACTTATTAAACTCAAACAAAAGGATAACTAGGGAGAGAATAGGGTCCCTCAAAGATCAGCAAGGCGGCCTTTGTGTGGAGCAGCAGAAAATGGGAGGAGATATTAAACGAGCATTTTGCATCATTATTTACCGTGGAAAAAGATATGGAAGATATAGAAAGTAGCAAAGTAGATGGTGACACCTTGCAAAATGTCCATGTTACAGAGGAGGAAGTGCTGAATGTCTTGAAATACATAAAGGTGGATAAATCCCCAGGACCTGATCAGGTGTACCCTAGAACTCTGTGGGAAGCTGGAGAAGTGATTGCTGGACCTCTTACAGAGGTATTTGTATCATTGATAGATGTAGATGAGGTGCCGGAAGACTGGAGGTTGGCTAACGTGGTGCCACTGTTTAAGAAGGGTGGTAAGAACAAGCCAGGGAACTATAGACCAGTGAGCCAAATGTCGGTGGTGGGCAAGTTATTGGAGGGAATCCTGAGGGACAGGATGTACATGTATTTGGAAAGGCAAGGACTGATTAGGGATAGTCAACAGGCTTTGTGCGTGGGAAATCATGTCTCACAAACTTGATTGAGTTTTTTTGAATAAGTAACAAAGAGGACTGATGAGGGCAGAGCGGTAGATGTGATCTATATGGACTTCAGTAAGGCGTTCGACAAGGTTCCCCATGGGAGACTGGTTAGCAAGGTCAGATCTTACGGAATAAAGGGAGAACTAGCCATCTGGATATAGAACTGGCTCAAAGGTAGAAGACAGAGGGTGGTGGTGGAGGGTTGTGACCAGTGGAATGCCACAAGGTTCGCTGCTGGGTCCTCTACTTTTATCCACTTACATAAATGTTTGGATGAGAGCATAAGAGATGCAGTTAGTAAGTTTGCAGATTACAAAAAGGTTACCTCAAATTTCAACAGGATCTTGACCAGATGGGCCAATGGGCCGAGAAGTAACAGATGGAGTTTTGGGAAAGCAAATCTTAGCGGAACACATACAGTTAATGGTGAGGTCCTAGGGAGTGTTGCTGAACAAAGAAACCTTGAAGTGCACGTCCATAGCTCCTTGAAAGTGGAGTTGTAGGTAGATACGATAGTGAAGAAGGCATTTGGTATGCTTTCCTTTATTGGTCAGAGTACTGAGTACAGGAATTGGAACATCATGTTGCAGCTGTACAGGACATTAGTTAGGCCACTGTTGGAATATTGCATGCAATTCTGGTCTCTTTCCTATCGAAAAGATGTTGTGAAACTTGAAATGGTTCAGAAAAGAATTACAAGGATGTTGCCAGAGTTGGAGGATTTAAGCTATAGGGAAAGGATGAACAGGCTGGGGCAGTTTTCCATGGGCATCAGAGGCTGAGGGGTGACCGTATGGAGGTTTACAAAATTATGAGGGGCATGGATAGGATAAATAGATAAAGTCTTTTCCCTGGGGTGGGGGAGTACAGAACTAGAGGGTATAGGTTTAGGGTGAAAGGCGAAAGGTATAAAAAGGACCTAAGGGACAAACGTTTCATGCAGAGGGTGGTACATGTATGGAATGACCTGCCAGAGGAAGTGGAGGCTAGTACAATTGCAACATTTAAGAAGCATTTGGATGGGCATATGAATAGGGAGGGTTTGGAGGGATATAGGCCAGGTGCTGGCAGGTGGGACTAGATTGGGTTGGGATATCTGGTCAGCACGGACAGGTTGGATTGAAGGGTCTGTTTCCATTCTGTACATCTCTATGACTTTATGACCAATACTGTACATGCCTCATTTCTGATGAAGGGCTTTTGCCTGAAATGTCAACTCTCCTGCTCCTTAGATGTTGCCTGACCAGCTGTGCTTTTCCAGCACTACACTCTTCAACAGTACTCTAGATGTTGTCTCACCAATTCCTGTACATCTAAAGCATTATCTCCTACTTTTGGATTCAATTCACCTCACATTAAACAATAACACTTCGATTAGCTTTCGTAATTGCTTCAAATGATCTGGTTTTGCAGCAATTGCTGGCTGCACATTTATTGGATAGTGATACAATGAATGACTCAAATCAGATTGAAAATTCTTCTATCAAGCCAAACATAATTAATCACTAAAAAATCAGAACTAACATTGATTTTTTTAAAGCTTTTATCAAAGGGTTCAGAAAGGTCACTGGACCCAAAATGTTAACTTTGCTGTCGGACCTATTGAGTTTTTCCAGCAACTTCTGATTTTGGTTTTGATAAAAGCTGAAATAAATACATACATTTTCGAGAGAATCTCAGCAGGTCTGGCAAAACATTATTTCTCTCTTCACGGATGTTAAGTCTGATATGACTCTTTCACAGTCTTTTCAGAATTCATAGCAGATTCACAATGTTAATTCTGTTTCTCTCTCCACAGATGCTGCCATATCTGCTGACTTTCTCCAGCACCATCTTTTTGTTTCAGATTTCCAGCATCAACAGCATTTTGCTATTATTTGATAAAAATTAGATGTATTTGTTCTATTCCAAATGTATTTAAGCATTGCAATTTTGACATTTTTACGTTTCTACCACGTCTCATCTACCTTTGCTTTCACATATACGTTAACATGTTTATGTTACTACACTCGAATGCCAGAATTCAGCATCGTTCTGTACCATTATAATTAAACAATTGTAACAACAACTGAGGCTAAATCTTGTGATTTTATTGCAGCATTCGGACAATGTCAGTTCTCTCGTCCTATTGAAGGGAACACAGTCATGTCACTGCTGGGGTGTTGGAATCAAACCTAGCATTCCCGAATTTAATTTACATTCATCCCACTGTCATTTGGAATGATGGACCTTCAGCAACAATAATCAAACGTCAGACACGCTCTGGTTGTAACGTTTGATTCTGAAGTATTATAGTGAGTCATAAAATCCAAAACGCAAATTATTTTTCGTCTTTATTGTACTATTTTAGCTGTTTCAAAGGATCAAAATCGTATGAGTAACACGAATTGTAAAGCCTGTGCGTTTTCGGAAGAGAGTGGTGCTGAAATGGACAGCTCCCAATGTCGCTCCTCCGAGCGCGCAGAGATCAGACTGTTTTGGACAAATGCTTGGGTCGTTCATAAACATGCATACAGAAGCTTAAAGCCCCTCTACTCCAACACCAACAATGAACCCTCAAAACCGACAGCTTCTGTGGAGTTATACGCATGCTGAAACAGATACTATCGCTGATTACAGAGACATGGGTGCCCAGCTGATTAAAATGTGGTTCTGAAATGGACAGCTCCCATTAGCGGAGCGTGCGGCGCTTCAGCACCATCCAGAGAATGCAGCGATAAAATGGAATTGAAAGAGGCAGCTCTTAATCAACGGCACACGCTGCTTGGGGAAAATAGTGCTGACAATGTCTGCACCAAGCGATCATCGTGCGCTTAGAACGGAACTAGAACATCATGATGATATTTTTTTCAAAGAAAGCTTCAATAATGATCACAGACATGTATCAGCAGATTACATCGGGAGCGAATAACGAACATTGGTGGCAAAGAGATCAGTTTTCTCTTCATATTTTAAGCGAGGCAGTTTTGCACTCGAACGTTCTGTCTGGCTGCATTCGGCCAAGCACTGAAGCTAGTAATTCCCGTCAATGCTGCTTCACTAAACAACCCAACAAATATAACACAAACAGCTGTCATTACATATACACTTTACCCAATTCTTCACTCAGCTATCCTCAGAGTTCATTCTTCTTTACTCCGATGGGAATACTGGCGGCCATAAACAAACCTGGAGACCTCTTTTGTAGCTCATAAATTTTAGCACTGCAAACATCATATTTCAAGATAGCTAAAGATCAATGTATGAATGAATCAAACATCAATCTTGCGGGGGGGGGGGGGGGGGGGAAGCGAATACCGAAAGATTTACTGCTCTTGGTTGGTTTAATAAGGATCAACTAAAAGTTAAAACTATTGCCAGCCAGTACTGTGGCCGGTGGTCTGGTTCTGAAAGGACAGCTAGTTCTGGCGCCGAAACTCCAGCTGTCCTGATGCGCAAGCTTTGAACCGATTCAGAGTTGATTTCTATTGTGGAGCTCTTCGCTCAGTTCCCTATTCAAAGTTGCACTCTTTACTGCAAGGTTTTCACCAGCCCCGTCACCAACATGGCCAAACAGCTGAACAACCTTCAAGATATGATTTTCAGCCACACTTGGGAGGTTCAATCAAGCACCTCCCTGACACTACATAACATTCTGAAACATCGTCTCCTACTCCCCCCCCCCCCCCCCCCCCACACTCTGTAATCCAAGACACAATCTGCTCCACCACATTCGCGTGAAAACCAAACACATCACTCCCGAACACTTACAGGGTCGACCGAAAACAAATCCTGATCCGTCTTTTCTGTCGTGTCGGTCTGCTCACTGTCTCCTTGCTCACTAACTCTGCCCCTGGGTACCGTTTCCTATTTGATTGTTTCTGCACCTCTGGCTTGTCTGTTTGCTTTCCCTACTGGGTGACAGCTTCCTGTTGCATTTCACTCATGGTGAATGCAGCCGCGGTAATGCCCTCCCTTTCGGAATCCAGTGACAATTTTTTTTTAAAAAAAAGCTTCAGCCCACCGAAGCGAATACTACAGCTGGCTTTGTGAATTCACATGTTCCCTTTCGAGTTCGCTGCCCTTTCACTGGTTCAATGCAACTCCTCAGTCCCCAAGATCCCATAATCATGAAGGATTCGTCTGACTCAGGGGATGCGTGCATCAACATTTTGGTGTGTTTGAGGGAGGGGGGGGGAGGAAGGGGGGGAAGGGGGGGTAAGGGGGGGGAAAGAGGGAGGGGGGAAAGAGGGAGGGAGGGGAGGAGGGGTGAATAGTAGGGGAGGCAAATCAGTCTTGGTTGCTGTCCAGGCAAAGCTTTCCTATACTGCAATCCAGACAGAGCAGGCGATTGTAAAAGGAACAACAAACATTTATAGTGTGCCCCGAGCGATCGCTGACTGTGGGGCGTTTGTATCCGATAAGTATCTTTGCAAAAAAAACAACTGTTTGAAACAACTGAGTGCGGTTGCAAGCCTGCCCCCGACCAGACTCACTCAAGCCCTTGTGTTGCCGAGGCTGGGAGCCACCTTCTGGCTCCGGCTGTCCCTGAACCTCCGCCCTTCTCCAGCGATGGGGCGGGGGGGGGGGGGGGGCGGCCTCGGCCTTCTCGGTCAGCCCAGGTCACCGTGATCGTGCCAGGGGGAGACTGGCTCGGGCGGTGTGTGTGTGTGTGTGCTCTCTCTGTCCCTCTCCAGCCCGGGAATCCCCGCTCCGCCGCCCCGCTTCACTCACCTGCCGGCCGCCGCCGCCGCCGCTGCTGCCCGTCCCCCGGGCGCTCCGTTCGGGGCCGCGGGTGTTTTCAGTGGCGCTGCAGCCGGCGCCGAGAGGGGCTCCAGCTCGCCGGTCTCCAAGCTGTTCTCGTTGCCCATGTCGAGCGAGGGCTGCCGCTCAGCGAAGCCTCCCCTCCGCCATCAAAACCATCGTCTCCTCTCCCTACCCCCCCTCCCCAAAATCCCTGCCTCCCCAACGAGACCCCACTGCGCCTGCGCGGACCGCCCCTTGCCCGCCAGGGAGCAAGAGGGCAGGACCGCGCCTGCGCTCTGTCTTCGTAGCCCGCCCCCGAGCGAATTGATCGAACTGCGCTTGCGCAAATTGGCTCGGCCCTTCCTTGCGCACCGTACTACGCCTGCGCTCACCGTCCTTACCTGTCAAACGCGGGAGACAGCACTACGCCTGCGTAGTGTGTCGCCGGCCCTCCGAGGCGGGTGACGGAACTGCACCTGCGCAGATTGTTTCCCTGATCTCCGAGCGGGTGACGGTATTGAGTTTGCGCAGACTGCCCTCTTTCTTCCCAGCGGCAGGAGTCTCTGTGCCGATGGTCTCCTTTCTCTGGCCGTGGGCATGGCCATTTCATTTTTGTCCCTGCTCCCTATGGGGAGTAGTGGGCATGCGCAAAAGTCTCCCAGTTGACACTTCTCGCCAACATTGTTCTTATGAATGAGTGGATTAGTGTGGTCTGCACGCAATCCTTTTAATCTCCTGTGATACTTACATGGCTCTCTCCAACTAACAAATCAAATAGATTTCCAGAATAATACCCTGAATGTACTATACATTCTGCAGCTCTTTATTAGCAGGACATCTCCATGGTTCCAAGGTCTCAGGAATTTGCATATGCCAAGGCAAGCCCCATTATTTTTCGAAATGTCAATCCTTATAATCCTTCATTCTCTTTCTGAACTGAACGCCTGCACTAAAAGAATTCATTTCGTTTTACAAGCCCCTACCCCCACGGTATTCAACTATTTGCAATAATGCGATATGTTCATTAAACACAGTTTTTTTTCTTGGTCGTTGGAAATAGCTTCCTAGGTGAGAAATGGCTGAGAAAAATAATTATGTAGCTTTTACTCATATGATTTGGTAAATCTCAAACTGCTTTCACGTTTTAATATGTCGTTTTTGTGGCGAATAACGGTAAAGTTGTTCTTTGTATACAGTAAATTGGATGCCAGTTATTCTGGTTTCAGATACGACAGAATAATTGCCAGAAGAACTCAGAAGGGTCACTGAATCCGAAAGGGATGCTACCAGACTTGCTGAGATTTTCCAGCGATCTGTTTTTGATACTCAAAGAACTCACGGATTTTAAGATTGTGCTAACTCAGGATGTTTCTTTATTTTTGAAAAGAATGATAGACGGAACTCAGTTGAAGGAGCACAACGCAACAAGATTTCGGTCTTGCGTCAAACATTCACCCAACTTGCACTTTTCTGCCGACAACAGCCTAAAGCACAGCGACCTCTACAGAGTATGAGCTAAAATAAAACGCCCAACAACTGATGCTAAGGATCTGAAACAAAAACAAAAATTGCTGGAGAAACGCAGTGGGTAACCGCACTCGAAACGATAGTTGCTTTCTCTCCATAGATACTAGCAGACCTGCTGAGTTTCTCTGCATGTTCTCTTTTTGTTTCAGATCTTCAGCATTTGCAATTCTTTGAATACGATATTCAAATTTGCACAAAAACAAAACAATGTCATTGAGGTACAGAACAAAAAAAATCAAGATTAGGTTCAGAGAGTTGGAGACAGAAATGAGAAGTAATTTCTTAAGAATGATAAGGTACTTGTTTAAATCGCCAACAAAAACAAAAATCTGGAGGATTTCAGTTCTGGTAAGGTTGTTTGACAGCAAATGAGACTTTCTGTTGAAGGGCTGAGGCCCAAAAGGTTGACCCTGTCCCCGCTCTTCGGATGCTGCCTGACCTATAGTGCCTTTCGGGCATCATACTTTTCAACTCAGATTCTCCAGCATCTGCAGTGCTCACTTTCTCCTAGCAGTTGAGACTTACCAGGCACTTACATACAACATACATTGGATAGCTATGAGGCATTATAAGAATTGTATATTCTTCAATGTATTTGAATAGTGAGTAAGGCAGCAATATGCTGATTCCAGAATTTTTGGAGGAGCAAAATATGTATGGCAGAATTTCTAAATGAAATTGTATGCAAATAATCACTAAAAGTTGGTAATGACTTGCAATTAGAAACTGAAAACCATTACCTTTGACAATGCAGCACTTACCCAAAACCAGCTAAGTCAAACACAGTCTGACTGGTACCTTTCTAATGCACTGCCTAGTTTAATATCCCAGAGGATTACAAGGATTTCTCTCGCATGCATTGTAAGTTGTTTTGAGCTTTTAGTGGCAATGTACTAAGTGCTCTCCAAACTAAAAGGCTTGATCAACTCATAAATTGTGAAGTTTTCCTGATAAAGGATAAAGTTCTGCTAAAAAGTTTGTCTCAACATTTCCTGATGAAATGCCTTGACTCAAACTTGGAACTTTTAAATTGCCATCTGAGGTGTTGCAAAAAAATGGTAAGTTGCAATTTGTCTCTCTCTCTCTTACAACTCAAAATGTTTATTTTTCTTAATGTCTTATATTCCCTCATTGCATGAGTTAATAAAGAGAATTCTTCAAAAAGGATCTTAATAGTATCAACTGAGGATTAGGTGGGGAATTGGGACTAACTTCATTTCTCAACAGGAAGCTGGTATGGACTTGAAAGACAGAATTGCCATTTTCTGTGCTGAAAATGACTCAATTAGCTTACATGAGTATTTGTTTCACAAATCACATTGTTACATGGAATTCAATAATAGACAACTGTAAAAAATCTGGAAGACTAAAAACAATACACACCAGTTGATGTGGAGGCAGAGTAAAGGCTGGAAAATTTGCATCAAGTTGCCAATGCACATACTATAAATTTGCTATAGCCAAAACATTTCTGCATATTTAATGGCTCAGTGAACAATAGCTGTTACTGTATTGGCAGGTTTCCGGGTATGGTAAGAAAATGTCTATGGATGCGAGTGTTGTGTGAAGCAGGCTTGTTCAATTGATAGAGAATAAAAACTGCACTACTAAACTAACTTTGCAAACATATTTTAAATACTAACAACTTCACTGATGCTAATATTGTTGAAATAATCATATCTTACTGGTGTTACAGAACATAAGCATCAACATGATGGATAATGATACTAACCATCTTATCCTGTTCTCTGGTTGCAATGGCTTTGCTTTGTACAAAGTCAGTTGCTAAGTGATCTATAAAAACAAGGTAACACCTATGAAAAACAATTGTAAACGGTTCAAATCAGTAAATTCAGGCAACATTGAATCCCATCATTACTTATTCAGAGGGACCCAACAACCTAAATATCCAAAGTATTAATTGGTCCAAACATGGATGTAGGTTTGCACGCTCAACTGGAAGGTTCATTTTCAGATGTTTCGTCACCATATTAGGTAATATCTTCTGTGAGCCTCTGGACGAAGCACGGCTGATGTTTGCTGCTTTCTATTTATATGTTTGAGTTTCCTTTAAACCCAAACATATCAATAGAAAGCAGGAAACATCAGCAGTGCTTCGTCCCGAGGCTCACTGAAGACGTTACCTATTATGATGACAAAACGTCTGAAAATGAACCTTCCAGCTCAGTGAGCAAACCTACATCCAGAATCTCAACCTGAGCTAAAAACCTTCTCAAAACTTGCTGGTCCAAGCATATTAAAATATCCAGAATTGTTTGAACAGAATTGTTAGCCAATACCATCAGTGCATCTTTTAAACCTGAGAGTTTGCAGAAAACAAAAGTCACGTTCCTCAACAGAACATGCAAAACTGCATTCAGGTTACTTCTATTCATGCAATAAAGGAATTTGGATATTTGCATTAAACAGAATTTGGGCCTGTGAGAATGAAACTCCCTTTCCACTATAGGAAAGAATCCAGTTATTGGATGTTAGGTGATTTCGGCTTAGCTGTATGTGGTACAAGTCTGGCTCACTCCATTTTTTCTGCTGTGTGATAATCATTCAAGTCATCACCTTTGTTACCTGGAGATTAGAAATGGAAATGGACTATTCCCATAATGATAAAATGTTCTATAGTGTAAGCAGGGAACTACCCCATCATTCTCGTACTAAGGCCAGCTTTGCTGCATTAAGTCATTTGTGGTATGCAAGCAAGGTTCTATTTCAGGTTCTACCCATTTCCAGTATTCTGAAGGCTGGATCTATCCATGCTCATATTGGCTGCTTTATTCAGCTGGACCATGTATGCAGAAAAACACATTTGACCACAAGTAAAACAGATAGTGATGTCCTCAAAATAACTTAAAGGCCATACAGAAAAAGGAAATGCTGGGTCTTGTCAAGGATACAACAACAGGTTGCTTTAACAATAGTGAAAATGGCCCACCATATCAGATTCTAATGTGCACTGGAGTCTGAGTATCACTGCGCATTGTCCTAAGATGGTCAGGATGGTGGAGAGACCAAAGTCTTCTAGGTTGTGCTTTTCAGAAAGACTTACTGAAAGAGATGTAGGATTCTTTGTGGAAGTATATCCTGAGCAGCCCTGTAACACAGCACAGCCAATTAGACAAAAAGCAACAGCTGCTCAAGGGCCAGGAACTTGGTGAAACTGATTCATTGGTTGATCCAAATTTTATTTGTCTCCCATTGCATGGAGCTGCCCATGATTGAGAACACTGTGTTCTGAAAAAATCACAAGATTTAGGATTATAGGGTGCACTAAAGCTCAGACAGCCACTGTGAAGTCTCAATGAGGAGAGACTATATTCTAGATTCTCCTGCCAAAGGACAGTGAGGGAAGGGAGCCAATGTAGAACTCCTCAGGACTTTTAAAGTTGGGTAAAAGTCTACTGGACCATAGGGCTGCTCTCTCCTTAGAGAGAGAGAGAGAGAGAGAGAGAGAGAGACTGGTGGTGATTTAATTTGAGGATCACCATGCCTCAAGCAAGAGGAGGGGTTGAGAAAGAAAGTCTTTCACAGTAACATCAGTCAGTGCAGGAATTAGCATTAACTCTACGTCACAAAGCAACCATCCAACCAACTGTGTTATCTGACCACAGGCACTACAGACTATTTTAAATCAACAATAAATAGTAAATTGTAAAATATGAATTGTGATTGTAAATAAGACATAAGACATAAGACATAGGAGTGGAAGTAAGGCCATTCGGCCCATCGAGTCCACTCCGCAAATGTAATGAGATAACTCAGAATGCAAGAAAACTCTAATGGAATAAATTAACCTGTGTTGCACTTTTATAACATCATGTGTGGATAATTGAATTATTTCAAATTTTATGAATAATACATACTTATGTTTTGAAAAAAATTGGGAAAATTTACTTGTCTGCTCCTTGGGCTGTAGGATCGACTTCAGATCATTATGACAGTCAAAGTTGAAAAAGGTAAGAAGCAATTTTTTTTAATAAACGTCGTGATCCAACAATAGAAGCTTTCTATAGTAGAGTATTTTGACTTATAAATTATTCAGACAGCTTTTTATGCTTTCCATGTATAAAACACATAAATGGACCAATTCTGCTGAGTTTATTTAACAATTATTATGAACAGGAGACCAAGTACAAACAAAATTGGCACTTCATTATTTTTTAAACATTATTATTTGGAGAGTTTTCCAGAGTGTTTCAAACTGAACAAATACTACTTACTTAAAACATAATATACATATATTTAAAAAGATGATTAATCTGAGAGTAATAGAATGTTCAATAACATAAAGGAAAATAATTTTCACTTATAAATGTGTTACAAACCTTCATTGCTAAGCAAAAGCAACATGCGTTTAAATTGCAAGGTTAACATAGTAAAATATCTGTGGCCAAATCACTTCTTAGGAATGTTATCAAATGGAATTCTATTTCGTTCCTTGTGAATTATCAGCCTTAATTGTCTTGGGAAATTTCAATCTGCTTCTTATAATTTGTTTCAAATCTTTTAATATTGTACTGGTATTCCATAGTAAAAGTCACTGAAATATTATTGGGTTCTTTCATTAATAAAGCAGGAAGATAGATCTCTTATTTAAAAAACAAGTCTTTCTGTTTCCCTACTTTAAAAATAATCTTTTACCTCCAATTCTGTCAACGCTTTCCTTGCACAATGCTTCGAATGAGCATGATTAACTTCCAACAAGAGACCAATGGCTACTTTCTATTAAATCACTAATTTTAAAAAATGCCTCTTTCATTTTGCTTAAAAACTTGCAAGTCAAATCAGAGAAATCCACAAGAGTTAGGATATTGTTTACCAACTATGGATTAGGTACTTTGCTCCATTAAGATAATTCCTAATTACTTAATCATCCCAAATATAAATGTGGTCAACAAAATCATGTGTTAAGAACTTACGTATATCTGGGAATACATTAATCTTTAGCCATTTAAGTCTGCATTATTTACCTAATCAGACAAATTTCCATGGCTTGACCAGCTAGCAAAAAAATTGGAAATTCTATTCCAAGTTCTTTCTTCACTCCCCAAAGCTTTTCCATTATTTTCAAGGCAAGGCAAGTGTGTACGGAAGCTCTCCACTCACCTGGATGGATGCAACTCCAACAAAACTCAAGAAGCTCAGCATCATTCAGGACAAAACAGCCTGTCTGACTTGCATCTTATTTGCCAATTTATGCATTTGTTTTACCACCAGCACATTGTGACTGCAATGTTTACCATCTACAAGATGCATTGCAAACAATTTGCCAAACTTTGTGAGCACCACTCAAACATACAACCTCAACTACTGAAAAGGACAATGACAGTATCAGAGTTAGCTGACTTGGAAATATGTCATAATTGCTTCATTGTTGTTTAGCTAAAATCCTTGAAATCTCTCCCCAACAGCTACATGAACTACAACAATGAAGATCTTCTCAAAAGTAATCAGAGAGGGATAATAAATACTGAAACTGACAACTGTACCAATATTTCACAAATTAATTTTTTAAAATGTGTTTTGAAAGTTTGTGTAGTCACAACTCAGAAGAATGACACAGTGTTGAATAAAGAATATAACTCGCTGGGTACTGATAGTGTATCAAGCTACTAATCATTAATATTCTGTAGTGCTGTTGACCTTCTGGTTCAGGTAGCAATTATCAAGTGTACTGAAGAGTAAGCATTTCATTTTGGAGCTAACTGAACACCAGATTGGTATTTTGATTTAGCCCTCTTCATCATCTTTGGTGTTATTGTATTGTCCTTAATGGGGTTGGCAACTGAATTGAACAATTGGAAACATGGGGGATTTAGTGGTGCTGGTTAAGAGGTGAAAATTACCAATGTGAATTGGTAGTAGGAAAAGCATGTCTGGATATTTTTAAAAAAAACACTAAACTGGTCCAGTTCATCTCCTCCATAACTATATTTCCACTCAGTCCTGATCACAACATGGACACATGACATATTAATCAAGGAGTTGAGGTACAGAGCAACAATTGACTTCTTTGAAACCAAATCAAAGTAAACATTGAGTACAGTTTACTTGATGTTCTGCTATCCAATCTGCAGTGTCAAGTAGCCTTTGTTCCATATTTTAGAATTTTCTCATCTGGTATTTGACACCAACAGAGGGACACGTTAACACATTGGGGTCATTCCTTCACAAACTCTGCAGTCCTCACTCTGAAGAAATGTTTCA
This sequence comes from Hemiscyllium ocellatum, assembly GCF_020745735.1. Taxonomy (NCBI): domain Eukaryota; kingdom Metazoa; phylum Chordata; class Chondrichthyes; order Orectolobiformes; family Hemiscylliidae; genus Hemiscyllium; species Hemiscyllium ocellatum. The sequence goes on along the minus strand of NC_083414.1, from coordinate 57,294,937 downwards.
ATCCATCTCTAGAACTTCAACAGATGACATAGCTGAGGTCAGTCAGGAACTTGCCTTTATAAATTGAGAGGAACAAACAGTCCAGCTCTCTCCTAAAGCACAAAATAATAAAATCAGAATAAATAGAATGTCTATTACTTCTATAATAAATACCGAGTCTGTAAAATGCGGTGTATTAAATATGATATGACTGCAGTTTAAATCACATGGTTGGCCAGTGCAAATCATTTCTCATGAATCCCCTTATTTGTCAATGACCACAACGACCACTGATTCTCTTTAAATAAGTAATTTATAACAAGGTTCTATAACGCACAACAATATCCATTCATAAGTCTCAAGAGAATAACACACTGAGGCATGCTCAGGATCATAATTTAAGACCTTCAGAGAGTAAATTGCTTGAGGTGTCAGGTATCATTTCAGGCTTCTAATTCCTGATGACTTTGTAATATATTTTAGCCTGTATTATGCAAGACACACAGATGATGAAACAAATCTTCATTTATTACAATTTGCAAAATGTGGTACCAAATTGCTTCAATCTGAGTTGTGTAGCATTATACCAAGTAGTGTGATTCATGAGTTACACTTACATGTGCAATGTGAGTGATTTGGAATGTCATTAAATTATCCATCAATGCCATTACTTCCAAATTTCTTCAGCATGACAATATTCTCATATTACTCAGAAGGAATATCAAATATTTTGATGTCTACAAGGAAACTACAATACATTTTAGTATTGAGACGACATTGAAAAACTGTTTGCACATTGGTCTCCTGCTTTATTATGTCATCCCCTATTAGAATACAATGATAACATAATGACATCCTTCAACAAGGATAGCATATATAGGATCTATTTTTGACCTTGAATGGAGATATATTTACTGCTGTTGGGGTCAGTAGCACCATTCCAAGTTGTTAAATATCACTTAGCAGTTCCAGGTTAGGTCTTAGCTCATGTTTGTGTTGGATATCAGAAAGTGGTCCACAGTTCATTGCATTGCTAAAGTGCAATTTTCATGGCATGGATGTATTATTTTGTTGGAAATTTTAAACAAGACCCAACAAAGTTACATGTAACCATGAACTGAAAAGGGGCTGTGTGAGTGGTACTTTCAACACATAGGATGAATTGCAAAAAATTTCATGCTGCCAGTCAAAAGCAGGTTCCGTATAAAATTTTGCTCCTAAGCAGCCTCTAACGACCAGATGAAAATATTAAATACTAAAATCAGGAGAGACTGCTACACACTACTATTTTCTGCGGAGCTAATGTTTTACAGTAATTAAGATATTGTACAAGTCAGTTGAAAACTGTTAACCCAATAGATGTATAGGCCAGCGTATGAATGAAGTAAAAGACCACAGTTCTTCAGATCTCATCATGTATACTATAGCCAGGTTCAAAGGAGATTTCTACAACTAAATCATCTTGAAAGCAGAAATGCGCAGGTTAGGTGGATTGGCCATACTAAACTGCACACCGTGTCCAGGGATGTGCAGATTAGCTGGATTAATCATACAAGGTAACATGGATAGGGTACAGGGATAGGTCAGGGTGGGATGCTCTTCGGTCTTTGGACTCAAAAGGCTGAATGGCCCGCTGCCACACTGTGGAGATTCTATGAAAAATACGGTAAAATAAACAAAAAGGAAAGCACTGGGGAAAATTAGCAGGCTTGGCAGAACTTCATCTGATGAAGGGCTCTGGACTCAACATTAACTGTGTTTTTCTCTCCACAAATATTGCCAGACCTGGTGAATTTCTCCAGCACTCTTTTTTTTATTTCAGATCTGCAGTTCTTTGTTTTCTATTACTGCAAAATAAAGCTGTTTTGATTTAAAAATGATGCATTTTCTGCCATTGATTTTAAAGCATTAGAACTGTAATATTCAGTTTGTTGGTGAGGCAAGGGATTTTAAGAAACTTTAGATATCACTTTCCCATCCATTTCTAGTTCGATTTCCCAATAAATATCTCACATAACCAGTGGCAGACTCATAGAGTCATAGAGATGTACAGCACCAAAACAGATCCTTTGATCCAACTTGGCCATGCCGACCAAATATCCTAAATTAATCCAGTTATTTGCCAGCACTTGGCCTATATCTCCCTAAACCCTTCCTATTCATATACCCATCCAGATGCCTTTTAAATGTTGTAATTGTATCAGCCTCCACCACTTCCTCTGGCAGCTCATTCCATACACGGACCACCTCTGTGTGAAAGGAATTGCTTAGGTCACTTTTAAATCTTTCCCCACTCACCTTAGACCTATGCCCTCAAGTTTTGGGCTCCCCTACTCTGGGAAAAAGACCTTGTCTATTCACCCGATCCATGCCCGTCTTGATTTTATAAACCTCTATAAGGTCACCCCTCAGTCTCTGATGATCCAGAGAAAATAGTCCCAATCTATTCAGCCCCTCCTGATAGCTCAAACCCTCCGACTCCTGCAACAGCCTTGTAAATCTTTTCTGAACCTTTTCAAATTTCACATCTTTCCTATCGCAGGGAGACCAGAATTGAACATAGTATTCCAAAGGTTGTCATGCCCAATGTCCTGTAAAGCAGCAATATGACCTCTCCCAATTCTTATACTCAATGCATTAACCAATAAAAAGACTCAGTAATATAATTGTCACAGAGCTTGCATCTAAGACAAATGAGAGTGAAAGAATTATTGAACCTGAGAGATCACTGCACCACTTTTGAAATTACAAAATATATTCCCTTCTAGCATCTCAAAAACAACCTACGGGGAGACATTGCTGTTTATGTTGCTATTTTTATGGTGAATATGGGCTCTGATAGAACTATCAATTTCATATTTATTAGATACATGAGGCTGAGGCATTCAATGTCAATAAGTCTGCCCTCCTGAACAAAGACTATCCTATGCTGCAGTGCCATCTACTGCATGATAGCCAGCAGGAAATTTTGCAATGTTTTCATTTAGCTTAAAGCAAAGATACCCAAAGCTTTTATCTTCATGGTCCATAGGGCTTAACGTAGAAAAAAATCTTGATCCTATCCTTAGGGTTGAGCAGTGGCAACATTTACAGTTTCTACAAACAGTAATAAAAAAATGTGGATTTTATAATTCCTAGTCTGAATCAAGAGATGGGAATACAATAGAGTACATATCTACATACTCTTGTTTTATTGTGCAGATCTCTGAAAGGCGAGATATTTTTAAGATATATGGTGCTTTTGTACAAGATGTTTCCATCTTAACCTTTTTACATTCATAGCCAATCAATTATCATATAATTCCTACAATGTGGAAACAGGCCATTTGGCCCATTGGATTTGTACCAACCCTCCAAAGAGCATCCCACCCAGACGTAGCCTCTATCCCTGTAACCCCACATTCACCATGGATAATTCATCTAGCCTGCACATCCCTGTAAAATGGGGCAATTTAGCCTGGCTAATCCACCGAACCCACACATATTTGGACTGTGAAGGAAAGCGGAGCACCCAGAGGAAACCCACAAGGACACAAGGAGAATGTGCAAGCTCTACATAAACAGTCTCCAACGCTGGAATCGAACCCAGGTCCCTGGCACTGTAAATCAGCAGTGCTAGACACAGAGCCACTGGTCCATCCATTCATACCATGTAACTGTAATCCAAGTGAGCATATCGGCTAGACTGTACATTTAAGCCTGAGACAGCATATTAATAAATATATTGTTAATAAACTTTTAGATAGCTGGATCAATAACAGACAGAGTCTCTGTGGTACTTTTTTTCATTTCTCATCTACATCTATATCCTTTAGCTATTTGGAAGGAAACTTAATGTGCTTTTCAAAACAAAATGAGAACAATTTGATTTGTGAACTCAAAGGTGAATTTAATTAATCACTCAGTAAAATAGCAAAGAAAGGAATAATTGTCTACATTATAAAAGCAGACTCTCATTCTCCTCTAAGTATTGGGTTGGCACTATCCTAATTTCAGGAAGCAGCCAAACAGCCAAGGTGATTACAGCAGCCATTTGACTAACTCACCATTTCATCCACTCACGTGTACAGTTTGAAATTAGATTAGATTAGACTTACAGTGTGGAAACAGGCCCTTCGGCCCAACAAGTCCACACCGACCCGCCGAAGCGAAACCCACCCATACCCCTACATTACCCCTTACCTAACACTACGGGCAATTTAGCATGGCCAATTCACCTGACCCGCACATCTTTGGACTGTGGGAGGAAACCGGAGCACCCGGAGGAAACCCACGCAGACACGGGGAGAACGTGCAAACTCCACACAGTCAGTCGCCTGAGTCGGGAATTGAACCCGGGTCTTCAGGCGCTGTGAGGCAGCAGTGCTAACCACTGTGCCACTGTGCCACCGTGCCGCCCACTAAATTCATTGGCATTCAACCAAGCTATCTTCATGCAATTTCTTAAAGCTGGTTTGATTATATGCACTTAACAAATTCCCAGCTTGGATTTATGATTTTTTTTTGTTTGTTACAGTTCCTATTTCAACAGCTATTGATGCTCAACAGAAAACTGGAATAAATGGCTAATTATGCAACCTAGTATATCTTTGATATTCCTTTGTGTGCCATGTGTGGTTTCATTGTAAGACAAAAGCTGAAAGAACAGCGGATGCTGTAAATCAGGAACAAAAATACAAGTTGCTATAAAAGCTCAGCTGACCTGGTAGCATCTGTGAAGAAAAATCAGAGCCTGCTTTTTGAGGAAGGGTCACCAGACCTGAAACGTTAACTCTGACTTTTCTTCACTGATGCTACCAGACCTGCTGAGTTTCTCCACTAATTTCTGTTTTTGTTACATTGTATGATGAAAGTTCCTTTATTCAGGAATCTGAAGCACTGCTTCAAGATTCAGACATGACTGAATCTTACATTTTTTTATTGGCTGGGTGTCATTTCTTCCCCATTTTCTTGAATGTTTCTCTTGTGAGGCCTAGCAGTCTTTCTTTGCAATATTGTCCTGAACTCTAACACCTACACCACCCACATGGTGTCCCTCTCCAATGCTAGTCCAACTGTACCCTGAAAAGTGTGCCACTGTTAAGATATCTCGGAATAGACTGGCCTCCCTCACACTCACATCATCCTGAAAGGTTATTACACACCCGGATAAGTACCGTCAGTCCAGCATTGTCCTGTACATTTCGTGACATTTGGTCCAGCTTTGACAAAAAAGAGGAAATTGTTACCCCACTTTGCAGATGGGCACCAGGAGTTTCTGATATATGGGTTGGTACATAGGAGGAGTGCCCTGTCCCCCAGGACAGGCAAAGGAGGTCATGCTATCTAATCCTGCCAGTCTGGACTGAGATTTCCACCCAGGTTAATGTAGTCTCAGGCATCTTGAGGAATGCCCATCAATGAAGAAAGAATGTCAATGATCCTTTTCACTTGGCCAGAATAAGTGCCAACATCTTCTTTCTGCAACTTCACACTCTATTTTTGCTACTGGAGCAACCCAGTCCAAGGTTCATGCCCTACCACGCTCATTATTTCATGCAACAGTTGCCTCACTCACTCTCACCCACCGTCCTAATCTGGCATGGTCTTGGTTCTGCCTACACACTCGCTTGGGGCACCTCATCACCTTTCAGCAACTTGCACCAACTAACAGATGTGCCACCCATTTTCACCTGACACAATCCTTCCTTTTCACTCACTGCAGGAGAAAGCAGCCCACAACAGCACAGAAACAGCAAACACAGATGGTGGCCTGCCTGACATTTAGCACCTCCGACTGAATGAGGAGACAGTCATGACCCTGACTACTTGAAATGGCTGACTAAACGCGCCCAAGTCTTGGACTGAGAGCAGAGGTTGTCCTTCACTTTCTGTACCATGACCCCCTCACTGAAAGCTGTCTCCTTGGACTTGACTGACTACTGCTGACAATGGTGACAACCTTCCAGATTTTGTGTCTGTACTGAATGGCAAGGCAGGACTGAAGGACTGTGCCCTGTAGCTCGGGCTGGGGAGACAAAGCACATAAAAGGTAACACAAGGCAAGGAAGCTGTGATCATCCAGGTGGACTCAAGATGAATGAGCACTAAGAGAATAATCAAGCATTTCCAAGATGCAGCTCGGTCTAATCCATGAGTTCAGTGCCAGTCCCTGCACATAAATATTCTTGAAGCAGCCTTTCTATGATGTTACCAGTGTGCCCAGAAGTCCAGCTTTAAAGTGGTTTAAAGTGCAAGAGTACCCTGTAACTGGATTGGGGAGATGTCACAAGGGTCCTGAGAGTCTGGCATGTGTTGAATGTTAGGGGCTGGTGGTTGAGAGGTGGTGAATGTAGTCAGTTCTCTAGACCATATCCTGGGATGTTGTTGCTACACGTGCTAAATGGTGGTCCTGAGGAATGAGAGGCAACTTGGAATTGACACAGAGCCACTCTGACTTTCATACTGAAAATTCTCAGCATCTAGTTTGGATGTAGGTTAGAAAAGTGCACATTAACAAAACGAGATGTGCACCGAAAACAATAACAAGCAACTGTTCTTGTTAATAGGCATCTATACACTGGGTGGCGAAAATCTGATCCCAGCATCCAGAACTCAGTTGGAAAATGCAACGAGTTGTTGCTGACATCAAGAAAGGCTTTGCTGGACTTCTCACATGATTTTCCCAGATTTCTCACTGTAACCCTGTAAGACTACCCTATTTGTTCTGAATTCCCTAATTTTGTTTGCTCTCCCGAAATGCAATACTTCACACTTCCAATCAACATTTTCCTGCCCATTCAACCAAGTGAATAGCAAGCCTCTACATTATCAACAACACAGTCAATTTTCATCTATTGTCTTGCTCCTCTAAATAATACAGACAGCAAGGGTAGTGCAGTGGTTCAGTGGTTAGCACTGTGGCCCCACAGTGCCAGGGATCTGGGTTTGATTCCAGACTCGGGCGACTGTCTGTGTAGAGTTTGCACATTCTCCCTGTGTCTGTGTGGGTTTCCTCTGGGTGCTCTGGTTTCCTCCCACAATCCAAAGATGTGCAGGTTAGGTGAATTAACCATGCTAAATTGCCCATAGTGTTCAGGGATGTGTAGGTTAGGGGTAAATATAGAGTAATGGGGAATGAGTTTGGGAGGGGTACTCTTCAGAGGGTCGGTGTGGACTTGTAAGGCCGAAGGGCCTATTTCCATGCTGTAGGAATTCTAAGATGACAACCTTTTGGGATTCCCATGGTAAGAATTCTTATTCTGATGATGGCAAATGTCTGGGGCAAAATCTTAAAAAGAAAATCAAAACAACACAAATACTAAACAATTATGTTGGTTATCTAAACTAAGTTAAAACTTTGTCTTCACACGTACCAACTGAACTAATTTCTCATGAAATACTGACTTATTGTCAGTCCAGAATGTTCCTGATTCTGATAACTTATTTAAAGTGGCTAATGTGAGAGTGCAGTCCATTCCTAATGAAGGAACTTAGGAATCACACGTGCTCTGTTTTCATTTTCCAACACTTTTTTTTGGTGATGTTGAAGATACGTAAATCTGCATTTTAAAAGCTATTGACACACATTTATACAAATAGAATGTACATATAAATTAAAGAATATTTTAAGAAGCATTGTAAAATTAAAGTTTGTGAGAAGATTTGTAGCTCAGGTGCTCATCTACACACGCAGATGACAAGCAACATGAATTCGACTGGGACAACACTACTATTATAGGACAAGCCAAACAGAGAACAGCCAGGGAATTCCTCGAGGTATGGCACTCATCCACAGATTCGATCAATAAGCACCTCAACCTGGACCCAATATATTGGCCACTGCAGCGGACAGCTGGAACTGACAACCGGAAGTGGCAGAGACAAACCACTATAAATGCCGAAGGAAACATCTCAGAAGTGCTTCACAGGAGGCTCCCAAGCACTGAGGATGTCACTTAGACAGGGGACAAAACGTCTGCAACACAAATTCCCAGCTCGGCTAACAGAACCACAACATTGTAAAATTAAATATATATGGATATTTTGATATATATTTTGGTGTGTAGGAACATTTTACGAAAACATGCACACCCATACGTACTTGATCTGTCATTATATATTTGGTTGCATCAGACAAAGGCGCTGGCTCCAAGGTAGAATACAGAAGGTGGTTGTGGACAATTTCTTTTCAGACTGGAGGCCTGTGACCAGGCTGTGCTGGGTCCACTGCTTTTTTCATTTATATCATGATTTGAATGGGAATTTTGAAGTATATTTAGTAAGTTTACAGATGACACCAAAACTGAAGGCGGAGTGGACAGCGAAGAAGGTTACCTCAGAATACAAAGGCACCTTGATTAGATGGGCCAGTGTGCTGAAGTGTGGCTGATGGAGTTTAATTTAGATAAACACGAGGTGCTGCATTTTGGAAAGGCAAATCAGCGCAGGACTTATACACTTAATGATAAGATTCTGGGGAGTGTTGCTGAACAAAGAGACCTTGGGGTCCAGGTTAAATAGTTCCTTGAAAGTGGAGTCACAGGCAGATAGGATAATGAAAAAAAGTGTTTGGTATGCTTTACTTTATTGGTCAGTGCACTGAGTAAAGGAGTTAGGTGGTCATGTTGTAGCTGTACAGAACATTGGTTAAGCCACTGTTGGAATCCTGTGTGCAATTCTGATCTCCCTGCCATAGGAAGGATGTTGTGAAACTTTCATGGGTTCAGAAAAGATTTACAAGAACATTACCAAGGTTGGAGGGTTTAAGTTATTGGAGAGGCTGTGTAGGTGTGATACTTTCCCTGCATTGTTGGAGGTTGAGGGATGACCTTATTGAGGTTTACAAAATCATAAAGAGCATGGATAAGGTAAATAGACAAGGTCTTTTCCCCAGAGTGGGGGAGCCCAAAACTAGAGAGAATAGATTTATGGTGAGAAGGGAAAGATTTAAAAGGGACCTAAGGGGCAACTTTTTCACACAGAGGGTAGTGTGTGTATGGAATGAACTACCAGAGAAAGTGGAGGCTGGTGCAATTACAACATTTAAAAGGCATCTAGATGGGAAGTGTTCAGAGCGCCTTGAGCCAAATGCTGTCAAATGGGACGAGACTTATTTAGAAATATCTGGTCAGCATGGACAAGTTGGACAGAAGGGTCTGTTTCTGTGCTGTACATCTCTCTGACTTTATGACTCTAAGAAGGTCATTTTGCAGCTGTTCAGGACATTGATTAAACCACTCTTGGAATACTGTGTTCAGTTCTGGTCTCCTTGCTGGAGGAAGGATATTGTTAAACTTGAAAGTGTTCAGAAAAGATTTACAAACACATTGCTATTGTTGGAGAATTTGAGCTATAGGCAAGGCTGAATAGGCTGATGCCATTTTCTCTGGAGCGTCGGAGGCTGAGGGATGACCTTATAGAGGTTTATAAAATATTGAAGGGCATGAATAGGGTGAATAGTCAGGGTCTTTTCCCCGGTGTAGAGGAGTCCCAAACTAGAGGGCATTGTTTTAAGATGAGAGGGGAAAACCTTAAATGGGATCTAAGGGGTAATTTTTTCACACAGGGGTGGTGTGTATATGAACTGCCAGAGGAAGTGGTGGAGGCTGGTACAATTACAACATTTAAAATGCAACTAGATTGGTACATGATTAGGAAGAGTTGAACGGGATGTGGGTCAAATGCTGGCAAATGGAACTAGAATAATTGAGGGTATTTGGTCAATGTGGATGAATTGGACTGAAGGGTCTGTTCCATGCTGTACAGCTCTATGATTCATTAAACTAACTGGGGTGATTCAGTAGAATACCACTGTATGCCCTATCCAGCATATCTCATATCATCATCATCTACTCATGCAGAACCTCATGCTGCAGAAGTTGGAGGAAGGGGAGGAATTATATCTATAAGATATTTTTAGATCAGCATTACAAGTTATTTGACAAGGAAGATATGAAGGAGAGGACAGAACTGTTAGAACAGGATAATAAGTTCCCTCTACTGGAGGCAAGGCTGTTTAGAAATGTGCAAGGGACTTCTACCAGCTTCCTATGACCATGATATGTTAGAAATGTTTATTCAATAAGTATTCAACCCCACTTTGGGATAATTGCCTTCCTTATATCACCACTCCTGCTAACTAATTGGTGAAGGAAGAAATCAGAGCCAGAGCCAATCTTTACTTAGAATAGATTTATTCTGAGTGAAATATTACAAATACAGATAAGTTCTGATGAACTTATGGCACACATCTGGAGCATGTGGAACTTGAACTCAGGCTTCCTGACTCAGAGTTAGGGACACTATCCTGGACTACAAAAGCCTATCATGTTGCAGAAATACATCTCCTTACACAACCCATATCCTGTGTCAATAGCTATTTCTACCACTTTGAATAAATAAACTAACTGAATTAGACAAAAATCAGGATTGAGAACCCCAGGAGAGAGGTAACAAACATCAACATTTTGAAAGAAACTTATAAATATGTTTAAATAAAATGTCATTTTGGGCAAATGATGATGCTCTGACAACTCTGATTTGCTAACAGTAAATCATGCTTAACTAACCTGGTGTAGATTTTGCTTGGATAACAGTCAAGGTTCATGAGACCAACGTTGTTGATGTGGTGCAATGTGTGGGCCTATGTGGGACTTGCTCAGGAAGTTTAAACATCTCTGTTCCCTGGGACCCTACGTAAATGTCACTAACAAGTCAGAGACTGTAAGAGATCTTTGGGACCTAACTTTAGCAGCTAACTATGAAAGATTAGACAGATTAAACATTAGTCAAAAACCTCAGTAAATCAAAGGTATCCATGCTCTCACTACCACCACCTCCACACCAGCGGTCAACTTACCCTGACCACTTTATCTAACTATCCACCAGACAACTTATTCATACACCTGCACCCACTGTACCCATGCTACTCACCCACCCACACCCCAAGAACAGATTTTTAAGCTTACCAGGTACAGTACAGCAGCTCGCTTTAAAAAACTGTTATGTCCTGTCTCCCCCTGACTCTACTCCATTTTGACCAAAGTTTGCCAGGGATTTATGGTGGTTGGGAAGGGGAATGCTGCTGCACTGTGCATTTCTTTGACAGCCAGGATCAAAACATCCTGAAAGAAATATGCAGCAGCATTGGGTGGCCAGAATCCTTGCACGGTGCTTGGAAAATTCAGGCCATCACCTCACTTCAACTGTTCAATATGCTAGTTACTTTTAGTAATCCAATTTTCTCTCTTTCCCCTCACATTCTAAAGGCTATCACTTCTCACTGAGGTACGGTTGCCAACTCCATCCCACACCTCTTCAAATTACTTACAGCAGAACTCTAAACTGGATAATTAACAAAAGGATGTCACAGTGCTTCACTGAAGGCTCGCTGATGATATTACCTTGTATGGTGACAAAACATCTGAAAATGAACCTTCCAGCTCAGCAAGCAAACTTACATCCAAGATATCATAGTTGAAGATGATCCTGCCTCATCCAACATTCACAGATAGGCCCTTTCAATACTTTCGTCTTGAAAATCTTGGTAATTTGTATTTCCCCACCTACGGTTAGGTCTCAAAAAGTGCAGGGGCCGATCCTGATTCTTGCCTTGAGGAAATCTCGACTTTCCTAATAAATCTATCACAGGAGGAACTTTGGCCTGCAGATGATGCTAACCACAGTCTAACTTCCTTGCTATAGAAGCCTCTCATTACGACAGTTGAAAGGAGCTTAGAATCAATAAACAGGAGGCAATGATTCCTGGCTGGCCATTTAAAAATCACCACTTGCTGGTGTGGCAGGCAGCATCATCTAAACAGATTCAACAAAGACAGAAAGTGGAGAAAGGGTTAGAATCCTCACAGCCAGAGTGGGAGGATTTGTTATCAAGGTGCATGCAAGAGTCAGTAGCTTACAGTAATTATTAATTCACAGCATATCCTGAGAAATTAAAATACAGAAACTGAATGGAATAAAAATTCCAACCACATTTGACACATTTTCAGATTGCGATAAAGTTTGGCTATTGTCATTGACAGTTCCTATAGACCCACATGTTTTTTTCTTTATCTGTCATATTGTATCTGATTTCATTCAAAAAAGTCCATTTGTGTTCTATTTTGCATCAGGTCCTGTTCATCTGCTGTGTCACCATAGTCTTACCAGGCCATAGGCGCTGCTCTCTCATTACAGAGAGGAGTGACTGGTGGCGATTTAACCTAAGAGTGACCAAGCCTCAGGTGAGGGAAGAGGTTGAGAAGGAGAGTCCTTCATGGTAACCTCAAACCAGTGACAGGAATTGAACCCACATTGTTGATATCACACTGTTGTGTAAACCAATGATGCAGCTAACTGAGCTGAACTCATTCCTCTGTTTATGTGCTGTTCCTATGTTAGGTGAACTACTTTAACTCCTGGCGATCTAAAGTTTGATTTTAAAATTCTCATTTGTGTTTTCAAGTTCCTCTATGACTTCCTTCTTCGCAATCAATAAATTCCCATAACTGTACAATCCATCAATTCTGACCTTTTAAGCACCCCTCATTCATTTACTCCATCATTGGTAGCTTTACATTCAAATGTCAAGGTCCAAGCTCTTAAATTTGATGAAATAACAAAGAAGATTGATGAGGGCAGAGCAATAGATGTGATCTACATGGACTTCAGTAAGGCGTTCAACAAGGCTCCCCGTGGGAGACTGATTAGCAAGGTTAGATCTCATGGAATACAGGGAGAACTAGCCATTTGAATACAGAACTGGCTCAAAGGTAGAAGACAGAAGGTGGTGGTGGAGAGTTGTTTTTCAGACTGGAGGTCTGTGGCCAGTAGAGTGCCACAAGGGTCGGTGCTGGGCCCTCTACTTTTTGTCATTTACATAAATGATTTGGATGCGAGCATAAGAGGTACAGTTAGTCAGTTTGCAGATGACACCAAAATTGGAGGTGTAGTGGACAGCGAAGAGGGTTACCTCAGATTACAACAGAATCTTGACCAGATGGGCCAATGGGCTGAGAAGTGGCAAATGGAGTTTAATTCAGCGAAATGTGAGATGCTGCATTTTGGGAAAGCATAGCTTAGCAGGACTTATACATTTAATGGTAAGGTCCTAGGGAGTGTTGCTGAACAAAGAGGCCTTGGAGTGCAGGTTCATAGCTCCTTGAAAGTGGAGTCGCAGGTTGATAGGATAGTGAAGAAGGCGTTTGGTATGCTTTCCTTTATTGGTCAGTGTGTTGAGTACAGGAGTTGGGAGGTCATGTTGTGGCTGTACAGGATATTAGTTAGGCCACTGTTGGAATATTGTGTGCAATTCTGGTGTCCTTCCTATCGGAAAGATGTTGTGAAACTTGAAAGGGTTCAGAAAAGATTTAGAAGGATGTTGCCAGGGCTGGAGGAACTGTGCTACAAGGAGAGGCTGAACAGGCTGGGGCCGTTTCCCCTGGAGCATCGGAGGCTGAGGGGTGACCTTATAGAGGTTTACAAAATTATGAGGGGCATGGATAGGATAAATAGGCAAAGTCTTTTCCATGGGGTCAGGGAGTCCAGAACTAGAGGGCATAGGTTTAGGGTGAGAGGGAAAAGATATAAAAGAGACCTAAGGGGCAACTTTTTTACGCAGAGGGTGGTACGTGTATGGAATGAGCTGCCGGAGAATGTGGTGGAGGCTGGTACAATTGCAACATTTAAGAGGCATTTGGAGGGGTATAGGAATGGGAAGGGTTTTAAGGGATATGGGCCGGGTGCTGGCAGGTGGGACTAGATTCGGTTTGGATATCTAGTCGGCATGGACGGGTTGGACCGAAGGGTCTGTTTCCATGCTGTACATCTCGATGACTCTATAAACCTTGCCACCTCAAAGACAATATTAAAACCTATGCCTCCACTGTTTCATTGTCAAATGTAGCAACATGGTGGCCTAGTGGTTAGCAATGCTGCCTCACAGTACCAGAGACCTGGGTTCAATTCCTGCCTCAGGCAACTATCTGTGTAGGTTTCCTCCCACAGTCAAAAAGTGTACAGGTTAGGTGAATTGGCTATGCTAAATTGCCTGTAGTGTTAGATACATGGGAATGCGTCTGGATGGGTTGCTCTTTGAAGGGTCTGTTTCCACACTATAAGTAATCTAATACATGTTACTGTGATGCATCCTGGGACATTTTATCATGTCAAAGGTGGTACATAGATACAGGTTGTTATTTTGCCATGCATCTTTTATTATGTTATCATTCAAACGCATCTGCTTTCAAGCTATTGTGAGAGTTTTCCTATGATTCTTTCCTTTCCTCTTCCCCATCCCTGTTTCTGTATTTGCTGAAACACTGGTTAGATCGTTAACTTCATACAGTTCTAACAAAAGGATATCAACCTGAAATGCAAATGATTTCTCTTTCACCAGAGTAACCTGACTTGTTTAAAATTTCCTGCACATTCTGTTGATTTCCAGCATCTGCAACATTTTGTTTTTATCAGTTATTTCAAATTATTTTCCAAACAGAGTTGAAGGTCTCATACCTTTTCATACTATGTTCTAATTCATGTTATTGCTCTTCTGAGCAATGTTCTATATATGCTGTGATGATAGAATAAATTTTCAGAAGCTCATATTAAGCAGCACTGAGAAGGAGTTTTGAATACATGCGCAAAAAAAAGTTTTTTTGTGGTCAGTATTAAATCAATCCTCTCTGTGTGACAATTCTGTTTCGATCAAAAACAATAGCAAAGTAATCACCTTCTTTATTCCTACATATATGATCTAGACTGACAGTTCAGTGACAATGTTACATTGTCAGAGGTACAACCTTTTCAATTAAATAGTAAACTGAGGCCTCAGCTCTTTTCCCAAAGGGGCTAAAAGATCTATTTGAAGAAGAGCAGGTGGCACTTCTCAGTGATTTGATTGTCTATAACTCACGCAATTTCCTTCTTGCCCGAGTCACAACACTGCAAAGGCAAACAAACGACAGTTAAAATCAGAAACAATTTAATCATATATGACATACAGGTTGAGCCACATAAATACTCTTTCGAAAGGCTTTATATCCCTTCAGTTGTCACTTCTACTGAGTAAAGATTAAGGCAACTTTTATTATCATGTCAGAATATCTAAATATTTAATCATCATAGAGTAATGGAACTTTACAGCAAAGAAAAAGTCCAGACATGATGGTGGCACGATGGCACAGTGGTTAGCACCAGGGTCCCAGGCTCGATTCCAGCCTCGGGTGACTGTCTGTGTGGAGTTCGCACATTCTCCTTGTGTCTGTGTGGGTTTCCTCCGGATGCTCTGGTTTCCTCCCACAATCCAAAGATATGCAGGTCAGGTGAATTGGCCATGTTAAATTGCCCATAGTGTTAGGTGCATTAGTCAGAAGGAAGTGGGTTACTCTTCGGAGGGTCGGTGTGGACTGGTTGGGCCAAAGGGCCTGTTTCCACACTGTAGGGAATCTAATCTAACCTAATCCTATAATGCTTACGTTCAGACTCTGAATGAATGTCCACTTTAACACATTCCTTTGCTGTTTTAATTTTACCATTCTTAAATATTTAACCACTTTACAAACCTATTGTAATTTTTGAGCACCTTTGAAAATTATCCTCTCAACTTTTAATGGATAAAGCTCAAATTTACCTCATTTTTGCTTGTAAGCAAAGATCATCCTTTGAAAAGTAGGACACAGAAAAATAGATAATGATAATGGAACTAAATTTATATAGATTTAATACAACACTTTCCATTTACAGTCTTCATGTCTTTTCAGAAAAATTAGCGTCCAATGCCAAGGTTAGTAATAAATGGAAGGCAGTAGTCATTCAATACACTTACAGTTACCTACAGAGTTTCTTTAACGAGCCTTTGACCAAATGCCTAGGTTTACATAATATTGCTTGTTACTGGTTTGAACAAAACTTTACTTTCTTTCAAATTCCAAGGACCAGGAGCAAAAGCATCATCTATATCAGAGCAGAATTCAGTTATTTCCTCTAGATCAAAATTAGAATGAATGTTACTATTTCTTAGCAAATTTTCATTTTCCTCTGCAACACTGAACTCAAATTAACTCATTACTATTAAATATAAGCTCCAATCTGTGTTCATTTATGAACAAATTTACAGATTGAAATGATGCTGATTTCTTAATCAACCAGCTTTTTCCCAGTGTTTTCCTTGGCACTGAGCTTCCCAATCCTTCTGGTAAAGTTTCATTTCAAACTGGAATCAATTGAATTTTACTATCACCTTTTTCACTTAATATGTTTCATACTGAACCTCTAGCTCTCAATTGTCTGTTTTTCAATGCTGTTAGATGTTGTGGTCAAATCTGCTAATGATCATATCTGAATCTTTCTCTCTGTAACCAAAAGAGGGTGCTGTCAGGCAATGATGAAAGTATGAATGAACATCCTGCAAATAAAATATACACCATGCATATTCTACCAAGCAATGAGAAAACAAAACAAAAATCATTACATTTTGTAAATCATATTTAATAAAGAATCTTTTCAGAAACCAAACAACCCAAGTCATAAGTAGAAAAAGGCTTTGAAAACTTTGAGTACTTCCCCTCAAAGGACTATTTCTGCGTATATTCTTTGCAATTTTCCAATAGAAATTAACAGTGCATAATGTAACATATAATAACATTAAGATTAATTATTGCTTTTATTTACTTGATGGCTGCATTGATTTAGAGTATTTGAACTGTATAGCTAGAATTGTCCCAGGTTAAACCTAGCAGGAGAAGATCAATGGGAAGAAGGTAGACAAGAAAAGAAAAACAAACTTTTTTTTTCAAAAATATACTTTCTTCATAAAATCATCTTTTATATACATATAGGTAGACACTAAAGCAGTTTGGTTCTGTACAGTAGCATATGAAGAAATAAACAAACATTGGAGTTTGAATTTATCTACCAAACGAACCAAAGGCGCTTCTTACTTGTATAAGATTATATTTATATACATTTGAGATACCGGGTGCATTCCATAACTGAACAGCATCCCATTTGACTTCAGCAGAAAGACCATAGACAATGGTCTTTCCCCATTGCATCTTGGTGGCAGTTGCCCTAAGCTTTAGTTTGTCCGTCAGCATATAGTCCTGGAGCATGGAATGTGCCAGTCTGCAACACTCAGTCGGGTCAACTCTTGCAGACCAAGGAATTAGTGATCCTCCAGGCACAGTTCTTGTTTGTCTCAGTTTGCATCCCAGAAAACTGACCATAGAGCACAGAGTCCTGTGTTACAGAGCTGCTGGGGATGAACCTTGCCAAACACCGCTGCACCTCTCTCCAGACATCCTTTGCAAAGGCACAATCCAGAAGGAAATGTGTGACAGTCTCATTCCCCTCGCAGCTGCTTCCAGGGCAGCGTACGATGGCACAGAGTCTGGGGCATGCATGAAGGATCTGACAGGTAGTGCCCTGCTCACCACCAGCCAAACAACATCTTGGTGCTTGTCGGAAAGTACTGGCGATGGAGCATTCTGCCAAATAACTGTGACAGTCTGCTCAGGGAAGAATCCAGCAAGATCAATCCTCTCCTTTTGTTGTAGGGTCTCAAGGATGCATTTTTCTTCACAAATTTCTCCATGAGTGACAGGTGATACGGAACGGTCCAACTACTTGGAGCATTCTGCAACAAAGAGACTAGACCTTTCCTTCATTACACCAAGAATAGGCAAAATCTCAGTGAATAATGACGGTTTTTACTACTTGTGATCTGTGCATAACATCCTAATTTCAGTCTATCAATTAGGTCATGTGCACCAGTTAATTTTTTTTTTAAGGCCAGAAGATTAGACCTCAATGCTCATTTACTTCTGGATTCCTCCACTGTCCAATGCCTGTTTATGCCAAGATAAAGTGAGTCTTTGCTCCAAGATTGTGGAAACTTTCCTCTATAAGAAATTAGGTGAGATTTTCAATTGGACCTATGAACTTTATACAAGTCTTCACCCCTAATGAGCTATTTATCAGTGATAAATAGGTAAATTGTTTTGAAAAACAACTAAATAAATCAGACACACCTTCTTGACAGTTGTAGATTAAAGTCTTGGCAGTTTAAAGAAGGCTTTTCAAGGATAAGTATTTTTTTGGGAGCTCAGGGAGAATATAGAAGAGATGCCATGATTTTAGACTCTCATTCATAGAACTTGATGTTAGAATGTTTTCATGAGCAAGAAGTTCCACTGTATACCTCTGTGCAGGTGATTAATGATCAAAGAAGCATACTCCTGTATGCCAAGTAGAATTTCCCAAGAAACAGCCACAGAGTGTTTATTTTGAGACAGTGAGTCGTATTTCAACCATTTGAAGGGGACCTGAACATTAGAATATTAGCTTTTAAAAACATATAGCCAAGCTTTACTGTCCTGTCTTACGACAGCAATCAAAAATCCCTAAGCAAAGGCCTATGCCACTATCTGTGTCATAGAAGTAGGAGATAACCACAGGATATGATGCCTTTCAGATAGGAGAAGATGCTGACATCTAAAAGGGCGCATAAACTACTCATTCCTTTGCACGTGTGTCAACATTCAACTAGATTACAGATTATCTGTACCTCAATTCCAACCACCACACTGCATCCTTACCCTTAGTGGTTAACTAATAAAACTGTTATCAATATTAGTCCTGAAATTTTCATTGATTGAGCATCCATCATATGTCTATGGATTGGGGAGATGACAAAAATTCACCTTTTGGAAAAAAATGTCTTTTTGATTTCACTCTTCAATTGCTCAATTTTAATCTCCTTTTGTTTTGAATTTGTCAACCAAAGAGAGGAGTTTCTCACTAAGTACTTTATCAAATCCTTTCAGCATTTTTAAAAACATTAATCTTCTTAAGCAGCCATGTTATCCAATCTGTCCTTATAATTTAATGCTTCATACCATGATATCATTCTGCTAAATTTACACCACAACACATCCCCTTTCCCCTTACTGGCCGATTTATCCCTCCTGAGTTTAGTGCTCAAAACTAAACACAGGCTTATAAATAAAAAAGTTTAAAAATTCAGGTATGAGATATTCTGAGGTTTGCAAGCAGAATGAGGCATAATAAAGATTTCCAAAATGAAGAGGGGTAATGCAAGTAAAATGAGACTAAGCAAATCAGATAGTGTGGAGAATAAGGAATATTGCACAGTAGGCTAAGAGAGATCTGGTAATACTCAGGTCATTTTTTGGTTTTAAATTTTCACTATTACTTCCATCACAATTTTGCTTGCCTAGGAGAAAAATTAAAAGGAATTAAACAGCTTTTCTTTCCCGAGAACACGCTTCCAAAGCTTCAAACAAAGCCTACGTGCTGCCTGGAAATTAGCTCAATTTTGTTGTTTTTAAATTTGAGTGGAAAACAAGTTGCTCCCTGGATAATTGTGCTGTAAATAATTTATAATAGACCCTGGAGAAACAAACAATTACCAATGACAAACCACTTCAGTTGTTCTCAGGGTACTTAGAATTAGGTACTTCAAAAGTGCGATTCAATTAATCCCACCCCGACCATTATCCCACATCCCTGCAAAGTATATCCAGTTCTTTTTTCACACTTATCCAACTCACTTTGAAAATTGTACAGCCATAGGGACACATAGCATAGACACTTCAGTCCAACTTGCTCATATGGACCAGGTTTCCCAAACCAGACCAGTCCCATCTGCCCAAGTTTAGTCCATATCCTTCAACACCTTTCCTATTCGTGTACCTGTCCGAATGTCTTTTCAATGTTATAACCGTACCTGCATCTAAATATGGTATTAAACTTCTGCCACCTGAACAGACTTTCATTTATCTTTTATGATTTTGCTAGGATGTATCCTTGCTTTCTGTACACAGTCCAGACTTTGTGATACAACAATGTTCTGAGGATATAGGCCTTCTGGTAGACATCCTGGTCCTGTGGCTCAGTTTGTCATTTCTTCTTGTTCACCTTGTCTGGCAGCCAGAGTTATTAGTTACCTTACCAAGGAATGTGCTGAGTTCTTCTTCAAAAGACAGTTTGTAACCATAAATCCAAAATGGCAGAATTTGTTAACTGGTCCCAGCGTTGTGTTAATATGAACAGGAAGTGTAGGAGAATCTCATCAGGTCTGGCAACATCTGAGGCGAGAGAAACATCGACTCAAAAAGTTACCTTCTTTCTCCACAGATACTGACAGACATGCTGGGTCTTTCAAGCCCTTTCTGTTATTATTTCTGATCTCCAACATCCACAATAATTTGCTTTTATTTCAGTGATGCATTGTTGATTCCAATCACAGGCAGTTTCCCATCTGTTCATGTATGCCGGTGCATTTCTTCTATACTGGGAGGGAAAGTATAAGTCAGGAGGACAGAGAATGATATTTCCTCCCTCCTCAGTATCCAAGAGCACAATCACACCTTCCAGTTGACACAGTGCTTTACAAGCACTTCAAATTTAATCTAGGCTACTGCATTTGCTGCTTATAATGTAGTCTACTCTAAATTAGGAAAACAAAGCATACACTGGTAACCACTTCGCAGGAAAACTATGTTCTCTCTGTAAAAATGACCCGGAATTTCCAGTTGCTTGCCACATCAACACACCAACTTGTTCCCTGGCTATCATCTCTGTCTCAGGCTTGCTGCAGTGCTCCAGTGAAGTTCAGCGGAAGTTGGAAGAACAGCACCTTATTTTCCGCTTGGGAAGTCTACAGCCTTGTGGACTCAATATTGAGTTCAACAATTTTTGGGCTTGAGGCACCTTCTCCCATGACCTTACTCTGATCCCCACACACCAAGCCTTGTTATCACATGGTCTGCTATTACAAACTACCCATTGTTAGCCACAAATAATTTCCATTAGTAGCCACTCCTTCTCCTAGGCTGACCATTATCTACACCTTGGTCTGTCCAACTGTACTTCTCTCACTTTGGTCACTATCTCCATCTATTATTTACTCCGTAGCTCCTCATCCCACCCTAACTTCTGCATAAAAAAAATTTTCCTAGCTACCATCAGCTCTGACTTTAGGTCAATGGATCCAAAATGTTAACCAATTTATCTCCACTGATGCTGCTAGACCTGATGAGATTTTCAAGCAATTTCTGTTATTGTTCCTGTTTTTGCTCCAGCATCTGGAGTTCTCTTGGTTTTTTGCCATAGTTCATCGTTCACTTGGATTTCCAGCCATATGAGTTATAGAGTAGATCCACCGACCTTTCTAACTGTACTCTTCCATAGCAGCAATCACTAGAACAGTTTTATCCTCAAATCATAAGCTAGTGCTTTAAACGCTGTAATGCCATCCACCCCCAAGAAACTTTGATTTGATTGGAATAACTTTCAGGATATTTCAGGCAATGTTCTGCTTCTACCACACTTTGAGAAAAAGAGATCCAAAGTCTCACCATCCTCAGACAGAAGTAAACTTTCCTCAAATATTATGATCCCCACTGGAGAAGTCAAATCCCAGGACAAAATGTAGCTTGTTCAATCGTATTTTATTTTTGTTTATTTAATGTGGTGGTCTTCTACTGAACTCTTGAGCACGCAAGGCTGCAGATTTTGTTTCAACAATAAAACAAAAGTTTATTGCGCAAAGAAATAAAATCAAACGAAACCAAACCATCTAAATGTAACACAATTTGGAAGATTTCAAAGCACACGAAGCAACAAAATCCATATACTGACAGTTCATCAAAACCAAAAAAAATTCCTTTTCATGTCAAATCTATAGGTTTGACTTATCTGCTTCATTTCTGTTCTAGTCTTCACTTCTGTGAAGCCTTTCCCTTGAATATTAACATGACAAATATCGTGGTCTTCCCCAGTCTTTTAATAATCTGGAGAGTTTGATTCAAAAACGTTGGTCAGAAAGTTTCATTAACCAAACTCTTTCCCTGACTGTGTTATATAAGTTTTGTGTCACAGCATTGTCTCTTCCATAAGTGCACTTAGTAAAGTATCCATTAGAATGTTTCCTCTCATAGAAACATGGATGATTTAAAAATTATACAAAATGAGGATTAAGCACCATCAAAACAACTGCAAATTCCTGTCAGAAATCTTTCAAACAAAATTAAGGGATTGTGATCTATATAAATAATTGTGATCTATACAAATAATTTCTTCACATTGTTAGTCAACAGGACTCAATATCTCCTTTTCCACCATCAAAAGTTGAGAGAGTTTACATGTTACTGAGGATTATATCTGCAAGAAATGTTGATAGTTGCAAATCTTATCAGATCAAATGGATCAGTTGGAGTGGCACTTCGAGGCAATGAGGAATTTACAAGACCAAGGGGGTATGATAGATGGCAGTTATAGGAAGGGAGAAAAGCCGCAGATACAGTCACATAGATGGGTTAATGCCAGGAAAGGTAAGAGAGGGAGGCAGGTAGTGTAGGAGTCTTCTCTGGCTATCCCCATTTCAAACAAGCATGCTGTTTTGGAAAATGTAGGGGGTGATGGATTCTCAGGGGAATGTAGCATGAACAGCCAAGTCTCCGGTTTCAAGGCCGGCTCTAACGTAATGAGGGGTACGTCGGGTTCAAAGCAATCGATTGTGTCAAGGGACTCTCTAGTAGAGGCACAGAGAGACGTTTCTCTGGCCAGCAGCGAAAAATCAGAATGGTGTGTTGCCTCCCTAGTGCCAGGATCAAGGATGTCTCAGAGTGGGTGCAGAATGTTCTCAAAGCGAAGAGGGACCAGCAGGAGGTCATTGTACACATTGGAACCAACCACATGGGAAGGGAAAAGGATGAGATTCTGAAGGGAGAATATAAAAAGTTAGGCAGGAATTTAAAAAGGAGGTCCTCGAGGGTAGTAATATCTGGATTACTCCTGGTGCTACAAGCTAGGGAGGATAGGAATAGAAGGGTAGAGCAGGTGAATGCATGGCTGAGGAGCTGGTGTATAGGGGAGAAGGATTCACATTTTTGGATCATTGGAATCTCTTCTGGAGTAGAAGTGACCTGTACATGAAGGATGGATTGCACCTGAATTGGAAGGGGACTAATATACTGGCAGGGAGATTTGTTAGAGCTGCTCAGGAGGATTTAAACTAGGAAGGTGGGAAATGGGACCCAGAGAGATAGTGAGGAAAGAGATCAATATGAAACTGGTACAGTTGCGAAAAGAAGTGAGTCAAACAATCAGGGCAGGCAGGGACAAGGTAGGACTAAAAATTTAAACTGCATTTATTTCAATGCAAGGGGCCTTACAGGGAAGGCAGATGAACACAGGGCATGGTTAGAACCAAGGACTGGGATATCATGGCAATTACAGAAACATGGCTCAGGGATGAGCAGGACAGGCAGCTTGATTTTCCAGGATACAAATGCTACAGGAAGGATAAAAAGGGAGGCAAGAGAGGAGGGGGAGTGGTGTTTTTGATAAGGGATAGCGTTACACCTGTTCTTGGGGAGGATATTCATCCAGGTAAGTTATTTGGGTTGAACTGAGAAATAAGAAAGGGATAATCACCTTATTGGGATTGTATTATGGACCCCCCCCCCCAATAGTCAGCAGAAAATTGAGAAACAAATTTATAAGGAGATTTCAATTATCTGCAAGAATAATAGGGTGGTTATGGTAGGGGATTTTAACATTCCAAACATAGACTGGGACTACTATAGCGTTAAGAGTTTAGATGGACAGGAATTTGTTAAGTGTGTACAAGAACATTTTCTGATTCAATATGTAGATCTTCCTACTTGAAAAATTGCAAAACGTGACCTACTCTTGGAAAATAAGGCAGGGCAGGTGACTGAGGCGTCAGTGGGGAGCACATTGGGGCCAGCAACCATAATTCTATTAGTTTTTAAACAGTGATGGAAAAACATAGACTAAATCTAAAAGTTGAAGTTGAAGTTGGAGGAAGGCTAATTTTGATGGTATTAGGCAAAAACTTTCAAAAGCTGATCGGGGGCAGATGTTCACAGGTAAAGGGATGGCTGGAAGCCTTCAGAAGTGAGATAACAAGAATCCAGAGACAGTATATTCCTGTTAGGCTGCAAAGAAAGGCTGGTAGGTATAGGGAATGCTGGATGGCTAGAGAAATTGAGGGTTTGGTTAAGAAAAAGAAGGAAGCATATGTCGGGTACAGACAGGATAGATCGAGTAAATCCTGAGAAAAGTATAATGGCAGTAGGAGCATATTTGAAAGGGAAATAAGGAGGGCATAAAGGGGTCATGAGACAGCTTTGGTAAATAAGGTTAAG
The DNA here is from genome assembly GCF_020745735.1 of Hemiscyllium ocellatum. Classification (NCBI taxonomy): domain Eukaryota; kingdom Metazoa; phylum Chordata; class Chondrichthyes; order Orectolobiformes; family Hemiscylliidae; genus Hemiscyllium; species Hemiscyllium ocellatum. Next base: position 57,270,782 of record NC_083414.1, on the reverse strand, counting down.
AAGAATCCAAAGGGTTTTTACAAATCCATTAAGGACAAAAGGGTAACGAGGGAGAGAAAAGGGCCCCTCAAAGATCAGCAAGGCGACCTTTGTGTGGAGCTGCAGGAGATGGCGGAGATACCAAAAGTGTGTTTTGCATCAGTATTTACTGTGGAGAAGGGCGTGGAAGATACAGAATGTGGGAAAACAGATGGTGATATTTTGAAAACTGTCCATATTACAGAGGAGGAAGTACTGGATGTTGTGAAATGAGGTGTACCCTAGAACTCTGTGGGAAGCTGGGGAAGTGATTGCTGCATCCCTTGCTGAGATATCTGTATCACACATGAGGAGCTGGAAGTCTGGAGGTTGGCTAATGTGGTACCACTATTTAAGAAAGGTGGTAAGCATAAGCCAGTGAACTATAGACCAGTGAGCCTGGCGTCAGTGGTGGGCAAGTTGTTGGAGGGAATCCTGAGGGACAGGATATAGACATATTGGGGCAATCAACTTGGCTTTGTGCATGGGAAATCATGTCTAATAAACTTGATTGAGGTTTTTGAAGAAGCAACAAAGAGGATTGATGAGGGCAGAGCAGTGGACTTGATCTATATGGATTTCACTAAGGCATTTGACAAGGATCCCCATGGGAAACTGGTTAGCAAAGTTAGATCTTATGAAATAATGGAAGAACTAGCCATCTGGATACAGAACTGGCTCAAAGGTGGAAGACAGAGGGTGGTGGTGGTGAGAGTTGCTTTTCAGACTGGACACGTGTGACCAGTGAAGTGCCACATGATTTGGTGCTGGGTCTATGTTTCGTCATTTATATGTGAACATAGGAGTATAGTTAGTAAGTTTGCAGTTGATACCAAAATTGAAGGTATAGAGGACAAACAAGGTTATCTCAGATTACAACGAAATTTTAATCAGATGGGCCAATAGGCTGAGGAGTAGCAGATGGAGTTTAATTCAGATAAATGTGAGGTGCTGCATTTTGGGAAAGCAAATCTTAGCAGGACTTACACACTTAATGGTAAGTTCCTCAGGAGTGTTGCTGAATAAAGAAACCTTGGAGTGCACGTTCATAGCTCCTTGAAAATGGAGTCACAGGCAGATAGGATAGTGAAGAAAGCATTTGGTATGCTTTTCTTTATTGGTCAGTGCATTGAGTACATGAATTGGGATGTCATGTTGCAGCTGTACAGGTATTTGGCTCGGCCATTTTTGGATATTGCATGCAATTTTGCTCTCTTTCCTATCGAAAGGATGTTGTGAAACTTGAAAGGGTTCAGAAAAGATTTACAAGAATGTTGTGAGGGTTGGAGGATTTCAGCCACAGCTGAATAAGCTGGGGCTGCATTTCCTGGAGCATCAGAGGCTGAGGGGTGATCTTATAGAGGTTTATAATATCATGAGGGGCACAGATAGGATAAATAGACAGTCTTTCCTCTGGGGTGGGTGAGTTCAGAACTAGAGGGCACAGGTTTAGGGCAAGAGGGAAAAAATATAAAAGAGACCTAAGGGGCAACGTTTTCATGCAGGTGGTGCATGTATGGAACGAGCTGCCATAGGAAGTGGTGGAGGCTGGTACAATCACAACATTTATAAGGCATCTGGATGGGATAGGAAGGGATTAGAGGGATATGGGCCAAGTGCCGGCAAACGGGACTAGATTAGGATAGGATATCTGGTTGGCATGGAGGAATTGGACCAAAGGGTCGGTGTGCGTGCAGTACATTTCTATGATCTAAATATTTCTGTTAACATGTAATGTTTCTTTAGACATTAACTGACAATTAGTGATTCCTATCTCGTCATGTCGCTGCCACTGACAGCCAGTTTGAGTGGCTTCCCACAATTAAAAATCAGACAACACCAGGTTATAGTCCAACAGGCTTATTTGGAAGTACTAGCTTTCAGAATGCTGCTCCTTCATCGGGTAGCTGTTGAAGGAGCTGCACTGTGAAAGCTAGTACTTCCAAATAAACCTGTTGGACAACAATCTGACATTGTGATTTTTAACTTTGTCCACTCCAGTCCAACACCAGCACCTCCACAATATGGTTTCCACAATTAGTGACTGCTTAAACTACTGCATTTGTCAGCACAGCCTTCAAGTAGAAAAGGCATTCTGATATTTTTTGCATCTATTCAAAATACAAGGCTTTATTTACCAAATTCATGAAAGGAGTCACAATAGTACTGAAGTTTGGAATAACCTTCTGATAGGCAGATTCTATCTACCATACAATACAGCACAGAAACAGGCCCTTCAGCCCAACAAGCCTGCACTGATTCCTAATCCTTTCAACCTGTTACTTATTGCCCATACATTGTTTATACCGTTCTGTTCACTACCCATTCGTGTGTCTATCAAGATACACCTTAAATGGTGTTCATGTGCCTGCTTCCACCACCTCCACTGGCAACGTGTTCCAGGCACCCACCACACCGTGAAAACTTTCCAACTCTCACCTTGAACCTATGCCCTCTTATAGTCAACCTTTCTATCCTGTAAAAAAATCTTCTGACTATCCTCCCTATCTCTGCCTCTCATAATTGTGTGTACCCTATCAAGTCATTTCTCAGTCTCTATCATCACATTAAAAACAATCAAAATTTATCCAACCTCTCCTCAATAACTAAAACCCTCCAGACCTGGCAATGTCGTGATAAACCTTCTCTGCACCCTTTCCAAAGCACTTGTAACATTCCTTAAATATTATAGTGTGTCCCAGGCAAGGAAAAGTCACAACAGTCCTTACTTATTGAGATGATACTTGATTTGTCTTTCAATGTGACCCAACTTTTAGAAGGTTATAGTCAAATTAGCTCTTCATATTGGATCTAACAGTTCAGTCAAGTGGTATAAATGCTCTTTCCAAGTACCTTTTATGGAAGGTTAAAATATAAAACTTAACATCTTAAACTTCTCCATTTTATCCAACCTGAATATAGAGGATCACATGTTCATTTTGAAATTTCTGATTCTATCTTCAACTTTCCTGATATTTTTGTTTCACTCAGTTTCTTGTGAAATAATAAAGTATGCTTTTTCCTATTGTCATGATATCTTTAACATATTAAGATGACACACTGACTGATTCTTTCTCCTTGCTACACAAATAGTTGCTACATAATTAACATCATTTTTTTAAAAAATTGAATCGGATTCAAAAATGTTGCCTTTGATGGATCCCCAGACTTTGATTTGTGACTCAATGATCAGTAAGTTTTTAGATTTGCAGGAATGCTATTTCTGAACCTTTTCAGAACATTTTCCCTCAGGTTCTCAAAAAAATTCTTTTGATTCAGTGATGAAAACTGTTTATCCCAAAGAAATACCCATGCAAATGTTATAAATATCTGATTAGGTTCCTTTCTTGTAGCCCTAAATTTTAATTGAAAAGTTTCAGGGACAAGCTCATGTGTTGAGTATAATATTTTTAACAACTTCATAATCTAACCTTATTTTTCATATTTTGTTAACCATATTTTTAAAATATGGTGGTTTTTCACAACACAAACACACAAGAATGCAGATTTGTTTAACAGATATTTATTATAATAGAAAAATAAAATAAACCAAAACAGATAAATATATAATTTGAAAGACTTCACACCACCAAACAAAATTCCATCACCACCCAATACCGTCACTGCAAAATTGATCAAAAACCAGAGGTAAGTCTCCTTCCCTCTCAAATCTGTTGGTATGACTTCAGTTTCTTTTCAATTCCAGTCTTGTGAGCTGTAACATCTCTTCCTTGAATTAACACATTTTAATTTTGAGACATTTCCTTTCTCTAAATAGTCTGCAGGCTTCTCATGAGACACCCCTTGTCTGGAGGTTGAACAAACTATACTCTTTTCTTGATGTATCCTACTCCCTAATTGCTCTTAACGATTTCCTTTTACCATGGGAGACAATAGGTGTATCAGGCTGCAAAAGAGTCTTTTAATTGCTTCCAAAACTCTTCCAATTTCTGGGTTTTCTTAAAATAAAAATCAATCCTAGATTATTTTAAAACAAAATCAAGTCAATGTCTTTCAATGTTTTCTCACTCCTGCTGTAAACTCCCATAATATAAAGTTGACATTAGTGCTCCAGGAGACTTTCCAGTCAACTGCTCCCTTTCACATATTCATAGAATCCCTACAGTGTGCAATCAGGCCATTTGACCCAACAAGTCCACACTGACCCTCTGAAGCATAACCCACCCATTCCCCTACCATTCTACATCTACCCCTTACTAATGCACCTAACCTACACATCCCTGAACACTATTGTCAATTTAACATTACCAATCCACCTAGCCTGCACATCTTTGGATTGTGGGAGAAAACCAGAGCACCCAAAGAAAACCCACACAGACACAGGCCTCACTGTGAAATTCAAACTCAAAATTTTATAAATGGCTCACCTTTTCATCATCTCTCTTAAATAGATGACTCCTTATTTTTAAACTGACACCTAGAGAATCTCTTACAAGAGGAAGCATCTTTTCACAATCACCTTGTTTCGACCCTTTAGGATCTTAGGTAAAAACAATGACTGCAGATGCTAGAAACCAGATTCTGGATTAGTAGTGCTGGAACAGCACAGCCGTTCAGGCAGCATCCAGGGAGTAGTAAAATCGACGTTTCAGGGAAAAGCCCTTCTTATCTAACAATCAACTCCATTATTTTCCTAAAGCACTTAGGATACAAACAAAGCTTACCCAACCTTTCCTCAGTAGTCAACCATGCATTCAAGACACTTGGCTCAGAGATTTCTCTTGAACTGCTTCTGATGCATTTGGTTGTTCTGCTATAACACGTGTTTCGTTAATGCAAATTTGCAATAATGTGAATGACAAATTGGGACTGTTGCCAAAGCACAAAGTTTTAAAGTGTGTATTGGTTACAACACGATTCTGGCCCCATTAGTTCAATGGTCATGCTATGACCCAATTTTCTTACAACACAGGGTTGCACGAGAATGGCACTACCACATTATAGCAGAACTGACTGTACATCCTTCGTCAAGTCAGACCAATACTGTACAAAGTATTTCAGATGTACTCAATGTTCTATACAAATGGTGCACAACATCCTTATTTTTATGTTTAATTTCCCCGTAGTAAGGAAAAGTCCATTAGCCTTAATTTTTTTTTGTACTTGCAAATGTTTTTGTGACTGATTCACGAGAACACTTTTCTGCAATTTGGAATTCTGCAGTGTGCTTTATTTAAGTAACATGGTTTTATTCATCTGAGTGCCAAAGTGAGCAACTTCACATTTTTGGGCACTGTATTCATTCTGCAGATTTTTTTGCCCATTTACTCAATGTATTTATACTTGTCTTGCAAACGCTATGTCATATTTGATTACCTATCTTGATGTCATCTGCATTTTAGCCATCAAACCTTTGATAAATTGTAAAAAGCTGAGGTCCCAGCATAGATGATAGGACACATCACATTCTAATCAGAAAAAAAACATGCCTTCTGAAAATTTAGTACACTAACTTTGTTTTAACCAACTTATAAACTAGAACTCTTGATAAAGCAACAAAAAAAAACTGTATACCTGAAATACCAGATGTTTACTGTTTTATTGTGATTGGAAAAGTAGTCAGCTGAGGGTGAGTGTGATAAGGTTTGCTGCTGTAAAGTTTTATTTAAGGCAAAGTTACAGTGTTACTTAAGTGATCAATGCTGCAAATAAAGTATGACAGTAATGTGTACCTTTCCACATTATTTTTCTATCAGTTAGTGTATGGGTTTATCTTGATCAACCTGAATACTAGATCAATCAGCATGTTCCTGGTCTCAGAGGCTGGTTACTTAAAAGATTTTCTACACTGTATGACTACAGGCTTCCCTTTATCCACAGCACATTACTCCTTCAAAGAATTATAATTAATTGGTTAAACAAGATTCCCCTTTCACAAAACCATTCCCTTCCAAAATTACCTTGAGCTAGAGTGGCCAGCTGTAGACTCATTAAGTGATCAATTCTGATAGCTTCCCCACAACTTCTTGAATAAAGTAGTTATATTTGTTCCTTCCCAGTTTAAAGGAAACTTTTCCATAATCCAGCAAATTGTGTTAACACCAATGCATCTAGTACCTCATTCACTATCACTTTTGAATCAGGACAGACCAAGAATAGAATACTTAATGAGTACTTTCTGTTGGCAATTACTGAGGAACAGTAACTGACAAAAACAGACAGACAGTTTCCAGTTTGCAAATGGGTTCTGTTCTTGAATCCATTTACAAGTTAATTTGTATGCAAGTTGGAACATATTGCAGGACAATATAAAAGTAGCTATTCGAAAGCAATGGAAATGTTAATGTCAGATCTTGAAAACTTCACCCCTGTGTGAATTCACATTTTTAAGTCAGATGTTTGTAAATTGGGGGACCCCTGTGTTGGTTAAATAATGGAATAAAATAAAATGATGGGAACAATGCACTGAACGGATGCATTTGTGTGGCTTACAATCGGGTTGCTAAAGGAAATGGGAACAGAGAAGGCAGAAACATTTACCATTATCTTCCAAAGCTGTCAGCTGCATGGGACATGCCAGAAAAAGGGAGTGGCGAAGGTGACACCACCATGTACAGTATGATGCAAGGACAGTCCTGGTAACTACAATAAATCCTCAGGTGCTCGAAGTCATCTAAGTGAGCAAGTGCAGACTTGGGGAAAAGGTTGAATGAATAAGCGACGTGTGTCTTAACAACATTACCGGGGGGGGGGGGGGGGGAAAGAGAGAAATAAAGTTGAAGGCCCCGAAGCATCAGATGCTTTCTGTACGGATTTAAAGCAAGCCACGTTTAAAAAAAAAGCCGGTAAAGAAAAAAAAGAGTGACTCGTGGAATTGGAATCACAACATTATCCTCTTTGTATCAACAGGGGGGGGGAAATTAAAAAAAAGTCTCTCGCTGGCGAGAAGAGACGGTTTATCGGAGGGAGGGAGGGAGCGAGCGGGCACCACCACACACAGAGAGGCACACAAAGCTTCAGACGAGAACAGAAACCGAGAGCAGCTCCAGCGTGTGGTTAACACTGTACAGGAAGACAACAGAAACCCCATTTACTCCCCACCCTCTCAGCGGCGGCGGCGGCGTGTGGAACCGGAGCCAGCGATGTGATTCGCTGCCCCCGCAACCTCGGGAGTTCGTGCTCACGCATCCAAGTTGGCCGCTCTTTTTGCCATGGCAGAGGGTAAGTGGGAGCTCTGTTGCACGCCATCCCTGTTTTTTTATTATTCCCCTCCTCTTAAAATTCCCACCCCGGCCTCGGCCCGTCTACCGGGCTGCAGGTTCCTTTTTCTTACATCTCTTCCTCTGCGTCGTTTGCCGATGGGTTAAAGAAGAGGTTCGGCCGCCCTTTGCGTGAATTGGTGATGAAGCGCGGGCGGGGTAAGAGAATAAAGCACCGGCTCCGTTTCTTTTTGCCCGCACTCAAGATGGCGGCTCCTTCCTCTTTCTCTCTTCCCCTCCCCCCCACCCCCGTGAAAAAAAACGGTTGGGGCACGTGACCGGCGTCAAGATGGCGGCCCAGCCGCTCACTGCGCCTGCGCTCCTCGGTTGCTAGGGGCGGCGGTCAGTGAGAACGGGATCGGGGCAGCCGGCGCGTCCAGCGTCTGCCCCCGTCGGCCGCCTGGCGATGGCGGAGCTCCAAGCCGGCCCGGTCCCGCCTTCCGAAGAGGGAACCGACCCCCCCTCCGGGCGCCAGCAAGAGCAGCCCCCGCAGCCAGGGGTGGTCTACCCTGCGGCCCGGGAGAGGGTGTGCGGCCGCTTGCAGGACAGCAAAAGCCTGGACGGCATCAGCGAGGTCCTGGCCGGCGTCCGAGGCCGCGATGGCAAGCTGGAAGGACGGAGGGCGACCATCTCCAGTGCCCTGGAGCTGGAGGGCACCGTCAGCCACGACGGGGACCTCACCCACTACGTGGCCAACAACCTGCAGGATAAGATCAAAATGAGCTCAAAGCAGAGCCTGGACCTGGAGTGTGAGTAAGGACACGTGCAGGTCTGGCTGTAAACACTTGCAAGTTGTACCAAATGCACTGTACGTGTAGTGATTCCTGATGAAGGGTTTTGCCCGAAACGTCGATTTTCCTGCTCCTGAGATGCTGCCTGACCTGCTGTGCTTTTCCAGCACCACTCTAACCTGCAGTCCTCACTTCTGCCCTGTGTAGTGGTGGCAGGTTCAGTTGAGTCATTCAAGAAGTTAGTGGATGATTATTTGGATAGGCACGTTTGGGATCAAAGGAGAATATTGGCAGTTGGTGTTTAGAGTAGGTTGCCTCCAGTGTGGAAACAGGCCCTTCGGCCCAACAAGTCCACACCGACCCTCCGAAGAGTGATCCATCCAGACCCATTTCCCTCTGACTAATGCACCCAACACAATGGGCAATTTAGCATGGCCAATTCACCTGGGCTGCACGTCTTTGGATTGTGGGAGGAAACTGGAGCACCCAGAAGAAACAACACGCAGAATGTGCAAATTCACACAGACAGTTGCCTGAGGCTGGAATTGAACCTGGGTCCCTGGTGTTGTGAGGCAGCAGTGCTAACCACTGAGCCACCATACCACCCCATTGTGTAAAAATAATTGTTCCTAGTGCCAGACTTTTTGACAATAATCTTCATTCAAGAGCTAGTATACACATAATGGACTGATTGGTGTTTTGCAGCGTTACGTTTCTCCGATTTCTGTGAATTCAGTAAGAGGTATCAAATGTAGAAATTAGTAAAGGTCAAGGAATGGTTAAAGGCACAGGAAGCAACTTGCCCTTTGAGTTAGGACAAGACAGTTTGTTGGGTGTGGCCAGGGGATGTGAAGCTAATATAATTTTCTCTGATATTCTGAGTATATGACTGAAATTAATGCAGAAACCTCTGTACAGATATGTATATGATCAGGCTCATTTTTTGTTTTATGTAATTATAATTTTGATGTGACAGGTTTACATTGGAAAAATCCAGAAGCTAGATACACATTTCTGTTTACCAAAACAAGGAAAGGTGTGTGTTGCATTTAAAATTGCAAGGGATGCATTCTTTCTTGAAAATTCCATGCTGTGCAAGCTTTGACACCTCCAGATTGAACTCTTGACCAGTCAAAAGTTATGATTTCCATTTCACCATTCAGTCTAATAGAGGTACCTAGTGTTCAGGGTTTGTGGAAGTTGAGGAAGTTGAGACATTTCACTTTCTTTCAAGTTAGTAAATATCTGCTGTCATGAATATGTATTGATTTCATTCACTTAATGGATAAAATTGTTTATCCATTGTAAACAATCGTAAACTAGGCATTTCAAACAAATTCATATGGCAGTGAAGATGTAGCATTCTTCCTTGTGTCTTTCCAGCTGGAAGTAGTGTGAAAACCAGAAGTATGCAAAGGTTAAAATCAGACAATCCTCCGATAGATCCTGGTGTCCTGCTAGAGCTGGAGCAAGATGCAAAGGAGGTCGCTCAGAAAGTGGATCAGATGCTGAAAAGTCTAAATGCCACAATCCAGAATGTATGTATGCATCTAATCAAATTCGAACCATGATAGTTGTTCATCGTGCTGAAATTGTTGAATTTTCAACCCTAGAACTACTTTGCAGCAGAGAAGAATTCCATTCAGCTTGTGTATGTGCTGCTTCTTCAAAAGAATTGTTCACTTAGTCTATTTCTTCATCTTGTAACTTTTTTTGTTATGATATGGCATGATGCATTTGTAAAAGATGCTTTGGAATTTGCTGCTAGGGTATTTCATGCCTTGACAAAGCTCTGTCTTAAGTGAATAGTACTTCATTTTCTGATCATCATCTGCAGATATTAAATCTGAACTTCAATGAGCAATGGAAATACTTCTGCTTTCAAAGCATTATCAAAATTTGTAAGAGAATCAAAAGCATTTATAATTTGAATGTTTGGATTAAGTCTTAGTGGAAAAAGGTCTTGATTTCTCTTGACAATTTTTGACCTTTTATACTTAGCACCCCTTCATCTGTGGCTTTTCCAATGACTTTTCCCTGTCATTCAACTGGGTGAGACTGCACTTGTCTGATTCCATGCTCATTTACCCAGTCTTAGCCATTGTACCACTTGCAAGAGATTCTATCCCTGCTGCACACCATGACATCTGAGGTCTCCCAAAGGATCTATCCTCAGTTCCCTCTTATTTATAACCTACGTGCTGTTTCTCAGTGACATCATCTCAAAGCACAGAGTTAGTTTTCATGAGTATGCTGATGAGACTCACTGCCTCTCAAAATCTTCACTGTTATTAAATTATCAGACTACTTATCTGCTCAATTGGAAGTGCAATCCAAACTTGGCTGGTTTTCTGAATTCTAATCCCTCCCCACCCCTGATCCTGAGTTATTTGTGATCCTTTAATTCTGGCCTTGAGCTTCAGCTGCATAGGTCTAACATCTAAAATTGAACTCCACAAATCACTATCAGTACATTTTTGTTCCTTTTTCAGTGCTTGTTAAAACATGTCATTGGTTATGCTTTTGGCCATCTGCCTTCATTTCATTTTATGTAGCTTAATTTCTAATTTGTTAGTGTTGTCTCCTTTATTATATTAAATGTGTTATATAATCTTAGTAAATCTCTTCTGTAACTTATGCACATCATTGACAATTTTTTTCCAAAGCAAGATGTCCAGAACAACCTGATACTCCTAATTGTAGTCTAAACAATGCTTTTAACTTGAGCATATGCTTTCTGCATTTGACTGTCAAATTCCAAGCAGTGAGTTGAAGTCATAGAGATGTACAGCACAGAAACAGACCCTTCAGTCCAACCTGTCCATTCCGACCAGATATCTGAACCTGATCCAGTCCCACCTACCAGCACCTGGCCCACATCCCTCCAATGCTTCATATACCCATCCAAATGGTTTTTAAATATTGCAGTTGTACTAGCCTCCACCACTTCCTCTGGCAGCTCATTCCATACACATACCACCCTCTGCATGAAAACGTTGCCCCTTAGGTCTCTTTTATATTTTTCCCTTCTCATCCTAAACCTATGCCCCCTAGTTCTGGACCCCCCCCCCCCCCCCGGAAAAGACTTTGCCTATTCATCCTATCCATGCCCCTCATGGTTTTGTAAACCTCAATAAGGTCACACCTCAACCTCCGCTCCAAAGAAAACAGCCCCAGCTTATTCAACCTCTCCCTATAGCTCAAGTCCTCCAACCCTGGCAACATGCTTGTAAATTTTTTTCAGAACCCTTTCAAGTTTCACAACATCTTTCTGACAGGAAGGAGACCAGAATGCACGCAGTATTCCAACAGTGGCCTAACCAACGTCCTGTACAGCCACAACGTGACCTCCCAACTCCTGTACTCAATACTCTGACCAGTAAAGGAAAGCATACCAAACGCTGCCTTCACCATCCTATCTACCTGCATTTCCACTTTCAAGGAGCTATGAACCTGCACTCCAAGGACTCTTTGTTCAGCAACACTCTCTAGGACCTTACCATTAAGTATATAAGTCCTGCTAAGATTTGCTTTCCCAATATGCAGCACCTCGCATTTATCTGAATTAAACTCCATCTGCCACTTCTCAGCCCATTGGCCCATCTGATCAAGAGCCTATTGTAATCTCAGATAACCTTCTTTGCTGTCTACCTTCAATTTTGGTGTCATCTGTAAACTTACTAACTTCCTAACTCTTCTGTTTCTCATGCAAATCATTTATATACATGCAAAAAAGTAGAGGACCCAGCACCGATCCTTGTGGCACTCCACTGGTCACAGGCCTCCAGTCTAAAAAAACAATCCTCCAACACCACCCTGTGTCTTCTGCCTTTGAGCCAGTTCTGTATCCAAATGGCTAGTTCTCCCTTTATTCCATGAGATCTAACCTTGCTAATCAGTCTCCCATGGGGAACCTTGTCGAACATCTTACTGAAGTCCATATAGATCGCATCTACTGCTCTGCCCTCATCAATCCTCTTTGTTACTTCTTCAAAAAAACTCAATCAAGTTTGTGAGACATGATTTCCCACGCACAAAGCCATGTCGACTATCCCGAATCAGTCCTTGCCTTTCCAAATACATGTTAATCCTGTCCCTCAGGATTCCTTCCAACAACTTGCTCACCACCGAGGTCAGACTCACCGGTCTATAGTTCCCTGGCTTGTCTTTACCACCTTTCTTAAACAATGGCACCATGTTAACCAACCTCGAGTCTTCCGGCACCTCACCTGTGACTACCGATGATACAAATATTTTAATAAGAGGCCCAGCAATCACTTCCCTCGCTTCCCACAGAGTTCTAGGGTACCCCTGATCAGGTCCTTAGGATTTAGCCAATTTTATGCACTTCAAGACATCCAGCACTTCCTCCTCTGTAATATGGGCATTTTTCAAGATGTCACCATCTATTTCTCTACATTCTATATCTTCCATGTCCTTTTCCACAGTAAATACTGATGCAAAATACTCGTTTAGTATTTCCCCCATTTTCTGTGGTTCCTCACAAAGGCTGCCTTGCTGATCTTTGAATGGTGAAAACGAGGACTGTAGATGCTGGAGATCAGAGTCAAGATTAGATTGGTGCTAGAAAAGCACAGCAGGTCAAGGAGCAGGAAAATTGCTGTTTTGGGCAAAAGCAGGGAGAGGGTGTGTGGCTGGGGAGAAGGTAGCTAAGAGTGCAATAGGTGGATGGAGGTGGGGATGAAGGTGATAGGTTGGAGAGGAGGGTGGAGCGGATAGGTGGGAAGGGAGATTGGCAGGTAGGACAGGTCATGAGGATAGTGCTGAGCTGGCAGGTTGGAACTGGTATAAGGTACAGGTAGCGGAAATGAGGAAACTGGTCAAGTACACATTGATGCCCTGGGGTTAAAGTGTTCCGAGGCGGAAGGTGAGGCATTCTTCCTCCGGGCGTCGGGTGGGGTGAGGGAGTGGCGGTGGGGGAGGCCCAGGACCAGCATGTCCTCGGCAAAGTGCGAGGGAGAGTTGAAATGTTCGTCCATAGGGTGGTGGGGTTGAGGGACCCCATTTTATCCCTAGTTACCCTTTTGTCCTTAATGTATTTGTAAAAACCCTTTGGATTCTCCTTAACTCTATTTGCCAAAGCTATCTCACGTCCCCTTTTTGCGCTCCAGATTTCCCTCTTAAGTATTTCCCTCCTACTGTCATCATACTCTTTCTAAGGATTCACTCGACTTATCCTGTCTATACCTGACATATGCTCCCTTTTTCTTAACCAAACCCTCAATTTCTTTAGTCATCCAGCATTCCCTATACCACCAGCCTTCCCTCCTTAACAGGAATATACTTTCCCTGGATTCTTGTTATCTCATTTCTGAAGACTTCCCATTTTCCAGCCACCCCTTTACCTGCAAACATTCGCCCCCAGTCAGCGTTTGAAAATTCTTGTCCTCTGGATGTGGATGAGGTAATACAATCACCTTTGCTTGAATCCTGACAAACTTGTGAGCTCCTCATGTGTGCTTTTGTCCTTCCTGGATACATCTAAAATGTATCTCAGGCATGAAGATAGAAATTGTTGGTCTTCTGTTGATCGATGCAAGTCATCTGTGTTTCACAGCCTCACAACGTGTTGAGAACATGGGTTGTAAAGTGTCAACTTGAACTGAAGTTATTTTGTGTGCATTTCATGGGTTAGCCAAAGGTGGTAGCTGTGTTCCATATGTATGTGTCTAGTTCTGCAGGTTGAGTCACTGGATCTGAAATTTGCTAACCACTTTGCATTACATAAATGAGAAAAGCAGGTTACAGGTATGGGAGAGAAAGTTCATGCATTTTCAAGAACACAGCCATGTGTCAGCAGTGTTTCACCCCAAAACCTCTGAAGTGGAGACATCAAACTGTACAGTATGATAAAGCATATACTGTTGTGAAATGTGGGATTGAGACTTAGAGCTTTTGTGGACAGTCAAAAATCTTGTAGAGTCCAGTTCTCTCAAAGTCATTCAACACCATAAACAGGCCTATGACTTAGGAACAGACTGTTCTGTGCACCTCTCCCTCATAGATGATATATGGAAAAGAACACGTCCACAATAGATCTGTCAGCATAGGTACTGTGCTGTGTTTTGGGGTAAACTTCATTTGCAGATGTAGATGGAGTCCTATAAATTTGACCCATAGCCTTCCTCATGAGCTTAAGGAGTGAGAAGAACTTGAACTTGTTCAGTTTTTTTGTTTTTGTATAATGTGATGATTTTTGGATTCCACATCTTCTGAGACTTATACCAAGGAGAAGATGGTTTGGAAGAGGAGATAGAATGTAAGGTATCCTAGTTTGCTGATGACACTAAATTGAGTGAGATTTAGATAGGTTAAGTGAATGGCCAAGGGTCTCGCAGATGGAGTACAATGTTGGTAAATGTGAGGTTATCCACTTTGGAAGTAAAAATAGTAGGTCAGAATATTATTTAAATAGTGAAAGATTGCAGCATGCTGTTGTGCAGAGGGACTTAGGAGTGCTCATATATGAATCGCTAAAAGTTGATTTTCAGGTGGAACTGGTAATTAGGAAGGCTAACAGAATATTGGCTTTCATTGCTGGAGGGATTGAACTTAAGAACAGGGAGGTTCTGCTGCAATTATACAAGGTGTTGGTGAGGCCACATCTGGAATATTGTGTGCAGTTCTGATTTCCTTACTTGAGGAAGGATATACCGGCTCTGGAGGTGGTGCAGTGATGGTTCACTAGGTTGGTTCCTGAAATGAGGAAAGCTTCAGCTGCTTGGGCCTGTACTCATGAGAGGAATGAAAGGGGATTGATTAGATTAGATTCCCTACAATGTGGAAACGGACCATTCGGCGCAACCAGTCCACATCAACCCTCCGAAGAGTAACCCACCCAGATCCTCTGACTAATGCACCTAACACTATGGGCAACTTAGCATGGCCAATTCACCTGACTTGCACGTCTTTGGACTGTGGGAGGAAACCAGAGCACCTGGAGAAACTCACGCAGACAATGTGCAAACTCCACACAGACAGTTCGCCAAAGCTAGAATTGAACCTGGGACCCTGGTGTTGTGAGGCAGCAGTGCTAACCACTGAGCCACCGTGCCACCCGTATGGAAACATATAAAACTATGGAAGGGAAAGGTGAGATGGACGCAGGCGAGTTGTTTCTGCTGGTGTGAGAGACTAGGACGAGTGGACATGACCTCAAGATTAGAGGGAAGTAGATTTAGGACAGAGATGAGGACAAACTGCTTTTCTTAGAGAGTAGTAAATCTGTGGAATTCATATCTGGTTGGCATGGACAGGTTGGACTGAAGAGTCTGTTTCCATGCAGTACATCTGAGTCTATGACTATACAGTTGGATGAGTTTTTGCATGGTATGGAAATTAGTGGTTGTAGGTAATGCAGGTAGGAGGAGCTGAGATGATGCATAGATCAGCCATGATTTTAGTGAATGGCAGAGCAGGCTCGATGGGCCAGAAAGGCGGCTACTACTGTTAAATGAAACTATTCTCAATATCATTTTGAGGGTTCTTCATCTAACTCCTCCATGACAGGAAGATGGAGTGGAGCATCAGCTTATTTATATAGCATCTTTTGCATCATAAATGTTGCTGGCACTTTGCAGTACTGTTATAAGACAAAGTATGGCAAGGAGATATCAGATCAGAGAACCAAATGCTTGGCGAGAGTTAGATTTAGCATAATGTCATAAAGAAGAAAAGTAATGTGGGGAGATGTAAAACTTTTTATCAAAGCACTGCTACACAAAGAAGCTATTTGGCCTGTCACTCCTTTTGAAGTACAAACCTATTAGTCCCACTTCCTACTTTTCCCATTTGACTTGCCTTTTTTCCCTTCCAAATATTTATTAAATTCTCATTTGAAGGTTATTATTCAGTACCTGATTGGGCAATACATTCTAAATCCCAACCATTCATTTTGTAAAGAAGGATTATTGCCTTGGGTTTTTCTTTCATCACTACGCTTAAATTTGTGACCCTGGTCAACGGACTTTCACCCACTGTATTCACTGTGTCTGTGGATGCCTTTCTTTTCCTTCTGTGTCAGTGTGCTCAGTTTGGACTTGAACAGTCTTGCCTTGAAGGTCTGCCAGTGCTTATTTATTCTTTTCCTGACCAACCTTTGTTTCCAGTGAATCGGTACTTGATCAGTTCGCAAAACGTTGAATTTGGCTCTCTTTAAGTGGGTATTTTCACTTTTGATCTCTATTTATCTCTTTGTATAACTATTTTAAACCTAATATTTTATGGATTATATTAGCCAGTGTTGTCTTACTGAATAAGTTCATTTTTCAGAACAGCATACTTATTAAGAGTTCCCCAGTATACGCTTTAAGAATTCCTCACCCTCCTTATTGCATTCCTTTTTCCTCAGTCTGTTAGTTGAAGTGCCTTGTAGGCCCAATTGTTAATTTTACCCATCTATGAAATTTGCAGACAGATATTTGTCCTTCATGCTTTTCTTTCATCGGTTGACTGTGGGCTAAATGTTCAATATTGACTTATGCTTTTTTTAATGCAGATGACAGCATTAAGTGTGGGCTACATTCAAACCTATCGAGATTCAGTGGATAGTCTTGGAGAGTCGGTGGATATGAGTATAAAGGTGAGGGCATATAATTAAAATGAAAACTAATTCAGTTCAGTGCTGATTATTCTAACTGAGTTTTATTTTATAAGCCAATCTAATTGATTTAACTTACTGCAAGTCGTGGGATATAACTTTACAAAGTTATAGTTCAGTCTATAATCTTCATTAGCATCTTTATTCTCATTCTCTATGGTTCTTAGCTTGTCTAATTTTAAAAAACAAAATTGGTTCATTCTTGTGCTGATTGCTATAGAGTTAAGTAATACTGTATCAAATAAGTGGCTGTTATAACAATAATATGGCACAAGATATCTATAATTGGGTATTCCTGTATTATCTATGTGAGATTATTAAATGCTAAATTAGTACTTGAATTGGAGTTGTATGGGGTATTTTCATCTGTACCCTCTAAACCAAGTCCCAGTATGAACAGTGGCAGAAAATCGTTTCCTATTAGCATCACTTCAGACAAAATAATGGCAGGCTGTTAAAGACAGTCCATGAGTAGGCATCCTTAACAAATAAGTAACATGAGAAAGTCAGAAGTGTAACAGATCTTGAAGTGGTTAAACCATTTAAAATGCAGGACCTTGCTCCTTTGCTGTTGATTAGGCCTCCCAATTTTTGATTATTGAGTCACTTAAACACAAGTTTCTCTCACCTAAGTGAAAGGTTTCTATTCTATTTGGGTTTTGAAAGACAAATCAAGGCAGGCTGTTGCTCTTCATTGCCATCTAACCAGGCTTGCTACAAGTCAAGTGAGGACAGGGGATAGGTGTATATTGGGAGTGTTTTCTGTTTTTAGAATAGTTGCTTAGAAGCATACAGTCTACTGCAGTGACCACTGCCACATCATTTGGAATTCGCATCTTTATAACTATAGAGTTCTTTCCTGCTTTTGTCTTAGAGAATAGCCACTTTTTGAATGTCCATTGCGTGTTGGCATTAGTATGTTTGTTAAAGTCATAATAGTTATGCTTGGTTAGCAGTGAGGCATTTTTTTTTTGAAGAATTCACATGGAAACCTTATTTTTGTGATTATGCTGGCCCAGTGATTGATACTGAACTGACCACTTGTCAATGAGTTTAAATTCTAATGTCAAATTGATAAATTGTATTCCATAAATATTATAAATTGTGGGAAAGTGGCAGAAAATGGTCACGAAGGGTGTCTGAAACTAGTTTTTAAAAAAACTCACCTGATTCAGCAATTTGCTTCATGGAGAGAAACCCAACACTTGTCATTAATCTTGCTGGCATTTAACTCTAGTTCTACAAACATGATTAAATCATCATAGGCTTGGGACAACTAGAGGAGGGCATTAAATACTGCTATGTCAATGTTGCTAACATTTCAAACAAAACTAAATGAGTAGCTTGAGTTTTACTTTGCTCCCACCACCAGTTTGATTTTAGTTGGTTGTGAAAAACTACATAAATTAACTTGAAACATAAAAAATCGGCACCATGTGAGCTATTTTCTCCTGATCATGGAAGTATTGCAGTGCTATAGAAGTCTATTTGGCCTGTTGTCTGCACTGACTGTCCAAATGAGCATCATGACTTAGTGACATTCTCCTGTCTTTCCGAACAAATGGGAGGGTGTGAAGGGGGGAGAGCTGGTTAAGGGATTAGAATAGAAATGAGGGTTTAGTGAGTTGATTCTGGTAGGAGGTAGGTCAGTAAATGATTTGGGAGGGGTTGTCGGTAATGATTGCCGTTTCTGAATATCATAGAATCATTGAAACCCTAGAATATGTGAAGACTGGAAACCCTGGGCAAATATGTCTGTTTTTGAAGACCAGGATCGCATTAGCTTTATTAGCTATTTTCTCAAAAGGTCATGCCATCTTGGCAGAGATCATTCTGCAATTGAGTTCTGAACACAACTTGGCAGTTAACTGTCAATCGTTATCTAGTTGGTGCATTCTTCATGACAACATCTCCACCAACAGAGTCTGTTTGTCAACTAATCAGCATGTTCCTCTTACACAATGTGAATGTGTTTCTTTACCTTAGTTCTCATGCAAATTGTTAAGAATGCAAGACATAAAGCTTCAACAAAATGCATAATTTTTCAGCAGTGTCCATTCATATACATTAATAAAGTGCCTCCAACACTGACTCTTGTGCGACTACCCCTCTAGCATCTTTCAGTCTGAAAAGTACATGGTGATCAGTTTTCTGTTCTTAAGTCAAATTTCCATCCGAGTTGAAACTGACCCTCCTATTATGAATCTCAATTTTCTCATCCAGGCTTTAACGTTGTAACTTGTCCAAGGTTTTCTTAATAAACCAGAGAAAACAGCTATTCTTTTCCTATCATAAATCTTGTGTTACTTCATTAGAAAACATAATTGGATCAGTCAATTAGTATTTGCCTATTGCAAACATCTGACTATTTGAACGTCAATCTCTGCAAAGTATCCTTTTGATATTTTTCCTCCTAATTGTCGTTTAAAACCTTACTTGCTATTAGTGAGAAACTGATGAGTTGCAGTTATTTGTCATTACATCCTTTCTTGAATTAGGGTGTCATCCTTGCCATCCTCCAATCATCTGTCATCTTGCCCATAAGTAGGGAAATTTGGAAGATTTATGGCAGACTCCTCTACCGTCTCCAACTTCCTTTAGCAACCTTGGATGCAAGCCATCTAATGCAGGAAAATTAGCTGCCCTAAATATAGCCAGTATTTGCTCTACATCGTATAAACTTCCATTAACTGTATCACCTCCACCACTATCAATAGGTCAGTATCCACTTCCTTAGTAAGCAATATTATAAAGTGCTCATTAAGTATTTAGATATTTTTAACCAACCTGTTCAGATGTGTTATAACGCATCTCTGGAGCAGGTAAGACTTAAACCCAAGCCCATAGCTCAAAGGATGCTACCACTACCACAAATGCCACCTTCATTAGGTATTCTACTATTAAATATATAATCCTTTTTGCTCCAATGGGCAATGCCACACCTCGCATTAATCATTAATCATTGCTGTCGATGATTTTGGGGATTTCTTATGTTCACTACTATTCTATTCTCAATTAAGTTAAACAGCAACAGTAGAAGTTAGGAAATAGTTTGACCAATATGTGGAAACATTAGTACTAACTATTGAGAACACTTTCATCAATAAAATTGAGGAAGTTGAAAGAGGAACAATGTTGTCTCTTTAAAGGGTAGAGGTCGAAACAGTTAAATGTTTGTGAAGTCTGCTCACTGAGGCACAAGAGCTCTAATTAATTCTTTCTAGAACTTAATTTTTAATGTTCTACAAAAAGACAACACTAAACATTTTATAATGAAGCTGTGTTTATGGATGAAATTAACCAGACAAAAGGTGCATTTTTACTGTGCATGACCTTGTTGCAAAGTTTATGTTTGAATGGGTGGAAATGACAATGTAATAGAAATTAACTGTGCAGTGTGACCTCCTTCTGTTACAGATATTTAACAAAATATTGCCATTATTTTATCATTTTTAATTTTTATTAATTCTTTAATTGTATGTGAATATTTGAAAAAAAATTAAAATGTACAGAACCTCTGGAATTGCCCTAAATCCAAGTTCCAATTTTTTGTTAGACTATTGAGATTGAAGTGTTTTGAAAGGCATATGTGATTTTCAGTTGTGGTTCTGAGTTTTCTTTTTAAGCTTCATCAGTGCCCTGTATCTACTGACATTGTTGTGTGATGGAGAAGGTGCCCTGCATTTTCTGAGCCATGAACCATTGCTGTTGTGATCTTTCTGTACAGAAACTGGTATTTCTATCATAAATGAGAATCTGCTCTTTTATGGAGATACAGTACATTTCAGTTTTTGGGATAGTTATTGAGGAAAAAAAGACCTGAAACTTAACCACACCCTCCTCCTGATATCTTTTGATATTGTGTAAGCCTTCTCTTTCAGTTGGCAGACTGTAACTACTGTAGTACCACAGGTGCTGGTAGCTCCTCAGGTATTTACAGTCTATATCAGTGATTTGGAAGAGGAGACTGAACATGAGGTACAGGTCATTGAAAAAACACAAGTTATAGGACAGTGTGATTTGGCTGTAATGTGATTGGTGAATTGGGAACATTTTTTAAAAACACAAACTCCCATTAGCTATTATGCAATTCTAAGAGATGACAAACAAAGGAATTTGAGATTCTAAGTAAGTGGATAGAAGATCAATTGAAAAGCAATCTGGGGTCACTTTTCTTTCCATAAAACAGAAAGCCTTATCAACTTAAGAAGGCCTAAGGAAAAAAGGTGCATTTGCAGCAATTTCATCTGCCTTCAGTGCTAGTAGTGGCTGGTTTGCTGGGTTTAAGAACTGCTACACTTTCATAATGTAAAGTTATGTGGCAAAGCTGCTAGTGCAGATTAGATTAGATTACTTACAGTGTGGAAATAGGCCCTTCTGCCCAACAAGTCCACACCGACCCGCCAAAGCGCAACCCACCCATTCCCCTACATTTACCCCTTTACATTTACCCCTTTACCTAACACTACGTGCAATTTAGCATGGCCAATTCACCTAACCTGCACATCTTTGGACTGTGGGAGGAAACCGGAGCACCCGGAGGAAACCAACGCAGACACGGGGTGAATGTGCAAACTCCACACAGTCAATCGCCTGAGTCAGGAATTGAACCCGGGTCTCTAGCGCTGTGAGGCAGCAGTGCTAACCACTGTGCAGCCCACAATGTGTGCTGTCATTTTCCTCCGTGGTGAAAAGATTGATTGAGGAAGAAGGCTACACCTTAGATCACATCTTCAAATGCCATCCAGAACCTATATATCTAAGAATGAAACACGCTGTAGGTTTTAAAGTTGCAAAGGATCTTATGACTATTGTTGGGTGCCAATGCTAGTGGAGACTTAAAGCTGAAGCCTGTGTTGGTGTACCACCCTGCCAACCAACAAGTCTTGGAAGGTTGCCTTCAGTCCACTCTATAAATGTGTTTACCTCAGGTCAACCAAAAGAGGTTGGATGACCGGGCAAATAACCTTTTATTGTTGATGTTGTTGAGGATGTTTTTAGAAATTATTGTAGGAGAAAAAAATTTGGATTTCATTATTCTCCTCATTCTGGACAACGCACCAAGCCATCCTCCCACCATTGGTGAACTTTCTGAAAGCATCAATGTACTAATTCCACCGCCACACACAATCTCTCTCATTCAACCCATGGAACAGGGTGCCATAGCTGCTATTAAAGCTTATTATTCAAGGTGCACACTCGGAGAAACTGACTGCAGCTATTGAGGGGGGATAATGAGGGCCGTGTTCTTCAGTTTTGGAAGAGCGTTAACATTGAGTGCTATTGACATCGTTGTGGAGGCCTGGGGTGCTGTCAGTATGGACTGCTTGCATGTAGTTTGGCGGAAGCTTCCCCAGATTTTCTTGACTTCAAAGGTGTTGAATCGCCAGAAGAACCTCCAGAAATTGAACATTGTGTTGCTCTTGCAAAGCAATTTGGATTTGAAGACTGAGCATGTCGAGGAGCTACTTGAGTCCTATTGTGAAGACCTCTGCACAGCTGATCTATAGCAACTTGTGGCTGCGGGGGAAATTGAGGTTCAAGATGAAGACGAAAACCAGGATGCATCACGGAGAACTTTCTACTTCTGTTTTTCCTTTTATCCCGAGGGAAGTTCATCTTTTAGAAGGCAATGACTACAATACAAATCATAGCAGGATAGCAGTTCATGGCATAAAATCTTATCTGGCTTCTTCATGAAAGAAAAAAGATGGCAAAGCAGTAAAAACTTGCAGCCTTTTTTAAGCCAGCCCCCAAGAAACCGTCTGAGGACAATAAGTCACAGCCATCCACTCCTGGACTAAATATTTTCATTCATCATAATCCTGCACCTGAAAGTAATGATGATGACTCTCTCAGCCCCTGTTTAATATAGTTCTATACTGTACCTCCAATCCAGAAACCCCTTAAAGTGTTAAATTTATTGTATTATTTAATTAAAATTTGATTTAAAAGTTTACTTAGACTTTGCTGTTATTTGTGTTAGGTTAACTACTATTTTTGTTTTGTTTTCATTTTTGCTGATATCATTGGTCTGCTCCAACTCTGTTTTGTCCATAGGGCCTGTTATTTTCTATTGCACAGTTCTCTATAGCATGTAGTTGCACGGGAGCACAAATACCGCATTACAGCAGAACAGGCTGTAGTTAAGTTTGGCAATGAAAACTTTTTCTTTCATTTTTGGTGTCAAGAGGAGATGGCCAGTCTGCAATAGTGTGTGGAATGAAATATAAAAGTAAGGCAGTTCTCGTGGAACTACAAGGCATTGATAGCTCCGATCATAACTACAGTATTGTGCACACATTTGGTCTCCTTATTGAAAAAAGATGATTGCTTTAGAAACAGCAGTAAGAAGATTCAACTTTATCCTTGATGAGGGACTTATGAATAAAAGGTTGAATAGTTTATACCTATGTCCATTAGAATTTAGAAGAATGAAAGGTAATCTTAGTAAAACATTGAGATAGTGAGGGGATTGGATATGTGGAAGTATTTCCTCCTGTGGAGCAGACTAAAACTAGGAAATACTTTTTAAAATGTTTCCCTTTTAAGATGGATGAGGAAAATACTTTATTTTCTATAATCATTGTTAATGATGTGGAATTTGCTTCCCCCAGAATGGAATGGAGGCTTAATGTCTAACTTTATTCAAGTCTCATTTAAAATAGAGTCCAGGGTTATTAGGTGCCTGCAGGAAAATGAAGCTGAGATGCCAGCCAGGTCAGATGTGATTTTATTGAGAGGAGGAGCAAAGGGCCAAATGGCTTATTCTTTTTCCTATATCCTATGTTCCTGTGAATGAAATATTTCTTGTCAGTTAAACTCTTAGCTTCTGTTCTGCCATTCTTGAATGTTTGTTGCTGGGGAGGGATGTGATGTTGAAAGGTAGTGTGGTGCTAAATGAATTGCTCTTTATACAATCAGCACAGATTTGTTGGGCTGATGGACTTTTTTGTAATCATTCCATGGTTCTCCTCAGTTAGATTGCAAGTACACTATTTGCAGGAAGTCATGTGTTTTGCCACAAACAACTAGAAGATAATGCAACATGCTTCAACATAAATAGTTGTCCTTTTTTTGAAAAAACATACCTTGAGATGTGAAGGAATGCATGAGATTAAGATGTTTAAAGAAGATTGTTTAATAACAGATTGCTTTCAGTTTGTAAAGATTTTTGCATCGTTTCTCATCACATTGATCTAACACTTTTTTTTATTACGTTTTCAGGGCATGTATACATTAATGGCTCGATGTGAAGAGCTGGACAGATCTATGCAGCCTATTCTTGTGTTGTCAAAACAGATCCGTGAGGTGAAAAGAACTCTGGAAATGTTTGAGACACTCTGCAAATAACTGGCTCTGTTGATATAGTCGAATGGTTGACTTGTTCTGATATTTTTACTGACTTGTAGAATGTCAATAACTGCTGCAACAGAACATTTTTACAATTAGCAGCACTTTGGACATTGGTGATGGCATCTGCAAATCTTTCAAAGCCTGATTGTTATGTTGCTAAACAAAACTCCATGCAGTTGGCTTAGCAAACTTGTTTACAAGCACCTTGAGATTTACATGATGTTCAACAGAAGTAAAAACATGTACAAGCAGTACATAATTCATTGCCCTTATTCCTCCTTTTAAATGGAAAGTCTACTGCTTTTGCATTGATTTGAATGAGCAAATTGGATTAATTTCCCTAGTTTCTGAGTCAGTGTTGGAAGAAGCAGTACAACATGGATTTAAAAAGGTCATAAATAACAACGGAAATGGAGAGCACCATAAACCCGTCGATCTTCTGCCTAGGAAGCACAAAGTTGGGGAAAATGTATTTATCATAAAATGCACTTAAGACAATTTTTTTTAGGGAAAATAAAACCATAATACAGTTTGAACTTGCACTGAAAGCATTTGAACTCAGGCACACAATTCTTTGAAACAGTCATATTTGTTGGAATTATACAATTATTTACAAATCAGTATCAAGCTAAGAAAAATCATGCTTGATTGAAATTATGAAGTTTATTCTTAATGGCCAATTTATTAAAGTGTATGTGTGTCTAGTCTTTATCTTATGGCAGTAACTCTGCACCGGAATCTGATATGATCCTACCTAATATGATCAGATTTAAAATCTAGGCAGCTCTGCTGTCAAATCCCGCATGCTAACACACCCATATTCTTGTGGCTTCATTTGGCATCTGGTAGCAATTTAAAAGCCATGAATTCATTTCTCCAGTGACCTGTCTGAAAAGTTCTTAGGCTACAATTGAGAAGAACTAGAGGCCATAGGTTTAGGGTGAGAGGGGAAAGATATAAAAAGGACCCAAGAGATAACTTTTTCACACAGAGGGTGGTACGAGTATGGAATGAGCTGCCAGAGGAAGTGATGCAGGCAGGTACAATTGTAACGTTTAAGAGGCATTTGGATGGGTATATGAATAGGAAGGGATTGGAGGGATATGGGCCAGGTGCTGGCAAGTGGGACTAAATTGGTTGGCACAGAGGTGTTGGACCGAAGGGTCTGTTTCCATGCTGTACGTCTCTGTGACTCTAATTAAACAATAATGATGCTGTGCATCATGAGCGTCAGCTTTAGTAGTAGCATTCTTTTATTTGAAGGTGGTGTGTTCAAGTCCTGCTTCAGATTCAGAGCGCAGAAGGCAAAACATAATTTTAATGCTATATTGAAAAAATATTGCATTGTCAGAGCTATCAGATGTTAAAAGACCCATTGGCAATTTATTTGAAGAAAGGTGCATTTTTATGGTACCCTAGCTAGATGAAATGGACATTGATCTATCTGGCTATTGTGTTTGTGTACTTCTATTAATGATTGATAACTTGTTGACTGTTAAGTGCTTTGGAACATTTTGAAGATTTGCAAGTTAATGTAAATGCAATCTGTATTCTTTGAAACTGTTATTTAAATGAGAAGGAAACTACAGAAATGCACCCAGCTACTCGATATATTTTGTAGTGTAATAATTACTATATTGCTACCCAACAAGCTATTGGAGATGTTCATTTCCAACAGGAAAGAAGGACTATAGTATCAGTTAAGAGGACCTACATAGAGCAAATACACAAGTTAGAAGTGATTTGTATATTTGTTCTGCTTTCAGACAGATCAAACCAATTTTCAAATATTTTACCAAATCCTGACAAATTTCATGGATCATATGAGTCATTGATGAAATCCATCTGCTTGAAGGATAATTTTAACCAAAGCATGTCCTTTATTTCATGTACTCCAAATGTTTTAGACTTTAGTTTTATAAAGAAAATCTGGGGTGTTTTGCAAGATATGCAATTCACTCTGCACAACTATATATTATGACTGTTGCATCCTGGGTGGTTTCCTCAGCGAAGAGATTCAAAGATTGTGTCCTTATTTGATGCTTAAAATGGATTATGGGAGAATTTGATTTTTTTAAAACAGGTTAATTTAGTAACAACATTTTATGAAGTCTGATGTTTGCAGAAGAGCTAACTGCTCAGATTGAAGGCAGAATGGATGATTTAAAAGTTTGGCTTTGAGACGGAAAGTCATGGTATTCTACCCCAGTAATGTGTAGCAAATCCAGATCATTTACCTACCTCAGTTGAGTAAGCTTTGTCTGTTGTCGTTTTTAGCTCAATTGTCTTCAAGGGAATAGACAATTTCCCCCCACCTGCAAAAGAACAATAAAACTACTTAGTCTGTCTGATTTTCATCTTAACTTTTGTGCAACATAAAATATTCATGGTCGATTACCTTGCACTTTGCTCAACCAGTATATTTTTTTCTGAAAATGAAATTATTTTAGAAAGGGATTAAATAATCAAGTTGTAAATATGTTCGCTGTGAGTATTCCAGTCGTATATAAATATTTGGTGCTGTCTCGCACAAAGACAATAGTTTATGTAACAAAAGAACATTAAAATGTATTTCACACCAGTGAAAATGTATTTGACACCATTAAACACCAGTCTTGTGCAAGGTCAAGGTAGATCACCAAAGCTTGATCAAAGGAAGATGGAACATCTTAAAGGAACTGGTTGGAGATGTTCAAGGATAGAATTTCAGATCCTCAGGCTTAGGAAGTGGAAAGTGTGGCAGTCAATGGTGGAACAATTAAAATTGGATGACCATGAGGGATTAGAAGAGTACAGTGATCTAAGATTTTTAGGGCTGTAAAGGATGGTGTAGACAGGTTTTGTAAGGGATTTGAAAACAGATGAAGCTTTTCAAAATTGATTTATCAAATCAGGCAATGACTGAAGTAATGGGTGAACAAGATTTGAAATAATATAGGGGGTATCAAAGATTTGAATGAACACAAGTGTATAGAATATCTGGAAATAGATGGTGAAACAAATTGTTGGAGAACTTGGAATCTGTAGTCATTGGACTTCAGCAAGTGCAGATGTCATACTGTGACAAATCATGATAAATATTAATTGGTTTAAATGATGCAGAGGCCATTTAAAAATAGCTGTGATTTAGTAAATCTGGAGCATGTTGAATTTGAGGTGGATGGCTAGATAATTGGGAATTTGAATGTACAGTGATAAGAAACTTGAAGGGGGAGATTTTCCATAGATGCATGCAAATTGACCAAGGGTGATGGGGAATATTGATAAGAGAACATTGCAAGGAAGTGATCAGTGATTGAATTAGCAAGGTCATCATGTGACCTTGTTTATGCCCAAGAGAGTTTCTGACATGAAGTAGAATAATAAAGTCAGGAGAGGGAGCAAGACGTAGTATGTTTGAGATTGAAATCACAGAGGACAATAAGTAGCTTGGTGCAGAGATTGAGGGACAAAATCTTTGACAATTTCTCTGAGCAACTCGTATCTGTGTGTTTGTGTGTGGCAGGGGGATTACAGAAAGAGTTTTGTATTAGATGTGAAAGATAAAACTATATAAAGTTTGTGGTGGGAATGTCATCAGTCCTGGTGAGTTCACGGATGGCAAGTCCTTTGCACGCAGCTGAAGGTACATTCGTAAGGAAGATGTGGAAAGAAGCAATAGCCATTTGATTGTCTGGGTCCATCAGGTCAACATTGGATTCCTGAGAGGAATGGGAAAGTAATTAATTCAACTAATGCACAAATGAGAAGAGAATAGGATAAAACAGCTAGAGTTGATACTTATTTAAAGTGGCAATGAGTGCATTGATGAAGGCTTATCAAAAAGGAAATCAGACCTGGATTGGTGCCAGGGTTACACATAAGGCCACAAGTGTTCAGGGTTTTATGTGGGTCGAGTGCCTTAGAAGTAGAGGGATGTTTAAAAAAAAGAAAAGGGAAATTGTTGTGATAGGTTTAGGTCTGAAGCAACCAGAATGAATGTGTGAATGGATAAGGGAAACTTAAGTATAGTGATGGTGTGGTTATAAGCTAAATTAATATAATCATGCTTTTACATGAGAAGTAGAGGGCTAAAACACATGGAGAGAAGTAGATTTGGAGTCAAATGACAAACTGATGTACAGGAGTCAAGACAGGTGATGAGATCAATAGCTCTACAGCAGTCAAAACATTGAGATATGTATTTTATATATATTTTTAAATCAAGGTTTCCTGTGGTACTTTTGAAATTTGCTTGTGCCCGGACTTGCAAATGAAGGCAGGCCAACTATTACTGAATTGGCCTAAATTATTGATAAACATAAAAGTTGGAAATAACAAGGCACCATCTCTTCAAGCATGAAAAGTGGGAATCAATATTTAATTTGCTGAAATAAGATGAATACCTTCTGAATAATTTTATTAAATACTAAGGCATATGATTCAATGTGTGAAGTTGTTGCTCTAAGCATTGCTGCTCCAACTGTCAGTGTGTTATGACAGTGAAGCAACTAGAGAGGGTAAAGCAATTTCTTCTGTTGTGACTTGACCTTAAAAATAACTGAATCTGAGAAAAATAGCCAGTCAAAATATCAATCTCAAGTTTTGAGGTGCAAGCATTCAAGGTAGCTGCTGTTGAAACCTAAACAAGGCAAGTGTATTTTTCTATTTTCATGGGATGTGGATGTTGCATTTGTTACTTATCCCCAAGTGCCCTTGCGAAGGTAGATGGTGCTCTACCTTCTTGAACCACAGCTGTGTATGTGGCATAAGTATATCCAGGAAGGGAGAGCCAGGATTTTGATGCAGCAATAATGAAGCATCCATGATATAATTTCAAGTCCAAATTTCAAAACAAGTAACACATGAAAATATGTGACATTCTTCCTCTTTTGTTGCTGGTTAATACTACAAAGCACTATTAGATTTGAAATACTTAATGTTTGCTCTTTAAAACACCAAAGAGCAAGTGGAAATAGACATTCTAAACATTGAGAGGATTGGGGTGAAAGCTGTCCACTTTGGGTCGCGCGAGTAGAGGTTAGAGTTGTCTGTATATTAACCGAAACTCATGTATTGAATGTTTATAACCTATGTGCACATCAGTCGGATTCCATTCAAATTTATTCAAGGTTCATGTAACACACTTTCTGATATTAACTCTTTCAGGTCCTTATACTGCATAAATTCTTATAATTTTAGTATATTGAATTGAATCTTTTAGCACTTTGAACTTAAAATTGGGCCTTAGTCTCCAAAAGAATGGACGGATTACTAGCTGTACCCGTTTGGTGCACAAAAATGCTTCAAATTACCCATAGCTAACATCCCACTTCACCCACCCCCCACTCTTAGTGTTAAAGGGCGAGAAAAACACCCAACCAAACCCACCGTGCTGTAACTTCAAGTGCTCATTATCATTAAAGTGAGTCTCCTGCGACAGGACAACATCCACCTGTTGCAGTGAAATTGGGGGCCCTATCATCAATTCAAATGTTACAGAGACCTTGGTGACCATATCCATAAACTGTTTGTTTTCCTCAGTTGTCAGAAAATATAAAGTTATTGTGAGCTACAAGGCTAATTGTTTAAAAAGATAATCAAATAGCTTGTCCTGCCATCCAAGTCTCCTCTGGCTTGCTCATTCCCATCATTCCCAATATTCCCACATGTTCCTGCTCTTGTATAGGTATCATAGCTGCAAGCCTAGTTGGGATTGGTGTTTGTGACAAAATGGTGGACCCATGTGTTTGAAAACTTTGCTCAGCCACTTTCAACAGCAGAGTTCATTTACTTTTGATCAGTGGGCAGGTTAGCTATTGGTGCTCACTGTGGGCTACTATAAAATCCATTGATGGAGATCCAAGATGGCGGCAATCTGAGCAGACATGCCTTGCTGAGTTCTGCACCCCAGCCCAGCAGCAGTGATATTTTTACCTCACCCCCCCGCCGGTGGGGTCGATGCAAGCCCTTGAAAAACAGGACTGGATCTTGACTGAACAAGTCGATGATCTGGAAAATTAAGGTAGGAGGAAAAATATCTGGATCGTTGGTCTGCTGGAGGGAGTGGATGGTGGACAGCTAGCAAGCACAGTTTCTTGGCTGGGATGCCAAGGCAGACCGGGTGAAAGTTAACAGCTAACCAGGTTGCGTTGCGCAGATCCGGTCTGGATCGGCACCCCCACCCGGTGCTGGTATGATTTCAAAGCTACTCGGAACAAGTGAATTGCATGGATTGTCAGTCATGGACAATAATGTTTTTTTTCTCTTGCTATGTTTTTTGTAATGTTACCCTCTTCCTAAGCTGCTGTTGGTGTGTTCTTTTTGCTCAGATTTAGGATTGGGGTAAGGCGGAATGCTTACTTTTTTCTCTACTGCTTGGGTCTGGGGTGCGGCTGGAACTGGAAGGGGGAGTGGAGATGTGTGAGGGAGGTGTAAGCGCCCTCTATGGGCAGGGGTTAGAGTCCCTCATTAAGTGCCTTTTGTGTTTTGTAGTTAGTTTAGTTTTTTTGGTTTTTCGTAAATAGCCTCCATGAGTCGTCTTTTGTATATGCTCAGTGTTTTGTCAGTGGAATTCTTCCTCTCGGCAGGTGAAAGGTGGTCATAAAGGATCATGGCTAGCAGTGTTCTTAAATGATGCACCTGGAATATTAGAGGGATCCATTCACCAGTTAAAAGGAAAAATAGTACGGTTGAGCCTCAAAAAGGAAAGGGTGGATGTTGTCCTATTGTAAGAGACTCACTTTAGGGACAAGGAACACTTGAAGTTACAGGTTTGGTTGGGTGTTTTTCTCGGCCTGTAACACTAAGAGTGGGGGGTGGGCAGGGTGGGATGATAGGTATGGGGAATTTGAAGCATTTTTGGGCACCAAATGGGTACAAGCTGGTAATCCGTCCATTTTTTTGAAGACCACAAAGGCCTATGCAAGAGGGATAATTATCCTATACTCTGCCAGTCAGAAGTGACGGAAAGGAGAGCAGCAGCATCTGCTCAAGGCATGATTGAAGGCAGCTGAGACGGCATATCACGTAGACTATTGGTGACTAAGCTGCAACAGATCACAGCCTTTATGATCCGCCTGAAACTCCATGCTTACACATGCAGCCAGGAAGGAACTTTATGAAGTAGAGGTCGTTTGAGAATGGTGATAGGCCAGGTAAATATTTGGAAGAAGAATACCTACCAATCTTTTGCTTCTATTAGGGAAGGGAATGGGACTCTTACTTGTAATGTTGAAAAGATCAATGCAGTGTTTCAGAGGTTCTATTTTGAACTGTATCAGTCTGAATGTTGTGAGGATAGACAGGATAAAATGGAGTCTTTCTTTAGGAACCTGGATCTTCCTGAGGTGTCTGCCGAGCAGATGTCTCTCCTTTAGTGCTCCATTAACAGCACAAGAGGCGGCGAGGCGACTTCAGAGTGAAAAGGCACCTGACCATGACGTCTTCCCGGTGAGTTTTATAAAGAATTTGTAAACATATTGTCAGGGCTCATGCTAGACATGTATGACTATTCATGTGATTGCCTCCAGCCAGCCTTGAGAGAGACTAAGATCTCTTATCCTCAAGAGAGGGAAGGTCCCGGAGAACTGTGCTTCTTATAGACCTATCTCGCTCTTACATTCTGATTATAAATTTCGTCTAAGACTTTGTCATTGAGGTTGGGAGGGGTGTTGCCCTCTTGTTAAAGAAGATCAGATGGGCTTTATAAAGGGTTGCAGATCTTCTAATAATGTTAAGAGGTTGCTTAACATGATTTAAGTGTGCCAACAGCGATGGGTTCAAGGGTTGGTGGTCTCTTTGGACATAGAAAGCATTTGATGGGTGGAATGGCTGTATCTTTTTTATACTCTGAAGCAGTTTGGCCTGAAGTGTTTACTAGATGGGTAAGGGTCCTTTACAGTGATCCTCTGGCAGTGGTTTGATAATTTTAACATTTGGCAGGGGCAGTCGACACTTTTGCTTTTCACATTCGTGATTGAGCCGTTGGTAGAAACCGTTAGTTAGGACCCTAATATAGCTTCCCGAAAGGTGGATAAGATTACACTATATGCAGGTGATGTTCTTATTTTTCTCTTGAGCTCGGCAGCCTCGGTGCCCCGTTTGATACAGCATATTATTTCATTTTGTTATTTCTCAGGTTACAAGGTCACTTTTTCAAAGTCTGAGGCTATGCCTATGGGGGGATCTTAGGGGAATACCAGGTGTGAAGGTAGGTTCCCTTTTAAGTGCACGGTGGGAGGTGGGGGGGCTTCTTTACTTGGGCCTCTCTGTTATCCCTAGCTTTGATCAGTTATTCAAGGCTAATTTTGTTCATTTGTTTGACAAGATTGAGCAAGACCTTCAACGATGGGGTGCCCTTCCAATATCATGGTTGAGTCGAGTCACTCTTATCAAAATGAATGTTCTTCCTCACTTATTTTACCCTTTGCGGATGCTTCCATTGTTCTTTCCTAGGCAAACATTTTGGAAATTGAATGACTGGTTTAGTTCTTTTATTTGGCGTTATAAATGGCCAAGTATTAAGGTTGCAAAACTGCAATTGCCCCAGATATTGGGGGGATTTCCCGGACATTAGACAATATCAGCTGAGCTCCCTCCTATCTTTTGTAAGTGACTGGGCTTATAGGGACTCGGCGTTGACATAGTTGGACATTGAGGCCTCCCAGATGAAATGTCTTCTAATCAACTTGTTTTTAGACAAAATGAGGACAGTTGCGGAACGTTGACGTAATCTAATAGTTGCTAACACGGTCAAAACATGGCGGGCAATGAGGCAGATGGATGGTAATTTGTCTTACATATCTTTTCTTATTCCCATCGTTGGCATGCCGGGTTTCCGGCCAGGGTCAATGGATCTTAGGTTTAAACTTTGGGCGGATAGAGGTTGTGTGGGTGATCTGTTTGAGGGTGAAATGTTGATGTTGTTTGATCAAATAACTCAGAAATATGGATTGTCAAGTAGGGACCTCTTCCATTTCTTTCAGATTAGTGGTTTTATTGAAAGGAGACCACACTCTTGACTGAGTGTTCAAGATCTGATATGGAAAAGAGGGTGCTTCAGGCTAAGAGCACACTTTCAGTGAGTACTCTCTATCATTTTGGGGGGGGGGGGGGAGATTCCTCAGGTGACATCGAGCATCTACGTGAGGTCTCGGAGAGAGAGTCAGGAGTTGAGATCACTTCGGAAACAAGGGAAGACATTCGTGAGAATGCGAAGAGGATTTCTATATGTAACAGGACCCATGCTATGCAGTTAAAGATTCTTCATCGGGCTCATCTGGCCTCAGATCGACTTGCGAAATTTAAGAAGGGAGCATCTTCAATGTGCCCCAAATGTAAAATAAATACGGGTACCTTCACTCATTGTTTGTGGCCCTGCCACAGGCTCCGTGTATATTGGAGCAGTGTGGCAGGAGTAATAAAGAGGGTCTTGTGGACTGCAGCCAAGTTGGACCCGGTCCCTTTGCTCCTGGGTTTGCCTAATTTACCTCCCTTAGATGTACGTGGGGAAAAAGCTTTTTAACGCTCTCACTTTTTGTGTGAGTAAGAATATTCTTATGTGCTGGGTATCGGAGAACCCCCTGGGTCTGTCGAGGTGGCGTAAGTAAATAATGGAAACGTTACTTTAGACTTCCTTAAAAATATGGTGCACCAGAAAAAGACCACTTTTACAAGGTGTGGCAGCCCTTTTTTGAATTACTTGGAAGCAAATCTGTCCACCATTTTGATTATGGCTTTTGTCTGGCCATGATGGTTGGTCTGATAAACCTGGGACCATGAGAGGAGGAATTTTGAACAAACGTGGGTTCAACAATTGATGCGGTCAAAGAATGAGAGCTACGATCTTGTTGCGCTGAGTGGCATTATTTATTTATTGGTTGATTGATTTGTAGTAAGTGTAGTTTTGATTTTCTTTGTAGAGTAGTATAGTATTTTGTTTATTGTTTGTTGTTCTTGATGTTATGATACTATATTTTCATGTTTCTGTAACTTTTTAATTTTGTAAAGAAAAATTTTTCAATAAATGTTTTTATAAAATCCATTGGACGTTGCAGGCTACTGTTCAAAAGCACTTTTTAAACTTCTGTTTCACGTTCACTGAAGGTGAAGGTTTCGTCTGATTTGATCAGTTTATTTTCTCCACAAAGAGGTTCCAAATAGAAGCATGGCTGATCCCAGATTTTCTGGAAGTGATGTTCCTGTATTTGGTAGTGAAATTGGGAGTGACCAGCAAAGTGATCACCTTTGGGAAAGGGTGTTGAGCTGTTACCTTGAACAACTAGAGTATATGTTCAGATACTCCCACAATGCCTGTGGGATTGAGTACTAACTGGGAACTGTTCCGCAAACCGGTGAGAGAAAGTCAAACATTGCCAACCAGGAATGCCTGGCTCTACATGGCAGGAGTAACATCACCCTGATGACTTGGATACTATATGGTATAGGTTTCATTATAACATTTTATGGCTTCTCACAATCTGTTTCCTCTCATCCATCATTCAGATCAATTCCTATAGCTCTGCCACCCTACATCACTACTCTCACTACTACACACAAGATTTCATCATACCTCATAATGCTTCTAGCATCAGTTTTGTTTGAAATCCAGCGGTTTAAGTTTTCTCTTCAGAAGAATTTGGAGTTGTCTCAGCTATCCTATCAGTCCATGCATAATCAGGATCTTTGAATATGCCAATTTTGCAACATTTAGTCAACTCTTTGTGATGGAAGATTAATGTGTTTCTGTTGGCTCAGTGGTTAGCACTGCTACCTCACAGCATGAGGGACCTGGATTCAATTCTAGCCTTTGGTGTTGTGCAAACTGCACAGAGCCATTCTTCTTGTGTCTGCGTTAGTTTCCTCTGGCCGCTCATGTTTCCTCCTACTGTCCAAAGATGTACAGATTGGGTGGATTCACCATGGGAAAATGCAGGGTTTATAGGGATAGAACAGGGGTGTGGGTGTGGGAGGAATTCTCTTTGGAGAGGCAGTGTGGGGTTGATGAGCCAAATGTCCTGCTTCCACCCTGCAGAGAATCTGAGATTCAGACCAAAGACTGTTGAAGGTCTTTCAGTTGCAGTTAATATTTGTCTCTGGGTATACTCCATAGGAAAGAGTCTTGCGTCACAAAGTTGTCTGGGCTGAATCTCAACAAAATCCACTGGATATCTTTACAGACCCACATATGGAAGACACCTGGCACGAGAAGGTGGCCAGTGGACTTTTCCCATCACAGCAAGCTTAAGAGAACTTGCAAAGGCGTTGAGAACTCCGGGCATGCAGGATGGATGTGATGTAGAGGACTCTTGTCATGATCAAACTTTGCCTCATCACCATAGCTTGCAATCAAGAACATTCTGTCAAATGGCTTTGATAGTGTGTTGAAGGAACCATCTGACAGAATCCACCACCCCTCTATTCAGTAGGGCCTAATGGTTGAAATGAATGCACCCCTGCCAGGTGGACGTGTGGTCCAAGGATTTTTCTGTAGAAGATTCTGCATGAGGGATTGGTGTTACAACACAGTCTAAATGAACCACATAATCTGTAGCTTGTAGCCAGATCTATCCTTCGCAACAGGGGGACTGATAAAACTTTAAAAAGTGATAGAATCTCGTAGTGCCATACACAGCCGTATATGGAAGTGATATGAACAATGTTTGGCACATCTTTTCTCTTTGTGTTTAAATCTGTATATAAAATCCCGATGGACCTGGTTCATTTCCTGACAAAGCAGAAAATGCAGTAAGAGGAATGGGCCGCACTTGAGTCATGTATGAGTCAGAGATGTACAGCACGGAAACAGACACTTCAATCCAACTCATCCATGTTGACAAGATATCCCAACCTAATCTAGTCCAATCTACCAGCACTTGTTCTAAATCCTTATTCATAAACCCATCCAGATGCCTTTTAAATGCTGTAATTGTACCAGCCTCTGGCAGCTCATTCCATACACTCACCACTCTCTGCATGACAAAGTTGCCCCTTAGGTCCCTTTTATATCTTTCTCCTCTCACCCTAAACCTATGCCTTCTAGTTCTGGACACCCACCCCAAGGAAAATACCTTGTCTATTTATCCTATTCATGCCTCTCATGATCTTATAAACCTCTATAAGGTCACCCCTCAACCTCCAACGCTCCAGGGAAAACAGCCCCAGCCTATTAAGCCTCTCCCTGTAGCTCAAATCCTCCAATCCTGGCAACATCCTTGTAAATCTTTTCTGAACCTTTCAAGTTTCACAACATCTTTCCAATAAGAAGGAGACCAGAAATGCATGTAATATTCCAAAACTGGCTTAACCAATGTCCTGTACAGCTGCAACATGACCTCCCAACACCTGCACTCAATTCTCTGACCAATAAAGGAAAGCATACCAAATGCCTTCTTCACTATCCTATCTACCTGTGATTCTACTTTCAAGAAACTATGAACTTGCACTCCAAGGTTGTTTTGTTCAGCAACACTCCCTAGGACCTCGCCATGAAGTGTATAAGTCCTGCTATGATTTGCTTTTCCAAAATGCAGCATTTCACATTTATCTAAATTAATCCATCTGCCACCCCTCAGTTCATTGGCCCATCTTATCGATCCCATTGTAATCAGAGGTAACCACCTTCGCTGTCCACTACACCCCTAATTTTGGTGTCATCTGCAAACTTACTAACTATACCTCCTATGTTCACACCAAACTATTTATACAAATGATGAAAAATAGTGGACCTATCCATGTTGACAAGATATCCTTACCTAACCTAACCACACCACTGGTCCCAGGCCTCTAGTCTGAAAAGCAACCCTCCACCACCACCCTCTGTCTTCTATCTTCAAGCTAGTTCTCTATCCAACTGGCTAGTTCTCCCTGTATTCCATGAGATCTAACCTTGCTAACCAGTGTCCCATGAGGAACCTTCTCGAACGCCTTACTAAAGTCCATATCGATCACATCTACCCCCTGCCCTCATCAATCCTCTTTGTCATTTCTTCAAAACTCAATCAAGTTTGTGAGACATGATTTCCTTTGCATAAAGCCATGCTGACTATCCCTAATCTGTTCTTGCCTTTCCAAATACATGTAAATCCTGTCCCTCAGGATTCCCTCCAACAATTTGCCCACCACTGATGTCAGGCTCACTGGTCTACAGTTCCCTGGCTTTTCCTTACCATCTTTTTTAAATAGTGGCACTACATTAGTTAACCTCCAGTCTTCTGGCACCTCACCGGTGACTATCAATGATAAAATATCTCAGCGAGGGGCCCAGCAATCATTATATAGCTTCCCACAGAGCTCTGGGGTACACCTGATCAGGTCCTGGGGATGTATCCACTTTTATGCGTTTGTAACACTGAGAGTGCCTAGCATCTCTTAAAT
Organism: Hemiscyllium ocellatum; assembly: GCF_020745735.1. Classification (NCBI taxonomy): domain Eukaryota; kingdom Metazoa; phylum Chordata; class Chondrichthyes; order Orectolobiformes; family Hemiscylliidae; genus Hemiscyllium; species Hemiscyllium ocellatum. The sequence goes on along the minus strand of NC_083414.1, from coordinate 57,233,481 downwards.
GTGGTTCTTATCTCCAAAAGGAGAGGCAGTGTTATCCTCACACACCCAACTATCATAGTTGCACACTACTTGCTGAAAATAAACATTTTGCTTTCACCAACTCTACTGATGCAACAATTTTATCCTTACTATAAATGGCATAAAAGCAAGGAATTGACTAGAACAAAAATATTATGGATGCTGGAGCAAATCAGCAGGGTGACTACTATCTGGGGAGAGAGAGAAAAACAGAGTTAAAACTCCAAGTGTAATATGACTTCAGCATATATGCCAGACCTGTTGAGTTTCCTCAGCATTTTCTGCTTCTGCAGCAAAGCGTTGATCACTGATTTATTTTCTACTTTTTATCACTAAGCCCTTCAGATTGATTGCAATTATCCAGTTGTTACTATGGAGTAGACCTTTTGATCCAGTCACCAGTTCTATTTGAGTGGACTATATTACAAATGAAATTTGTATGATTGTCATGAGTTGAAAATGTTTCGTTTATTTAAGAGAAAATGGAGAAATGAAGAATATCACGTGAGAACAACTTTAGATGGTCTAGATTCATTACTGGGAGTAAGGTGCAAGATATTACACCTAAAACAATGACCACAGCAGTGACGCTGATGGTGGATAGATCATTTGCATCTCACAGGGAGGTATTAGGAATGTCACGTTTTATAAATAGACATAAATTAAACTGTCTTTAATTTCTATATAGAATGGTGTTAGAATCCAAATTGATATCTTATTGGTATTTCTACCTGAACACAAGGCTGGTGTGATTTATTTCATCATACAAAGCTAAAATACATGGAAACTCAAAACAGGTCAGTTGACAACAATTTGACTGACAAAGTGTCAAGAGGGAGAGAGGCAGCCAATCTTTCTCACAACCCTCTGGGCTAGAAAATTTCAAATATTCAAAACCATTTGTATGAAGACATTTCTCCTCTTCCCTGTCCTAAATTATTGTCTCCTTTATCCTGTGCCTCCCTTGATCTAGGTGGCCCAACCAGGGGATGCAATGCCTCAATATCTATCCAGTCAAGTCCTTTCCTAATTTTGCATGTTTCACTGAGATCAGCTGTCATTTTCCTAAGCACTAGAGAACATAACATAATTTATACAGCCTTTCATTATAAAGTAATCTTCTAGTTCCAGCAACCAACATTGTGAATCTTCACTCTAATGCCTCCAATGCAAATACAATATATCTTTCCTTTGGTAACCAAAATCTCATACAGTATTCTAGAAGTGGCCTCATGAAACCCTGAACAATTGTAGCAAATAAAACAATGCATTTTTTTAAAGAAAAATCAAATCTATAGCAATGTTTAAGATATATTTTAGACAATGTGGCATGTTCTAAGTAAAAGCATGCCCTAATAAAATAACCAGAAGTGAGATTCAATCCCAAGGTATGGGTACCCTGTTAAACTATAATTCAGCGCCATGTATTTCCCATGCCATTGTTGCTGGTGGATTAGCCTGGTAATAATGTTGGATTTAGACATCAAGAACTTCAAAGTGGCTGACGCCCTGTTGTCTGCCGTGGAAGTGGACCACATGGCGTTGAAGGCCACTGGCTAAACTTATGGTGAAAATGGGAACCCTGATGCTCGAGAGGGCAGCCACCGCAAGCAATATCTGGAAAGTGGTCCAGTGAGAATCTAGTTTCTGCACTGGGTAATGACCTCTGAATCCTGCATCAATCTAGTGGGGCGCTTAAATGTCTTTGAGAGTCCATAATCTTTGTTTCTGTAAGCATGTATCTAACCTCTCTGCAGTCAGGTCAGTAAAGTTCTGACAGGGATAGAATCTGAATGTTTATTTGTTTTTATTTAATCAGCTTCCTTGTGTTTACTGGGCCCAAACGTACAAGAAGTATACTATGAGGGGAACAGTGTATAAGGTATAGTGCATTGAGCAGTACTCTGCACTCGGGTGGTTCAAAATGAGGAACATGAAGGGATTCTTTTACAGCTGATAAACCAGAGACTGAAACTATAATCAATATGAGATCTTTTTGGGCAGCACGGTGGCTCAGTGGTTAGCACTGCTGCCTCACAGCGCCAGGAACCCGGGTTCAATTCCTGCCTCGGGCAACTGTCTGTGAGTTTGCACATTCTCCCCGTGTCTGCGTGAGTTTCCTCCGGGTGCTCCTGTTTCCTCCCGCAGTCCAAAGACGTGCAGGTCAGCTGAATTGGCCATGTTAAATTGCCCATAGTGTTAGCTGCATTAGTCAGGGGTAAATGTAGCGGAATGGGTCTGGGTGGGTTGCTCTTCGGAGGGTCGGTGTGAATTTGTTGGGCCAAAGGGCCTGTTTCCACACTGTAGGGAATCTAATCTAATTTATCATTGCAGTTTCTGATAGAACCACTAGGTTGCAGCACCAATCTGGGTCTGATCACTGACATGAAGCACTCACTTAATTTTTGTAAATATATTCAAGACTTCTTGAAACATTCTTGCCAGCACAGAGTTGGAGATTTCAGTTCTTGCATGCAGTTGCACTCAGAATTACCTTGAAATATCTGGATTTTACAGTGGAAACAACATCAAGGCTGTAAGTGCTTACAATAGTGAACTAAAAAGGGCGGTGCTTGGGTGCTCACAGATGCTCAGTTTTTTTAAAAGAAAATCATGCCTTTAGTAAAGCCTTTGACAAGGTTTTGCATGATAGACTAATTAGTAAAGTTATATCACATGAGATCAGGGTGAGCCTGCCAATTGGATATATAACTGGCTTGACGGTAGAAGACAGAGAGTAATGGTGGAGGGTTGCTTTTGGGACTGGAGGCCTGTCACCAGTGATGTTCCACAGGGATTGGTTCTGGGTCCTGTTTTGTTTGTCATTTATTAAATGATTTTAATAAGAATACAGAAGTTTGGGGACAACACCAAAATTAATGACATCGTAGAAGAAGATTTTCTAAGATTACAAAGGGATTTTGATCAAATGGGTCAATGGGTTGAAAAATGGCAGACGTGAGATATTGCACTTTGGTACAACAAACAAGGCTAGGGCTTATATAATTAATGGTGGGGCTTGGGTAGTTTTGTAGAACAGAGGGATCTATGTTCAGGAAAATAATTCTTTGAAGTTTGTGTCACATATAGGCAGGTTAAAAAGGCGTTGGGCATGCTTGCTTTCATCGTTCAGTCCTTTGAGCATTGGAGTTGGGAAGTCATGTTGAGGTTGTACAGAATATTGGTGAAGCCTCTTCTTGAATACTGTGTCCAGTTCTGGTCACCCAGTGATAGGAAAGATACTGTTAAGCTGGAGAGGGTTCAAAAGAGATTCACAAGGATGTTGCCGGGTATGGGAGGTTTGAGTTATGAAGAGAGTCTGGAAAGGCTGGGACTTTCTTCACTGGTGTGTGGGAGTTTGAGGCAACCTTACAGAAGTTTATATAATAATGAGGAGTGTAGATGGGGGATTTCAAAACTAGGGGGCACATTTTTAAGTTGAGAGGAGAGAGATTTTTAAAAAAAAGACATTGATAGGATCTGGGTACTGCTAGCTGGCCAGCATTCAGTGTCCATCACTCGATACTGTTGAGAAGGTGATGGTGAGCTGCCTGTTTGAACTGCTGCAGTCTGCCTGCTGTGGATTGACCCACAATGCCATTAAGGAGGGAGTTCCAACATTTTGACTCAGCCAGTGAAGGAATGGTGATGTATTTCCAAGTCAGGATAGTGAGTGGTTTAGAGGGAAACTTTCACGTGGTAGTCCTCCCACGTACGTGCTGCCCTTGTCCTTCTAGATGGAGGCGGTTGTGGTGTCTAAAGATATTGGGTGAATTTCTGCAGTGCATCTTGTAGCTAGTATACACTGCTGCTACTGAGTGTTTGTGGTGGAGGGAGTGGATACTTGTGGATGTAGTGCCAATCAAATGGACTGCTTTGTCCTGGATGGTGTCAAGCTTCTTAAGTGTTGTTGGAGCTGCACCCTTCCAGACAAATGGGGAGTATTCCATCACACTTCTGACTTGTACCTTTTAGATGGTGGACAGGCTCTGGGGAGTCAGGAGGTGAGTTACTCGGTGCAGTATTCCTAACCTCTGCCCTGCTTATCCTGGCACTGTATTTATGTGGTGAGTCCAGCTGAATTTCTGTTCAGTAGTAACCCTCAAGATTTTGATAGTGAGAGATTCTGCGATGTTAACACCATTGAACGTCAAGGAAAGATGTTAGATTTTCTCTCACTGGAGATGGTCATTGCCTGGCATTTGTGTGGTGTGAATGTTATTTGCCACTCGTCAGTTTAAGCCTGGAAATTGTCCAGGTCTTGTTGCATTTGAGCATGGACTGCTTACTGCTTCAGTATCTGAGGCGTCGACATTGTGCAATCATCAGCAACCATCCCAACGTCTCATCTTATGGAGGGAAGGTCATTGATGAATCAGCTGAAGATGGTTGGGCCTGGGACACTACCCTGAAGAACACCTGCAGAGATGTCCTGGAGTGGAGATGACTGACCTCCAACAACCATGACCACTTCCTATTTGCCAGGTATGACTTTGACCAACAGAGGGTTTGCCCCCGATTCCAGTTTTGCTGGGACTCCTTGATGCTACATTCTAATGCAGCCTTGATGTCAATGGCTGTCACACTCACCTCACTTCTGAAGTTCAGCTCTTTTGTCCATGTTTGAACCAAGCTGTAATCAGGTCAGGAACTGGGTGGCCCTGGTGGATCCCAAACTGAGTGCAGGTTATTGCTGCTTGATAGCACTGTTGATGACACCTTCCGTCACTTTACTGATGATCAAGTGTTGACTGACGAAGCAGTAATTGGCTGGCTTGGATTTGTCTCACTTTTTTAAGTACAGGACATAGAGTCATAGAGATGTACAGCATGGAAACAGACCCTTCGGTCCAACCCATCTATGCCGACCAGATATCTCAATCCAATCTAGTCCCATCTGCCAGCACCCGGCCCATATCCCTCCAAACCCTTCCTATTCATATACCCATCCAAATGCCTTTTAAATGTTGCAATTGTACCAGCCTCCACCACTTCTTCTGGCAGCTCATTCCACACACGTACCACCCTCTGGACAATTTTGTACATTGTTGGGTAGATGCCGGTAGCTTTTCTATTCTCAGCAGTGCCACCATGGAGATATTGGCTGCTGCTGGCTCTACCCCATACCCAGAGCTGTGGATTGAGTAAGGATCCAAGTATCTATCATTGACAGTGGGAAGGGAGTCACAAGGGTGAGGTCACTAGCAAGAGCTGGTGTGGGGAGGGAGGATGTAGAACTTGGCAGGTCCCTTTTCATAAGCCTTGATCAGGAGCTGAGTCCCTTGAGAATGAACAAGCGGTCCCTCACAACACTCCAGCACCAACACTCTCTGCTGTGTTTATTATCAGTGGTGTTGGGATGAGGCCTTAATGGAGACCTTAAATGCTGTCCAGAGTCCTACTCACCACAGAATTAATCAGGATGGCAATGGGTAAGTTACCTGATTGCATGTTCCCTCCTCACCTAACTCAACCCAGGGAGGGCACACGGTTCCACCCTCTGTCTCTGTGAGGATACTGCAACTGATTGAAGGAATATGCTATTGCTTGTCCTGTGTACACTAGTGTTGGGTACCAGTAGGCAGATGAGCTGGAGCGACATAGGTAGATCTAGGAAAGAAGTACTGTACAGAGAGTATGAGGAGCTAGCAGAACACAAAAGGTCATAATCTCTATTACCTGACCCACATGCAAACTGGCATAGGGTACATAAAATGAGAGATGGCTCAAAGACTTGCATTGGAGGAATGATTCATAGCCTATTGATACCCACGCAAGCAAATACATGAACTATACCATTGAGATGGTATATACTTGAACTATTCTGGGACCAGTGTTCCTGCTAAAGTGTCACACGGGAAGTAGAGACAGTTTAAACTAAATACTGAGCCAAAGGATCAAATTTGGAAAGATGTGACATACCATGAATTAGAGACAAGAGAGGAAATTAGTAATTTGAGTGGGAAGAAAGAGTTAGAGAATTACAGGAAAAGACAGAGAGAAAAGATGCACCAACATCAAAACTAGATGTTACAAAGATCCAAAAATCAAAACTAAAAGCTTTGTGTCTGAATGTATATAACATTCATAACAAAATAAATTAGTTCACATTGAAGTAAATACTTACGATCTGATAGGCATTATGGAGATGTGGCTGCAGGATGATAAATATTAAGTCCTGAACGTGGAGGGGACAGGGCATTCAGGAAAATATGAAGATAAGTAAGGGTGGCAGGATAGCACTGTTAATCATGGGTGGTATTTGTGTAATAATTAGAGATTACCTTGGTTCAGAAGATCAGGATATGAAATCAGTTTGGCTCAAGGTGAGGCACGAGTGGGAATGATCTACAGATCTTGTGAAAGTAATCACAATGTCAGTCAAAGTATGCAAGAAGTAATAGTGGGTGCTTGTGATAAAGTTTCTACCATCCTCATGGATGACTAGAATCTGCATATACAGTAAATCGGAAAAACATTGGATCAGCAGTAATGGCTGAACTGAAGACGTTATGGAGTGCTTTTGCAATTGTTTCTTGGAGTTGCACATTCTCCACCCAACCAGAGATCAGGTTATGCTTAACTATGTTTTGTGTCATGGCCGGATTAAATGAAGAACTTCTTTGCAGCAGTGACCATATTAGGGTTGAATTTGATATTCAGTTTGAAGGGAGGAGAACTGGATCTAAGGCTAGTATTTTAAAGCTAAATAAGAGCAACTGTGTGGGCATGAAAACTGATCTAGCTAAAGCGAACTGGCATACTGTGAAATTGTGGGAAACTGTTAAGATTGCCTGAAGGGAAAATTGGCCAATTCCCGGGTTATAACACAATAAGTTAAAGGACTATGGTAAAAAATCAGAAACGGTGCAGAACTTAGCAAACATGACGAAGGCTGAATTCACTAACTTTGGCAAGCATTTTTCTCAACTGCTCCTCACATGTTTTAAAATACAACTTCTAGCCCAAACGAAGACATTCATCTGCAAAAACAAATTTATGGAATGATGTGTGTAACTCGATGTTATGGAAAGTCAATGGAACAACACAGATCAAGAGTCAATGAATTGACCTTGTGAATGATGAACATCTAATGATAAAATATATCAATAGCTGACAGGAATTAAGTATAAAAAGCTTGTCTTTCTGGCTATAAAGCACAAAACTTGGAAGAGAAATTGGGAACAACTTGTATCTCTCCGTCTTTCAATTTTTAGCCAAAACTGCTGCAGTGGTATTGTCAATAAAGTCTGATTGTTGTCAGGTCAAGCTGTTGTAATTTTTTGTTGGGGCACTTTTGACTTTTAGCTCTCACAGTCCTAGCTGTTGTAGTTATTTCTAACTCAGTTCGACATTTGGCACTGCGAGCAAAATCCAGACATCCTGCAGTGGATTCTTTGAGGGACCGGGACAAAGCAAACCTGCCGCAACCAAGAGGTTAGAGACTGACAGGCACCGCAAGGAGAGCTTTTAACCTTGGTCTATTTCTCTCTCGACTGGCTGCTGCGACCCCCTCGTTCCTTGCAGAGAACACTAATGGGTGATGGTTTCCAAATCTCAATTCTAAAGTTTCACAGTGGACTGTGATTTGAGCGTAGTGGATCAGGGATCCAGTTGTTGGCTGGCTGGGAGGTGTGTGCTGGTGTTTTTGTTTGTTTTGAGGGTTTTTTTTAGAAATCAAAGGCACCTTAGCTTTCAAATTGGGCCCAGATCTCTAATTTTTTTTTGTTGCGGGGAAAAACGAAGCACTGTAGACTATAATATAGGACAGGCCTTAGATAAGACCGAGGGTAATTCGCCCTTATCGTATATGTGTTCTAAGTTTCCGGAAAATTAAAGAAACTAATGTCGACTATCGATAGTACTGCACAATAGATTGAGTAAAGACATTTGGCCACTAGGGGGCACCCGGGACCTAGAAAATTGCAAATTTGCCAAGAAGACTGTCTGGTCAAAAATCACCAACTCTAAATGGAAAAATATGATTTCCCATTGGACACGAGAATCCACTGGGCATCAGAAGTACTCGCCATTAATGAGTTGGAGAAATAATGCTCGTAAACGGGGAATTGATAAGCACGCAAATGGTAAAGTGAAAGACTTTGAAATTTGAGTGTGCACTATGGGATTTGAAAAATCAGAACATAAAACAAGCAGCTGCAAAACAAATGGTTAAAAGTACACAGCAGGCAGGGCCAGGCAGGAAGGTTGCAATACAAACCAGGAGTGATAAAGATGAGGAGGAAGCTTTTACATTCCCCAATCACCCCCAGTGCCCTGACCCTGCCTTCTACTGCTGGTCCAGATACCGTTGAGTCTGTGGCTCACTGAATGAGATCCCATCTTGACCTCTCATTGGAACAACAGCCCTGCCCGTCCCTAGATCAGTCCCTTCATAATATTTCTCTTCAGCCTGGTGATGAAGTGCCCTTCCCTCCGCAGCCACCACCTGCCAATTATCCACTTAGATCTGTTGTTAATCCATGGGCTGCTGCTGACAGCAAATCAGAGCGGTTCATTCAGGTCTGGCAGATCTTTAAACCCCAGGAGCTGTGTTTAATTAGGCCCATTGTCCGACCTACAAGGATGACCTGGAAGGGTTCCTTAATTATTTAGGATGCTCTGCAATCTTGTATGCTGCGACTACTCGGGACCAATGTTCCCTTATTTATAGCTCTCTTCCTCCTGGTCTGGGGGAAAGATGGAAGGCTGAATTGGGTGCAAACAGGGACACACCAAAATGACGATGCTCAGCGCACTTTGATGTTCACGCCATTACAACGTGCACTCCATAAGCCCGTGGACATCTCCTAACTCCTTGGCTGTACACCCACTGCTAAGGAGGAAGGTACTTCATTTTTTTGACCGCTTCTGTGGGGTTTACGCCCTCTATTCTGCAGATACTGCTTTTACCAAAGGAGGACAGTCTCCTCAGTTGAATGCAATGCTCATGCAGGTTTTGTGTGACAAGGTAGCATCCTGTTTAAAATTAAAACCATGGATTGGTCAGATAATGCAAAGGCCCTGATGTGACGTGCGGTGTCTGACTACTGGAACAACGGGTGTGACCGCTTACTGGGACTCGACACTGCGCCCTGTATCCAGCAGGAATTTGTGCAAAGATCTGCTTGTCACTGTTCTCCTAGGCCCAGAATGGAACAGGGTCACCAGATTGACCGGCTGAGGTACAGATCATTTCCTACTGACCCCTGCGCCTCACCACCAAGATCCCCTTTCCCATAACACTTGTATTAACTGTGGGCCGATGGGCCACTACACCTGGGCTTGTCTGTTGCCCCAAAAACGGGGGCCAGGGTTCTCGCCGTATGGAGACATCCTTCACTCTCTCTCACCCTTTCTGATTAACCTGTGCTAACTACCTGTTCCTCTCGCGAGACAATGCTGGCGAACCCACAGCCATAATTAACACTGAAGGTATCCCTATTCCCTTTATGATTGACACTGTCTATAACTTCTGTTTAGTGATGGTTGATGTATTCAGCAAATAGATCGAAGCCTTCCCCACCACTATTTGTACTGCACATACAGTGGTGAAAATATTGTTGACTAAAGTCATTCCCCACTTTGGGTTGCCTAAAATGATAAGCTCAGACAACTGAACACAATTCATGGCTTGAATCAACACTGAATTATGTGACTCACTCTCAGTTACTGCACTGCACTGTGTGTATCACCCAGAGGCAGCGGGGATTGAGGAATGGGCCAATGGTAGTTTAAAACAAATTATCTAACTTACTTGAAGAAATGGGGTTAAGTTGGCTCAAAGTATTGCCCTTGGCACAATTCACATGCGAGTGACTCCTCATTCACGGACTGGACTATCACATGAAGTGACAGTTTATGGTTAGCAAATGTGGACTCCTTGGGATGCCCATGATAAACCCCTTGAGGACATGGATCTTCATGTAATGAGTGAGCAAATGCAGAATTACTTGAAACAGTTAACTATTTCTCTGAAGTTTCTTCAATCACAGGTCAAACAGTCGCATTGCCCGGCTGAGGAAGGGACATTTGCCTCCCAATATCTACAGGTAAACCCAGGGGATTACATATTGGTCAAGAATAAGGAAAGGAACAAACTGGGACAACATTGTAGTGGTCCCTTTTAAGTCTTATTAACAACATCAACCTCAGTCAAAACTGAAGGCCGCTTGAATCAGGTCCATGTATCCCATTGTAAGAAGATTACTCCTCAACCAGGAGAAGTCACAACATGAACATCTTTTTGGCACTCTTCAGACTCTCTGAATTCTTTAACCTAGGTGGGCATTTGATATTGAAAAAGCAGCCTCCTTGGGAACTGCATGCAAACACCTATTTACATGTGCCTTATACGTAGGCTGAAAAGTTGAATATAAGTGTTAGGTTTGTACCCATGTCACCATCCATTCAAGAGAAGGAATATCTTTTCAACTCTTCCCTTTCCATTTAACAGAAACAGTTGAGTGGATGTTACGTCGGAGTCACACAGGGATTAATGGGCATATGAGTATATGGGAAACTGCAGGTTATGAATTGATGAAATTTTTGACATAGTATCAGCCCACATATAATCATGACTCTGTTTTTACTTCCCTTACAGACCATCCAAATAACGCTACAGGTTCCCTGTGTTTTAGAAAATCAGGAAAGGGAAAGTAGATGGGGCAAAACAGGTGTAATCTTACATTTGACAGGCAAGGTCCAGTAGTGAACATTTCTGATAGTGTGATGTTTTACTGTAACTGGTCCAGAGCATGGAATATAACCTCTAGTAGTCCATGGTCCTATTCCACCCTACAACCTTGGAAGACATTAACTAATGAGTTTACAGCACATACTCTAATTGAGGCACCAAAGCTTATCCATGGCTGCCAACTAATTGGATAGGATCCTGCTGTCTGGGTTATGTTGTACCCTGCATGCATCACCTGACCTCCCTTAAGTACTACCGTCCATCGGCCAAACGAGCCATTTCCAAAGCAACCAGTTCCTCACAATGTCCTTTCCACTTTATGGAAAGGGCCAGACATCAAGACAATTGGTTTACATGCTGAAAATGTGTTGCTGGAAAAGCGCAGCAGGTCAGGCAGCATCCAAGAAGCAGGACAATCAACGTTTCGGGCATGAGCCCTTCTTCAGGAATGAGGAAAGTGTGCCAGCAAACTAAGATAAAAGGTAGGGAGGAGGGACTTGGGGGAGGGGCGTTGGAAATGCGATAGGTGGAAGGAGGTCAAGGTGAGGGTACCTTCCCCGCAACTGCAAGAAATGCAAAACTTGTGCCCACACCTCCCCCCTTTTCTTCCCTCCAAGGCCCCAAGGGATCCTTCCATATCCGCCACAAAATCACCTGCACCTCCACACACATCATTTACTGCATCCGCTGCACCCGATGTGGCCTCCTCAATATTGGGGATACAAGCCGCTTACTTGCGGAATGTTTCAGAGAACACCGCTGGGACACCCGGACCAACCAACCCGACCACCCCGTGGCTCAATATTTCAACTCCCCCTCCTATTCCACCAAGGACATGCGGGTCCTTGGACTCCTCCATCGCCAGACCATAGCAACACCACGGCTGGAGGAAGAGCGCCACATCGTCCGCCTAGGAACCCTCCAACCACAAGGGATGAACTCAGATTTCTCCAGTTTCAGAACTGAGACAGCTTCAGAAGCCAGGGCAACTGGACAAGCACTGACTGAAGTCTCAGCTGAGCAGACCATGGCATTGCAGAATCGACTGGCTTTGGATTACCTGTTAGTCTCACAAGGAGGAACGTGTGCTATTGTCGGTCAGGAATGCTGTACTTACATTCCAGATGTCTCTGAGAATGTCACCAACGTGGCTGACCATATTAAACAACACGCTGATCAAATACAGAAGATTGGCGACAAATTTCATAATTACAACCCACCAGGTTGGTAGAGTTGGTTGGGTCACGGAATGTTTGATTGGATCTTTACTGATATTACTATTGCTAGTAAGAATAGGATTACTTGTTTGCTTATGCCAATGTATTTGCAATCGAATTATCAATGTACCTGTAAGTTACGATATGGGATAAACCTTTCTGCTAATTTAAACCGGACACACAGAAAGGCTCACCTCATACCATAATCTGTTAAAATATGAGTGACCAAGAATTACCAAATCTCACTGTTTAAAAAAATTAACAATTTATTTTTTAACTCCAAATGAAAATAAAAGAAATTAAACAAAACTATCTATACTATAAACTTCCTTTGTCTGAACAATTTATCTACCTCCCAATCTACAATATACTGATCCGTTAAAAACCCCCAATTAAGTTTAACAAAAATTCAAATTTCAAGACCAGTCAGCTGTGTTGATTTTCCTTTGTTTTTCCCTCTGTAGGTTTTCCTAGGGAATCTCTGGTCTTCTGCTGCACAGATTTCATATGAACAGGTACTTTCCAGAGAGTAATTCTGCAGGCACAGTCTGTTGCTTCTCTTTGCTCTGTGGCTAACTGTTGAAAATAGCTGATTTTTATACTCCAAAACATTGGACTGTCTCATTGGTTTGATATCATCAAAACATTAAAATTCAAATTCGATTGGATTTTGGTATCTTGGGGCATATTTTAACCCGATTGGCCAGATTCAACTTTGTTGTGTCCCCATGGCAACTCAGCTCCAGCTATTTGTTTCACAGCCAAATGTTACAATTTTCAATTGTTCAGCACACTCTGTGCTTGCAGTCAGTCCTTGCCAGCTTTCACACTCTCTTAAAGGTAAGTCTGTACCTCCACCTTCATTACACTGTATAACTGGTTGTCATGATATGACAAAAGAGGAGAATGCAGAATTGTGGGAAACATTTAAGATCGCCTGATGGGAAAATTGGCCAACTCCTGGGTTATAACACATTAAGTTAAAGGACAATGGCAAAAGGTCAGAAACAGTGCTGAACTTAGCATACATGACAAAGGCTGAATTCACTAATCTTGGCAAGCCTTTTATTTAATGGCTCCTCATATGTTTTGAGATACAACTTTTAGCCCAAACAAAAACATTCATATGCAAAGTCAAAGTTATGGAATGATGTGTGTAACTCGATGTTTTGGAAAGTCAACAGAACAACATAGATCAAAATTCAATGTACTGGCCTTGTGAATGCTGAACATCTAATGATAAAATATATCAATAACTGACAGAAATTAATATAAAAATCTTTCTGGAACGCACAAAACTTGGAAGAGAAATTGAGAACAACTTGTATCTCTCCATCTCTCAAACTTTAGCCAAAACTGCTGCAGTACTATTGTCAAGAAAATTTGATTGTTGTCGGATCAAGCTGTTGTAATTTTGTGTTGAGCATTTTTGATTTTTAGCCCTCACAATCCGAGCTGTTGTAGCTATTTTGAACCCAATTCAACATAACTGTTAGAGGATGAATCAATGGAGATGCAGTGGCCGACATTTAAGAGCATATTTCAGAATATAAACACAGCAGCAAATAACTAAAAGGTTAGTAGGAGGAAGAAATTGGAGTATTGAGAGGAAACAGCTGGAATGTAAAAGCAGAAGGTATTTGATAAGGTGCTATATTAAAGGTTATTGCAGAAAATAAACACTAATGGTATATGAGGAAACATTTTAACAAGGATAGAAGATTGGCAGAAGACATGAAGTATGCACGAATCAGTCTTTGTCTGATTAGCTGAATGTGATGAGTCGAATCCCACAGGGGTTTATGCATTGGCCTCAGCAGTCAATTAGATGAAGAGACAAAGGCATGGGGTCTAAATCTGCAGTCAGCACCAAGATTGGAAACAATTTATTTTGTGAAGAAGACATTCCTATGGAGTTTGCAGATAAACATAGATTGCTTGAGTGAGTGGGCAAAGATATCTGGCAGACAGAATATAACAAGGGAAAATGTGAAGTTGTCCACTTCAGAAGGAAGAAATAAAAAAAAATAGTGTGATGTGAATTGAGAACAACTGTGGGATTTTGAGGCTCGGAGAGATTTATGTTTACTGGGGCAGAAGTCACAAAGCATTATGCAGACACAGCATGGATTCAAGAAGACTAATGGGATGCCATCCATTTTTACAAAGAGGAATTGATAATGTAAAGTCAGGATGTTATGCTTAGATTTTACACGATATTGATGAGACCACATCGTAAATATAGTATGGAGTTTTGGTCTCCTTGTTGTAGGAAGGATGTAAATGCATCAGACGTAGTTCAGAGGAGGTTTATTAGATTGATACTGGGCATGGGTGGGTACTCTAATGAGGATAGGTTGGACTGGGTGGTTCTGTTTTGACTGGAGTTTGGAAGAGTGAAGGGTGACTTGAGTGAAGTTTATGAGGTCTTTATAAGGTGGATGGATATTCTCTCTTTTGTGGATGAGTCCAGAACTAGGGGCACTGTTTTAAAATTGGGGTTGCCCCTGTTCGGACCAAGATGAGAACGTTTTATCATTCAGTGTGAGTTTGGAACTGTCTCATCAAGTGGTGGTGTTGGGTTCATTAAATATTTTTAAGGCAAAGGCAGAGAGATTCTTGTGAGGCAAGGGAATCAAAGGTTTATTGCAGACAAGAATGTGGAATTCAAATTCAAATCGATCAATCATTATCTTGCTGAATGGTGGAGCAACTTTGAAGGATAAAATGGTCGACATCCACTCCTAATTTTGTGGCATGTTACATGCCACCGATTTCCTGTAGAGGGCACCATGCTGAAAGAGAACTCTAAATATTTTAGATTACTGCTGTGCAGCTAAAATGTGGCAAATGTTCCTTCATCACTGGCTGCAAAAAAACTGAACCATAATTTACCTCAGGATTCTAGGATATACCTTAGTAGGTTCTTGGGTTTTATTGTTCTGAAGCACAATTAATTTTTCTCAAGATTTTCTTTCTTTTAATTTTGTAAAATTAGTCATCTTGCTTTCAATGACTTCAGGATTCACCGGTCCTCAGTATTCTTTTGAATAAAGCATATATCAGATACTTACTAAAAATCTATTTGATATATTTGATCATCACCTACAAATTAGTGTCCAACTTCACTTTTACCTTTTACGATGATGCATTTATTTTGTAGATACAATTCTTTTGAAGATTTTAATAGTTTTCTTCTTCATGCTTCTTTCTTTTCATTCATGGGACATTGGAGCTCTGACTGTAGCCAATCAGTTTTTACAGATGCTCATTGCCCCTGTGAAGGTCACGGTCAGTTCCCTCCTTGATCTGCTGACGTCCGGAGTGGCATGTGACGTAAAGTAAGAAGTTCCAGGATTTTCTTTTTTCAAGGAACAGAATGGCAATGGAATTCCAGGTCAGGCCAATATGCTTGGACAGGAATTTGAGTGGTGATGATCTCATGAATCTGCAGTCCTTGTCTTTCTAGGTAGTTGAGGTCACAGACTGAGAATGTGCTGCTGAAGGTGCCAAAGTGAGTTACTGCAGTTCATATTATAGAAGGTGCATACTTCCTCCACTGTGTATCTATACTAAGAAAGATAATATTAAATGTGTTAGATGGGGTGAAAATTAAGCAGGCTGCTTTGGATTTTGTAAAGTTTTTTAAATGTTGTTGGAGCTGCACTATCCAAGCAAGTGGGAATGTTTCTTTAAACTCTTGTGTTGTGCCTTGTAGATAATGGGCACTTGATAGAATTATCAATGACACCTTTCCTTACTTTCCTGATGATTGAGAGCAGATTAATGGCGCAGTAATCGGCTCGTTTGGATTTAGCCTGAATTTTTATGAATAGGGCATATGTAGGCAATTTTCAACAATACTAGGTAGATGTTTGTGTTTAACAGACTGGCCAGGAGCCTAGTTAGTGCAGGAGCACAATCTTCAGTACATAACTGGAATATTGTCAGGGCCCATAGTCTCAGAAGTGTCTAGTGCCTTTAGCTGTTTCTTAATATCATGGGGAGTGAATCAAATTGCTGAAGACTGGCAACTATAATGCAGTGAACCTCAGGAGGATGCTGAGGTGGAGCGTCCAATCTGCACTTCTAACTAATGTTGTTTGCAAATGCTTCAGCCTTATCTTTTTGCACTGATGTGCTTGTCTCCCTTATCTTTGAGGATGTGGATATCACGTGGTACCTTCTCCTCCAATAAGTTGCTTAATTGTCCATTGTCATTCCGGACTGCAGGGCTTAGGTCGGATGCATTTGTTGGCGTCTTGCATATTTGCATACAAGTCGTCTTGTTTTGTACCTTCAGCAGGTTGATACTTCTACCTTCGCTATGCCTGGTGTTCCTGGCCGACCGTCCTGCACTCTTTATTGATTTCCTGGCTTGGTGATAATGGTGGAGGAAGAGATATAATAGTCCATACAGATTGTGGTTGAATGCAGTTCTCCTGCTATGGATGGCCCATAACATCTCCTGGATGCCCGGTTTTGAGTTGGTAGATCTGTTTGAAGTCTTATTTACTTATTTCTATCCTTGCCAATCTGTATCTCCAATGAAGGCTGGTAGCCATCATTTAAGTACATTGGTGTGATGAGTTCAAAGTGAAGATGTGGTAGATTTCTAATGGAATTTAAAAAGAAGTCTTATAGAATTTGACAATATGAGTTAAAATCTAAAAGTCACCTTCCAACTAAAAACAACATTCTCTCATGTCAATAAAATAGCAACAGATATAGTTCTGTGGCCAGAAAGGCATCTCAAAATGATGAATTTATGATGGATTTACAATGATTGGACAATAACTAAGGCATGCTGGGAAACTAAGGCAAGCCTTGATCAAAGTGACTGTGCTAATAAACATACTACAGAATCCAGACAGAATCAGTTTGCAACCAACCTGGCAGCTGTAGACCCGACAAGAAACACCCGAATTTCGATTTGAATGGAGTCAATGGAATATCATCTTCAGGGTGATTGGAAACATCGGGGTGCATGCCAGACATGGGAGAGCCTCACAGTCTTATTTGGAGGAAGCAACAGGCACCCAGCTCCTCCAGGAATGGTGGCCTAAGGACCACCCTACCATCGACATGCCAACGCCTGGTTAGGTCTGATTGGTCAGGGTGATCGAGCCTGAGCAGTCTATTGGAGGACACTAAAGACTCTTCCCAATAGGCGTGAAAACTTTGGAGTATAAGAATCGCCCCAACAACACACTCAACCACTGAGAGGAGAAGATAATATCATGTTGTGGAGCATGGCTGATTCTAGTGTGGTGGTATATGATCATCCAGAGTTAAGTTAAAGCACAAGATAAACTTATAGCGTAAATTGTTAGTTTATACTATATTTTGTTAACATAGTATTAATTATGTTCAATAAATAATATTTTTCATTATTATTAAGAGTTGATTTTCAGTTTCTTTGCTTGATCTAAGCGTTAAAGCACACTATGTGGTAGGCACAGCAGTCCAACTGAACAAAGATATCAAATTAAGCTCTAACCACAAGCCCAAAGGCCTTTTGTGTTTCCCAAGATTAGGATAGCAGGTACTGGCTAATTAGGAAATCCTCATACTCAAACTGTACCAGTAATTAGCTAAATACTGACTACATTCAATAAGCTTTAAAATTAGGAACTATTCATATTGCAGAAGCACTTTTAATGAAAAGAAAATCAGTTTTTCATAAAAAGTGCTTCTGCAATATGAAATGTTCCTAACTCAGTTTTTTTTTATTTGAGAAGAGATAAAACATGATTATTATTCTCATCACAATGCAATCACACACAAGAAAATGATAAATTGTCTGCAAAATACTTATTCCAGGTAGACTGTAGCCCTTTGGCACCTGATTATCTGTGCCTTTCTTTTACCTTCAACTTCAATTTCTTTTCACTTGAAGGCAGTAACTTAGGGAAATGGCAATGGTGCCAGGCACCTGGATATTGGTTTTCAAAGGAAGACAGAAGTTTGCAAGAACTGACTGGAGGGAGATCACAACTTTGTTTTATGCATTTATGCACATACTTTCCAGCAAGGGTCCGTAGTTAACAATCAGGGGCAGTATCTCAAATTTGTTTTTAAAATTCCTTGACCCAACCCAAAATGGGCTAGAAGTCAGACCTGCACTGATTGAGGTAAGTTGCCTCAGGAGAAAGTGTGGGCTGTAGATTCTGGAGATCAGGGTTGAATAGTGTGATGCACAAAAGCACAGCAGGTCAGGCTGCAGCCGAGGAGCAGGAGAATTGATGTTTCAGGCAAGAACCCTTCGTCAGGACTGTTGGCTCAGCAAGGTTAATGTTTGGTTTCTCTCAAAAGGCTGATGAATCTCAATGTCTCAATAAACTTCTTTTATTTCTTATTCTGCAAAGACCATGTCATTTTATTTTCCCTATTTTTGATTATGGACTGAAATGGAAAATGGACTGTTTTAAAATCTGGATTATGGAAGGACTTGCTGGACTTTTAAAAGGCAAGTTGCCTGTATAAGTGCTTTTTAAACCTTTCTTTGTTTAAACGTGTGGGGGAACTGCAGGCAAACTGGAGGTAGGAGTGTGTAAAAAGTTGGATTTGCCTGGCAACAAATAGTTAATTGGTCTGTGGAGTTATGAGGCGTTGTCAATGACCAACAATGATGTGATTGACTCCCAGGTAGCTCAAGAGCTTGTGGATGTGAACAAATAACTGGAGGCCTCTGGACTTCCACAATGGGAAGTGATGTCATTTTCTCTGTGGCAAAATCATCTTAAGCCTGAAGAAAGCCAGCTTTTGTTCCCTTTATAAGTTGTGACCTAGTTGATCTATGAAAGTAACTGGAGAAGAGAGATCGAGGAACAGGAAACCCTGACAAGTTGAAAGGTTCATCCCCGTGAAGTTGATGGATAAAAACCATTGTACTACCTTCTCAGATTTTGCTTCAATGCATAACACTATGTGTTTTTGTCTGTCTGTGTTTGTCTGTACATGTAGGGGAAGTTTCATAAGGGGGTTAGATTTTTAACCAGTAGTGTTACATTTTAACAGTGCATAATTGTTTGCCTATTGGTGGAATCTATTAATTTGCAATAGGCAGTAATTCTTGCTAACAATAGAAACCTGGCTTGTGCCTTAAAAGACAAGTACCTTGGGACTTTTGCACACGATGATGAAATCTTTCACGTTTTTGGTGATTCCAGGAATAGTGCGGCTTGATTTCCAGTAAGCCATCCCAGTGTTGGGCAGTCTGGACAACATACAGTACTTAGGATCACAAGGAAAATTGTTAATGTGATACCAGGTCTCTGCTAATTCTAGTTTAGAGCACACATGCTAACAGACTCTGAATTACACAAAACAATGGTGGGAGTGAAACTGAGGCACACCATGCACTGTCTAGTTGAGCAGAAATACTTGTACAGAGTCAAATCACTGGATTCAAGTTTCCTTTGGTACTGCAAACTCCTGGAATGGCTCCCCATATGACACAAAATTTGACTCTTTTCAGTTATCAGTTTGCAACAGAACACCAATAGAAAGATCAGGCACTAAAGTGAAATGAGCCTGAGACAATCTCCCTCCATACCCTTCACCTCATTGCTCCAGCTTGGTGTTTGAATTTGAAGACCCACAATTCAAATTCAGCACTTGCCACATCCGTGAAAGATGCATATTCCTCACCAAGAATTGTAAGTCTACTAATTCACCTGGAGATTGAGGGTGGAAGGGAAGAGACCATAAAAGGATTTAATTATCAACAATGAGAGTTATAAATTTAAGATTTTAGGGCAAGAAACTTTTGATAGCGAAACAGAAGCTCCTTCTGTAAAGTGTTTGGGAATTGTGAAAAGTAGAATAGGGATCAGCTTAGATCTTGATTTCCATAGAGGATTGTTCTGAGGATGCTGAACGTTTGGCATTGTGTTAATGCTGCTGTTCATTTTAAATAAGACAATACTAATCTAAGCTCGCACATTACCACCTGGCTCTGTTACTAAGTTGTATATGGGATCTAGAATTGTACCGAGATGAAGGAGGTAAAAATTGACCCAATGTTTAAAGGTGTTGATGAAAGTGTGGATTATCAATCTCAGAATGATGACTTTTAGACTTAGGTTGTTAATAGAAAAATTGAACCATCTTTAAATCTAGCAAGTAGATTTGGAGATTGGAAATCTCACAACCTTTAAAAATACGTGAATGAGCACTTGAAATGTCTTAGTGGTCATGGGTTGGCTAAGTGCTGGAAAGTAATATTAGCGTAGACTTAGAGTAATTCATTCGGTGTGACAGGATGGGTTGAAGGACCTATTCTGTACCTTATAATTCTAAGATTCTAATGGTTTTGACATCAAAGTCGTTGACATATACTGCTGTTCATGAACAGCTTGATGGGCTAAGACTTCCCATTCATATAAATCACATCAAACACTCTCTCTGCAATTCTGACTGAATTCCTACAACCTCATTAGTCACAGAAGCATATTGTGGTGTTAAAAATAAAGTATTGCATTTATCAATTTGGGTAGCAGCAGGAACTGGATTACAAGGATCGATTTTGCGCTGTTATGAAACAGGCAGGTAGTAAAGACACTGGATTGCAATTTAGCACATCCTGGAAACATACTAAATAAAGAGATGTGAAATGAACAGCTTACAGCAGTACTGGCTGTGAGGCTGCTGCAAACTCCAAGCTGGAACAGGACTGCATAATTAGGAGGCATGCTATAGATTGGTCAGTTGAATTGAATAACTGGTAAGGGCGTAATTAAAAGGGTCAAATGAGGATTTTTGCAAGAGAATTTAAAAAAGTAACAAAACAAATAAAAAATTATTCAAGAATACTTCCAAATTGCTGTTACTACATGAAGGTGATTTCCAGTCAAAATTCCTTTTGTCTTGAATCTGTCTTTGTGTGAAACACAAAAGATGGAAGTGAAGGTCAGCTGGAAGAAGTCGATCTCTCTATTAATTCTTTTAATACTTAGTGACAAGTTTGTCCGATACACCAGCTTTAAGACAGTTTGGCGTGTAATAAATGGGTGAACTAATTCTGGAACAATGGATCTCTCTCTCCAGTTCCCTTTACTTTAATAATAATCATTAATGATTTCACAGAATGGGTTCAACACCGAAGGAGGATATTCAGCCCATCCTCTGTGTACTGGTGCTCCTAAGGAATAATTCACCCAGTGTCACTCTCTCACCTTCTCCCTTTAGCCCTGCACGTTCTTCCTTTTGGATAATAATTCAATTCCTGCTTGAATTTCTCCTTTGATCCACCTCCATCATATTCTCAGAGTGTGCAAACCTAGTAACAAATCACTCACTACATGTAAAAAGCTTTTCCTGCATCATGAATGCTTTTTCATGAATTACTTTATATTTGTGTTCTCTTGCTCTTAATCCTTTTGCCTAAATAAATCTGTCCATGTTATCCCAAGTTTATGAATGATCATGAGGCAGTTGTGACAAAGGATGGGCATGTGTGCTATTCAAAGAGAAGAGATATGCAATAAAACCTGTAGAGGTCTGGGGAAAGTGAGCGATGCACTATTGATTGAAGCAGAGAAATTACAGTTTTTGATGTTTCTTTTGAAGATGAGAAACAGTATTGCAGCCTAGATAGATGCAGCCAGGCATCAGATTTTATATTAGTCTCTGCTGACTGTCAGATGTAGAATTCATTCAATGTGTTTCTGAGTTTGATTCTGTGACTCAATTATATTTTTCATATATTTTCACACATCCTGAGTACCAACCACTCTCTTCCCTCAGATCTTTGTTAAGGCACGTTCTAGAACTGCGGGACCTCCTGTATTTCATCCAAGTGGCCATTCTTTATTTTTAAGCTGAGGCAATGATGGCCAGATGGTAGAAATCTAAAATAGAAATAGCTGTAAACACTCCAAGATCTGGTACAAATTGTGGAGAGAGAAAAACAATGTTTATTTTCTTTTTATGTCTTCGTGGACAGACTCAATGACCCCAGAAAAGGTAATGGTGAGTTGCCTTCTTAACTGCTGTAGTGCTTAGGGATATTCACATTGCCATTAGGAAGGACTTTGAGACAGTGACAATAAAAGAATTGTGATATCATTCAAGTCAAGATGGCATGTGGAATGGAAGGGAACCTGCAGGCTGTATTCTTATTTTGCATTTGATACCCTTGTCCTTCCAAGTGATCGAGGTCACAGGTTGGACAGTGATGCCAGAGGGGCAGCAGGACATCCTGTAGATGTTACTCCGTGACAGCATTGTATCGGTGGTGAAGTGAGCGAACATTGAAGGCGGGTGCACAAGGTGTCAATCAAGTGGGTTGCAATGCTTTGGATGTTGTCAAGCTGTTTTGTATATCATTGGAATAATATTCATCCTGGTAACTAGAGAGCATTTCAAACACCTAGCATATACCTGTAGATGGTGGACAGGAGGTGAAACAGGATGTATGTTATTCATTGTAGCACTCCTAGCCTCTGACCTGCTTTTGTAGCCACTGTATTTTTTTTAAATATAGCTTATCTAGTTCAATTTGTCCTCAATGATAACCCTCAGATATTGATACTGGAAGATTCAGTGATGGAAATGCCATTGAACTTTGAGGCGTGATTGTTAGATTTTTTTCTTGATTCTTGGAGATTTTTTTTCCCTGCCACTTGGGTGGCATGCATGTTACTTGTCACTTTTCAGTCCAAACCCGGATATTGTCCAGGATTTGTTGCATTTGAGCATGGACTGTTTCAGTATCTGAGGTGTTATGAGTGGTGCTGAACATTGTGCAATCATCAACAAACCTCCCCACTTCTGACCTGATGATGGAAAAACTGTCATTGATGAAGCAATTGAAGATGGTTCGTCATAAGACACTACCTGGAGGAACTCCTGCAGAGATATTCTAGGGTTGAGCTGATGAACATCCAACTACCACAATTATATTCATTTGTGGTAAGTCTCTAAACAACAGAGAACCCTCGCCATGATTCCCATTGACTTTAGTTCTGCTTGATGTCATACACGATTAAATGATGCCTTGTTGTCAAGGGCAGTCACTGTCACTTTCACCTCTGGAATTCTGCTCTTCTGTCTAAAATTGAACTAAAGGTGTATGTGGCCAGTTGGTATTGGTGGAATCCAAACTGAGTGTTGGTGAGCATGTTATTCTTTTGGAAGTGCTGCCTTGCCTGAATTTTTAAAAATCTATTACGAACATCAGTTACTAAGTTATGTTGCCTTTTATATATTTCCTAACCTTTAACATTGGTATGTTCACATGTTAAAATTTAAGAGCAGCCACTCACTAGGGATTCACCAAACAGCTTTCCTTTCTCTATAGTAGAACAACTACTAATTCCAATCAACAGCAAATTTAGCTTGTATGCTTTCACTCCCCTCATTTAACTCATTGATATAAATGGTAAAAAGTTGAGGGTCAGTGCAAACTCTTGTGAAATCCCACTTGTCACTTCTTTCAACAGAAATAGATCTATTTTTGCATACCCTTTGATTTCTGTCTGCCAGCCAATCTGCTATCTGTGCTTGTTCATTACCCTCCATCCTATGCACTTCCTCTTTGGTCATAAACTTTTGTGTGGCACCTTGTGAAATGCATTCTGGAAATCCCAGTAGGGTATGTCAACAGATTCCCTGTATCTACCATGCATGTTAATTATGCTGTTCCCATTTACATCTCCTCTGCATCCATCTCTAGTTTTATTTGTTCCATTAGACCTGGTTTTGGCTTTCACCATCACCCCTTCATCTGCCTTCCATCCCATTACAAATCTACCCTTTTGTTCTTTCCTCCACTGTTATTTTCTCCACCAGCCTCACTTTTTTCCCTGTCTCTTTACTTGCTTAAAATCTGCTTCATTTGATTTGAAATGTTGCAGATGTATGGTTAACTGGTAAGTCAGCAGATCATTCCATGTCTATGTCTGTGTTGCCTTATATGTTGAACTGTCCTTACACTTGGGGATTCAAGTACTGGTTAAGTTCAGATGGCCATGAAGCTAGGAGACCTGTGGGCATGATCTGGGAGAGATGGAGAAAGGAAATGTTTAGGGGAGGTCTTTTGTTTCCTGTATCTTCATCTTCTTTGTTTGAGTCAACAAAATTAATACCTGCTCCTCTGATAGCTAACTGGGCTTGAAAAGCAGTTCATGTGCTATTGGTCTACTATAGGTATGTGAGATTTATTCCTGACCTACACTGGCTCAGCCTATTCTAGAAAAGCACTACAATGGCTTCACGTTTCTTTGACTTTGCAGAAAAAGATTATCCAATGTTATTGCTTCTTACTGATCATTATACACAAGGGCCACAAGTTGGTATCAACTGAGCACAATTTACGTCCCTACTCTATCTACCCCAAACTGTTGGAATAATCTGTCATAGCTCACTGTCATGGTGCAAGGGAATCAAGGAGAATTGGTGGAGTCAGTGAAATCATTGCCCAGTGCCAGTACCTTGTGTAGGCAAGAGAAGATAAAAGAGAAGAAACTGTACAGCAAGTAGGGCTGGGGGAGAAGGGAATTAACTGAATTTAGCACCAATTGCTATTTTGTCCTGTGCGTTCCCCTCTAGAATAAACCAAGCTTAGAATGCACAAACAATTTGCTTTGTATCTAGTCAGCAAAGATAAGTAACGGCAACCAGCCCCAAACCCATCACTCTGGGCAGAATTAGCACTCAGGCTCCAGAAATGAAATTGCAGTCTGCCAACTGACTGCACCACTTTGCCACCATCAGCTCACAACTGGAAATTTAGTCTCAGATATGTATGTAGAAAACTTTGTTGCTTGTGATTTCAATGAGGGATCCATCACTTGTCAGAATTTGAAATGATCTGTTGGTAATTTTGACTAGAATTTACTTTAATGAGAGCAATTTTAGCTCAACGTTGAGATTTTAAACAAATGCACAGTCTGTTCAATATAAATTCTTTTAGCACTGAAGAATTATGTTCTCAAGTTCCTGGAAAGCAGCTTGATATAATAACTGGTTGACTTAGAGTCATAGAGATGTACAGCATGTAAACAGACCCTGTGGTCCAACTTGTCCATGCCATTCCGTTGACCCACACTGAGTCCTTTGGCCTGAAACTTGAGTTCTGCAAGATCCATCAGAGATTATCTCCTAGCGAGACCGTCTCTCAGAGGAAGTCGCCTGAAAATCTTCCTGCCAAACACCAGGTAAGGTGTTGTTAGCCCCATCCACCGCCCCCACCCCCTTGTGTCACCCCTATCAAAGAGCAATGGCGTCTCCCTGTGGAACCAAGTGCGGCCATTTTCTGCCACCCTATGCCTGCTTTAGAATAGTCCCTTCCGGTCCACCATCCAAGAAAAACCAAAATGCCGTGGTCTTTCCACAGAATTGTGACTGCGATCCACCTGGCATTTAGCTGGCTAAATTTTCCCCTCAGCAGTAGTTGACAAACGTGGCGACATGAGAGATTGTTCTTTTTACTGTCACGGATTTTTCCCCACGGTGTGGGGCAGGGCGGGGGAGACCTACCATCTTGAACCTCGTGTGGTGTAGGGAGGCCCACACAAAGCTCTGGGGGAGGGATTCCCAGGATTTGGACCCAGCGGTAGACATGACAGCCTCGATGACCTGATTGAGACGGGCACGGAGTATTTTGTTCGGATAACTTAGTTGGAGGTGTAGAGGACTGTGAAGGTTACCTCAGATTACAACGGGATCTTGATCAGATGGGCCAATGGGCCAAGGAGTGGCAGATGGAGTTGAATTTAGATAAATGCAAGGTGCTGTGTTTTGGGAAAGCAAATCTTAGCAGGACTTATACATTTAATGGTAAGGCCCGAGGGAGCATTGCTGAACAAAGAGACCTTGCTGTGCAGGTGCAGAGTAGAGTTGCAGGTAGATAGGATAGCGAAGAAGATGTTTGGTATGCTTTCCTTTAATCATCAGAGTATTGAGTACAGGAGTTAGGAGGTCATGTTGTGGCTGTACAGGATATTGGTAATGTCACTGTTGGAATACTGTGTGCAATTCTGGTCTCTTTCCTATCGGAAGGATGTTGTGAAACTTGAAGGGGTTCAGAAAAGATTTTGATGGATGTTGCCAGGGTTGGAGGATTTGAGCTATAGGGAGAGGCTGAGTAGGCTGGGGTTGTTTTCCCTGGAGCGTCGGAGGCTGAGGAGTGACCTCATAGAGGTTTATAAAATCACGAGGGATATGGATAGGATAGATAGACAAAGTCTTTCCCTGGGGTGAGGGAGTCCAGAACTAGAGGGCATAGTTTTTGGGTGAGAAGGGAAAAATATAAAAGAGACCTAAGGGGCAACCTTTTCACACAGAGGGTGGTACGTATATGGAATGAGCTGCCAGAGGAAGCGGTGGAGGCTGGTACAATTGCAACATTTAAGAGGCATTTGGATGGATATATGAATAGGAAGAGTTTGGAGGGATATGGGGCAAATGCTGGCAGGTGGGACTGGATTGGGTTGGGATATCTGGTCAGCATGGACGGGTTGAACCGAAGGGTCTGTTTCCATGCTG
Source organism: Hemiscyllium ocellatum (assembly GCF_020745735.1). Lineage (NCBI taxonomy): Eukaryota > Metazoa > Chordata > Chondrichthyes > Orectolobiformes > Hemiscylliidae > Hemiscyllium > Hemiscyllium ocellatum. The sequence goes on along the minus strand of NC_083414.1, from coordinate 57,207,057 downwards.
TACATCTCTATGATTCTATGACCAGGTATCCTTAATTAATCCAGTCTAATTTGCCAGCATTTGGCCCATATCCCTCTAAACCCTTCCTGTTCATGCACCCAACCAGATGCTTTATGAATATTGTAATTGTACCCGCCTCCACCGTTCCCTTTGCCCAGCTCCAAAAAAAAGCTCTGAGGAAGAGTGACCAGTCCTGAAATGTGAAGTCTGATTTCTCTTCACAGATGCTGCCAGACCTGCTGAGCTTTTCAAGCAACTTCTGTTTTAGTTTCCCATTAGAATTCATATATTTCAATAATATATATCTCATTTTTCTAAATTCCAATAAGTAGAGATTAGCCTTTGCTCATAAGACAATAGTTCCATACCAGGGATCATCCTAGTGAACCTTCTCTGAACCAGCTCCAATGAAATGATATCTTTTCTTAAATAAGAGGACCAAAACTGCTGTCAGTATTCCAGATGTGGTCTCACCAGTACCTTGTACAGTTGCAGTAATCTTATCCTCCAACTCTCTTGAGCCATTAGCCTTTCTGATTACCTGCTGTATCTTTGTACTAGCTTTCTGTGTTTTGTGCACAAGTACCTCCAAGTCTCTTTGTACTGCAGCTTTCTGCAGTATTTCTCCATTTAAATAACATACTGTGTTTTTGTTCTCCTTTCCAAAATGAAAAACTTCACATTTTTCCATATTATACTCCCTTTGTGTTGTAATTTTTTTCCATTTATATTTATACAGCTCCATGAATGTAAACAAATTGAAAAGTACAACAGGTTTTACATATTTATTGTGTTATTATGTTTTCACTTCTTTTTGCATAGAACGTGGTTGTAGGCAAATTAGGTTACTCAGGAGCTTCCTTGGCTACGTCAAAGCTCCACTCAATTCACATTTGTGGAGAGGACATAGTATGATGTTTGACCAGAAAATGTGCTTTTCACAAACATGGAAAGGATAGTTAGCATTTCATTTTTGGAGTGAAGATTATCAATCATGCAATATGACCGCCATGTACACACACAGATAAGGCCCATGATGTCACATGTACAAGCCATAGGAAGCATCTGCACATGTACTGACATAGTCACCATATTCTGTGTGGCTCTGCTTGCCACTGATGAGGTGCCGTGGGCATAAGGCAGAGGCTGGGGTTCTGACAGGAACAGGTCTGGAGGCCTGGACTGAGGGTTGTGGTTGATTGACTAGGTCTGGGACCAGTCGGAGGGAGTGTTAGGAAAGCAGGATGAATATTGGGAGACTGCAGGTTGAGTGGGAAAGAAATGGAAGCTGCTAGAATAAATTAGGCTACTTTATTTTACATCCAGGCAAGCTTCATCTTTACACAGGCAGAAGCTTTCATCACTTGAGAGTGATGTTCAGTCTCTTTTGCTGCTCAGCACCATCGAGATGTGACATTCATAGGAAACTCAGCCTTTCGTTTTATTCCCCATGCATGTAAATGAAGAATGAAAGGGGTTCAGTAGTGCAACATTGACAAATTGAAGTGCTATTGAATGATGGGCAGGTAAGTGAAGTTAAGATAGAAGAACAGCCATGATTATATTGAATGGCATAACAGGCTTGAGATGCTGAATGGTACACTCATTCTCCTATGTTTTATTTTCTAACACACCATACTTTGCAAATATTTTTCCTAGCCTTAAGATTTCAATAAGCTTTCCGAAATGCAACTGTGACAACAAATCAGAAAATGTTGCTTACTGGTTTCTTTTAGCTACTGGACTTGCACCTTCAGAGGTTTGCTTTCTTTGATGATCATTCTTGCCTCTCATAATCTGAATACTCAAAAAATGTCTCTTCCTGTGCCAGTAGAAATCTGTTCAGTGCAGAAAGTGGTGTGTATTAATTTTGACGATCTGAATTCATCAATGATGTTCTCTGCTCAAGATATGTTATCCTAATTTCGCTATTTTCTCTGTTATAGACTTAAGCATCATTCCAGTTCACAGAGATATTCTGAATTGATTCATTGAGTTTCTCAAGACATTTACAAACTGACTCAAATTCAAACATCACATCTCTTTTGTATTTCAGCTGTAAATTACTAAGATTACCAGGATTTTGAAGAATGGACCAGTCAAATTTGTATGCTTATTATAAATTCATATATTTATTTTATTCATATCCAAGCCAAATTGCATAATCTGTAACCAAGAACATTTGTAATACAACATGCTTAACATGGAAGTCTGAAATTTAAAATATTTATAACCTGCTTAAATGCCATGATTTAGGACAACAGCTGGTAAAACAAACTAGATAAATCAAAATATGTTCTGGTCAGAAGCACAGAATTGCATGACAATACTGCAGTTGTGTACTTCGGAGAGCTGAAATGATCGACAGTATCACTGGTGGGCTCACAATTAAGCTTTTTAAAGGGAAGTTTCACAATTTTTGAGAATAGTATCCAAACAAGCTGCAAATTTGACAGGGTCAGCACGTGTAGAACAACAAAAAAAGGCAAAGTGGATGATATGGAATTTGCTTATAAGGGCAAACTAGACCAAACCAGTTTGTGGAGGAGGCTGAATTGAAATTGGAACTTAGAGAAAGTGGATTTTGTAAGAGAAGGAAGGATAGTGGCAGAGAGGGTTCGTGTATTTTGAACTCTTCACAGCTTGAATTAGAAAGAAGGTTGGAACAGGAGACTGGGAATATTGGAGAAGCTTAGGGTTGTCCTTCTCATCCAAGATTACCTGGGAGTGAAGAGGTTTTAACTATGCAAGGACTGTACCGGAATTGCTAGAGGTGAAAAAAACCATATTACCTATTTGGTAACATATGTCAAGTCTTATCAGTGGCCAAGGATTTTGAATTACATAGTTCACTTTTATACTGGGGGAATGGTGCAGTACTTTCTGTCATTTTCTGAAGACCAAGGCACTGAATAGATGGAGGGAGATTTCAAAGTTAATACAGGTAATGAAATGAGCAGATGTGGAATTGTGAGCTAAGGTTAACATTGTAAAGAAATTGGGAATTTTATACAGGAAAACTGCACTAACTGTGAGGAAAAAGGAACCTGAAAAGCATAGTGATAATAGATTGCAAATAGCAGCATCATGCTTTCAGTTAGTTAAAGTTGAATATACAACATTTACTTGCATTGAAAATCACTGATTTTGTAATTCTTAACATCTGCACCATCTTTTTTTTCACATATCCGTAATATCCTATTCTTTTTCCTTCCAGTATGCATGATAACATTTCAAAAGCTGATGGGCTTCACTCTTGGAGTGTAGAATACTTTCTTATTTTGACTGTGTCAATATTAAGCTTAGGCTACATTATCATTTTCCATGTTCCACAGCTTGGACTCCAGTGCCTCTGAGTGAAATTGCTAATTATTGCCAAATTGCAAGCAGTTCTGTGCTTTGGGACATATCAATAGGAAATACATTGCTTTAACTCATTTCACGTTAAACCTTTGCAGCCAGAGTACATTTTTGTCCTGTTGGTCTGCACTGGATTTGTACCCGTTCAGTTGAGAGAGTGGTGCTGGAAAACCACAGAAGGTCAGGCTGCATTCGAGGAGCAGGAGAATCGACGTTTCGGGCGTTAGCCCTCCATCTGGCTTTTGCCTGAAACATCAATTCTCCTGTTCCTCGGATGCTGCCTGACCTGTTGTGCTTTTCCAGCACCACACTCCCGACTTTGATATCCAGCATCTGCAGTTGCATCTAATTGATTTGTTCCCTTAGGGTTGAGAGGCTAGTATCATCATTGGATCACCAAATTTCTTTTATAATGCCCCAGTTTTCAAATGATGGCAAATAATCTTGGATTATTACTGTTGATAATTCTCAATTAAAAGGATAGCATGACAAAGCTGTCCTTTTAAATTATAACCTTTACTCATCATGCAGCGTAATATACATTCAAATTAGACATAAGATGCTTTATTGATTTTCCTCACATTATCACGTTGTATCTTGTGATTTAAACATATTTAATGCCAGTAGGACCCTTTCATTTAATTGTAACAGTATGCTGAGCTTCCCATAAGCTATATAGAAGGTTTGCCTCATGAATATACATTCACTAATAGAATTTTTATTTTAAATAATGTATCTCTATTTATAAATGATTCTGTACAAACAGGTTTGGAGTGAGAAAGACACTTCATTTGCAGAAAATTTGAACTCTCATTGTATAAGGAAGGATTTGCTTCGCATGTAAATAAGAAATGGGTTGCTAGGTAACCAAGCTGCTGGATTTTAAGGTGCAAGGTGGAGGCACCACTGACAGCAAATAAATGAGCTCCAGGACACTTCTTCTTCTCATTATTTCAAATTTCATAAATGTTTCAAGGAAGTAAAAACAGAAAAAAACATTTTGCTTCCTTATTTTTAACATTTATGACTGATCAGCACTGTGAAGATTTCATTGAAAAGTCTAACCATTATTCCTACAACATATCATCATTCAATGTATATTTAGTTACCAATGTCTTAGTGGATGCCATCTATGGAATAACTTTACAATTGGTACGGGTTACGCAAAGAGCATCATACAGCCTAGAGTCTGAGGATAATAGAGGAACAGTCAGTTCAAACTACTCAGATATTGCACACAGGATAACAGAGAGATTGGAGTGTAAAGTATTTTAAATAAATTTTGTGAAGATTACACATAAATGTTGAAAAAATTCACGAGAAATGAAGTGTTTTGCTTCGCTCAATTCCCTCTGGTCAGTTCATTTGTGATTGGATCTGTGCAGGGTGTAAACCAGTAATGGGTGTGAAAAATTGCTGACAATTAATGGGGATTATCAAAATGAGGGATGAGCATTCTTAGAGAAAACTTCAAGTACATTTCATCTTGTTGGCAGGCTTTGTCAAGCTTTAAAGAGTAGGGACCAAAGTAATAGCAGAAAGCAGTGGTGCAGTTGGAATGTCCCTGGGATAATAAACAAGAACGCCAGGTTAATATCCTGGGATCATGGGTTCAAATCCCACCCATGACGAATGGTGAAATTTGAATTCAATAAAAATATGGAAGTAAAGAGCCAACCTAATAGCAACCATGTAACCACTGTCAATTGTTGCAAAATGCCATCTGGTTCACTAGTGTCCATTAGGGAACGCAATATGTCATCCTTGTCTGGCTTGGCCTACAAGTAACTCCAAATACATAGCAATGTGATTTATTCAATCTACCCTCTGGCAATAAATGCCAGCAATGCACATGTCCTATGAATGAGTTTTAAAAAGCAATAAGAAGCTTGAGGACAGGAATAAACCCCATGCAGTCAAACACTCAACCTAATGCTTTCAGTTGCTGAAGTGGTTGACAAGCTTCTTAAGGTCCTTTGTAAAGAAAGGAAAAAGGCATCTGAATTATACAATACCATTCACACATTGAAAAATAGTTTATTTAAAACTAAATATCTTTGAACTATATTCATTACTGTAAAATAGCAAACACAACAGTCAAATTGCAGATAACAAGATCCCAGGCAGGAAAACAATCAGTGATGCTGATTGAGGGATGAATATGCACCAGGTTTTCAGCAGAACGTAAATGCTTTCTTCAAAGAGTGCCATGTGATTTCTACATCTTATCTGAAAGATGATACCTCTCTCCAACAATGCAGCGTTTTCTCATTTGACGTGTCAAGCATGATTATGCATTCAATTCTCTAGAATGGAACTTGGATCCACAAACCTCTGAGTCAGAGTGATGTAACAAGAACAAGGCCTACACACTGACAGTACTGTCTATGGCCCTGTGCCACAGGTCAGTACTGCATTTCTGTGGCAAAGAGTTCAATTAAAGCTTTATTACATAGCTAATGATTACTGCCAGTGGAAGCATCAGTCAGATGCTTAATAGTAGTTACAACTAAGTTTTATTGCAGTGAATAATAAAGGTGTGCAGCTGTCTCAATGGTCATCCAGGTGGACATGGCTGGGCCTGTGGAACTAAAGTACTGCACAGAGATGACTATTCAATTCAATTAGACCATTTTTTTTGTTTGTGCTCCACATGAACATCCTCTATTCCTCTTCATTTGACACCACAAACATATCCTTCTTTCCTTTTATTCTGTCTTGCACTAATCTAGCTTCCCTTTAAATACATTGCACCAGATTTTCATCATTGAGGAAGGTAGTAGGAATCATGAACCACCCCAAGATCCTTCACGTCTCCATGCCCTACTTCAAGATGTACACACCCATTCACCAGCTGAACACTGTACAGGGACAGTTGATGAGTTCTAAAATATATCTTTAAAAATGAAGGGGATTATTCAGAACTTTGTTAAAATTACTGTTTAATCAAAAAGCTCCATTTTGCTTTGAACCCTGACCCTTTGAAAAGCTGACTTGAATCTGTGAAAATTGCAGAGGACCAGGACATGGGCTGAAGCAGGTTGAGAATGAGGATCGGTGTAGGTTTGTAACATGAAGACCAGCTCACACTCTTGAAAGGCATTCCTCTTAGATTGAGATTCCTTCAATTAGGATCCAATTGTCATTGTAAAGGGATTCCAAGTCAAAGAGACTTGGTGGAATTCTCACCTTAACCAGTCCTTGCTAACAAATTCTTCATTCTAATTACTCTCTATGTAAAGCAAAATCTCTGTCGATGAGAGGCTTTTGTTTATAATCTCTAGCTTTGGTCTCCCTGGCAAGTGGAAACATTGAACTTGATTGAAAGGCTGGCAAAATAGATGATGTTGGGTGGCATGCCCAAATGTTTTACACTGCCATACCATTTTACCACATAGTGGCTGTTGGACTGCCCTCTCACCATTCAGGTAAGTGCCTTTACCCCTGCCACAATTGATATGTTGCCAGTGGCTGGGGTCTAGCCATCCTGTGGGGACACATTCCGATGAAAGCTGGCAGACTCACAGTGGTCTTCAAGGTGGGGGGACTTGCCCATGGGCTTCAGCAATTTCCACCCCATCCTCAGTTGCCCAGGTCTGTGGACTTGACGTTCAGTTTCAACGGCATATCTAGTTTTGGATTCATCAATAGCGATAGGTCTTAAGTCTTTACCCTGTTTTCTTGGTAATAGAAACATTTCCATATTGCATTTTTAAAATGAAAACAGAAAGTGCTGGAGAAACTTAGTAAATCTGACAGCAGCCGTGGAGAGAAAGTAGAGTTAAAGATTTGGATCCAGTGACCCTTCTTCAGAATTTCAAATTTTCTCTCTCCACAGATGCTACCAGACTTGCTGAGTTTTTCCAGCAATATCTGTTTGTGTTTCAGATTTCCAGCACCCACAATTCTTTGTTTTATTTTGTGGTGTTTAATACATTTACAATTTGTAATGTAACACAGAGTTCATTAAAAAAAAATAGACAGTATTCATTCTGGCTACAAAAGCATATTTGATGTTTGGTAATTTAAAAAGAGTTGAGTCAATATTTATTCACTGTGCAGCTCAGGAAGTGCATGTATAATTAAATAGAGAATAATGGAAACTAAGAATGATCAGAAGACAGCAATCTCACTGAGAGAATTAAACAATGTGAAAGTGAAACTCAAATTATTCAACATTGCCATTTCAAACCTGAGATTAGATTAATGCTTTGAAATTAGTCTGGAAATGTCAGTCTTTATATTATGTTTGCTTCTGAGTGTAACTATGTGTTGCAATGGGCTGGACATTGATCTTATGCCCCTGGGACCTGGTTTGAATTCAATGTAGATAATCTGCTGGCTGTAAAAGTATTGCATAAAATGTGCTTCAACAATATTAAAATAATACTGACCTTAAACTATTGTTATGAAGGTGTAAGGAGTACTGTACCTTTAAGAGAGTTAAAAACTAGCAGAACTACCTGACAGTACCAAATGTTCTGAACACAATACAATGTAACCTTTTGGTCTAGCAGCTAATGTAGCTGGTTGCCTGGAGACAAAAACAAATTCGAATTAGGCCAATCAGTTTAAATTAACCACCCAAAAAACAAACTCCAATCAAGTTTGAATTTAGTATATTGACAATATTAAAAGCCAATGACACAATCCGATGCTCTAGGGGTAGAAGACCAGGGAAAATTGAACAGTTGCTGGAGAACTGCCAAGCCACCAACATGTGCAGACTGCCTGGAGAATGGCTCTCTTAAAAGTACCTTTAAAGGTGACCTGAGAAATAGAAATCTCTAAGGAGAAGAAGACAGAGGAAGATATAAAGAGAATATTGGACAGCTGGCAGGTTTTGAAATTTGAATTTATGGTAAATCTTAATCGGGGGTTTTATTTGACTAGTATTGTAGAAGGGGAAGGTAAAAGATAGGTTAGAGAAAGGAGTTGGAAATAATTGTTAGTTAATTATTCTCTGTAATACTTTAAGAAATAAAGTTGTTCAATTTTATGTTAAATACTGACCTTTGGGATAGTTCGTGGCCTCTTGAATTTTCACAGATTATTGCACAGGATAAACCTTTCCTGTGTTGCTGGTTTAAATTAAGCAGGAGGGTTTATCCCATGTCCTAACAATTTGGAGGCTCATCTGGTTTAGACAGATTTGAATAGATTCAGGGCTACAAAAAATCCCAGCAGATTTAAACTCTTACAGTTTAGTGTCCTAGATCTTTAAAATAAAATGTAGGTGAGGCAATTTGTTTACTTTTGGTGACTTGTCATTGATTAACTTAAAAGTGAGAGAAGTGGCTCTTAAAATTGCTTTAAAAAAGTTCTGGGATTTGAAGATGATTCTGACATTTGCCAGAAAAATTTAGAAGGAAAGAAAATGGCCATACTTTTAGATTTTGGAAATAAGTTAGATTTGGGTTTAACCAAGGACGAAAGTAAAAGTAAAGTTGTAAGGGAGTTACTCAAATACTTAGGTGTGTCAGAGAAACAGACAAGTGCAGAAGAGGTAGAAAAATTTAAATTACAATTGAGGAAAATTGAGTTAGAAGATAAACAGAGAGAAAGAAAGGAAAGAGAAAGAGAGAGAAGGTTCTTCGCTGAGCAAAGAGAGAGAAGAAAGGGAGAAAGAAAGAGAGAGGGAGAGAAGAAAGGAAGAGAAAGAGAGAGGGAGGAAAAAGAAAGAGAGAAAAGGTTCTTAGCTGAGCAAAAAGAGAGAGATTTTGAACTTGAGAAGTCAGCAAAGTCAATAAAGTCAAGTTAACAGGATGGAGATTAAACGAGAAGGTAGTAAGATAGATAACTATGTCAAAACTCTGCCACTTTTTGATGAAAAAGATGTTGATGCCTTCTTTATTTCATTTGAAAAATTGGCTAAGCAGATGGAGTGGTCTGGCGATTTATGGGTAATGCTAATTCAGACTAAAATAGTAGCTGGAGCTAGTGAGGTATTTGCCGCATTGTCAGATGAGGGGTCAAGAGATTATGAAGAGGTTAATCAGGCTATTTTAAGTGCTTATGAATTGGTACCAGAAGCATATAGACAGTGGTTCAGAAGCACAAAGAAGGAACCAGGTCAGACTTATATTGAGTTCAGAAGAATTAAATATAATCATTTTGATCGATGGGTGCGTGCTTTAAAAATAGATAAGATCTTTGAGGCTCTAAGAGAGATTATTCTGCTGGAGGAGTTTAGAAATTCACTTCCAAAGATGGTAGGAATTCACGTGGAGGAACAGAAAGTTCAAGAAGTGAGAAAGGCAGCAGAATTAGCAGGTGAGTACATGAGGCCAGAGTTTCGTCCTGTGAAGCATACAAGTTGGGAGAAGGGGAGATCCTACACTATGAAACCAAGCATAGAGAGCATTGTAAGAATTTACCACAGAATAAAAAAGAAGCCTTAGAGGTGGAAAGGAGTTAAAAGGCCTCATGGGTTTCCACTGTGGTAAAGTGGGACACATAAAGTCACAGTGCTGGTCGTTAAAGAAAGGCGCTGTGGGAAAAGATGTGGTAAAAGAAGCTAAGCTAATGGCATTTGTGAAGGTAATAAAGGAAACCCAAAGAAGAGCTGAGGAGCTGCAGGAGAGTGCACAACCTAGGCAGGAGCTGGGTGTGGAATTCATACCTGAGCTCAACAAAGAATTTGCCTCTATGGGTAAAGTTTATGCAGAAAGAACAGGGGGAGAAGGACATGAAGTTAAAATTTTGAGAGATACAGAATCTAACCAGTTGCTGATAGTAAGGGATGAGCGAATATGCACTCTTTCTGATGTGTTACCTGAGAGTGGGGTACTTTGTGGGATAAATGGACAGAAATGTAGCATTCACCTATGCAAGATTAGGTTGGAGTGCCAACTCAAGCCTGGGGATGTTACAGTGGGAGTGAATGACAGAGTGTCAGTTCCAGGAATTCAGTTTGTTCTTGGGAGTGATTTGGTGGGACCCAAGGTGGGAGTGACACTCTTTGTAGTGGTGAAGCCCAAGGAAGACCAAGAAACTGAGGAGTTAAAACAGAAATATCTGGTATTTTCCCAGACTGTGTAGTAATCAGATTCCATTATTATAAGTCATAGCATGAAGCCAAAAGTAAAGAGAAAGATCAAGGAGTTGAGGTTCACTTAGTAGATATCCTGTTTGACACAATAGTGCAGGAAAAACCTGAACAGGCAGAGGGTCAGACAGAGCGTTAAAGGGACTTGCAACAGCAAGACAAGACAATAAAAGATATATGTGTAGATACAAACTCTGAAAAGGAGGCAGAAAATATTCCGGAGGGTTATAGAATCCTAAGATGGAAATGGAGACCATGGCAGGTTAGTGCACAGGAGAAATGTGCATTAGTGCCCTAGACTATGTTGCCGGTAGATTACATACAGGAGGTGTTACGGTAGCACATCAACTATCTGTAGGAGGTCACCTGGGGGTACGAAAGACTCAGGCTAAGATACAAAAACATTTTTATTGGATGTAGATAACTTTTGACATACGTGTCATACATGCCAAGTGGTAGCTGAGCCACAGGCAGTAATAAAACCAGCATCTTTGTTGCCAATTTGTACATTTGAAGAATCTTTCACATGGCTTATAATATGTAGATTACCTGCTGAGGACTAAAAGTGGGAACCAGTACTTGTTAACAATAATGGATGTATCTGCCAGATTTCCGGAGACAATTCTATTATGGAGTATCAAGGCAAAAAGGATTCTAGAGGAGTTAGTAGCCTTCTTTACATGGTATGGGCTATCCAGAGAGATTCAGTTGAACCAAGTTTACTGCTAGGCTGTTCAAGGATGTTATGGATAGCTTAGGTATACAGCACTTTAAATCCAATGCGTGTCATCCTGAATCCCAGGGATCTTTAGAAAGGTGGCCTCAGACTTTGAAGACCACGTTGAGAGCATACTTTCAGGATTACCCGAATGATTGGGATAAAGGTATCCCATTCATATTGTTTACCATTAGAGATGCCCCAAACCAATCTACTCTGTTTCCTCCCTTCGAGTGAGAGTGAGAGGCATGAAGTGAGAGGCCCTTAGAAAATAATTAAAGAAAAATTTGCAGGACCAAAGTCGCGGATCTCACACTTAGATTATGCATTGGAGGTGAGGGACAGACTAAATTGAATAAGTGAGTTGGCTAAACAGCATCTAAAGAGGGCATGGTGTAGAATGAAGCAGGTGGCAGATAAAAACTCTGAGACTCGGATGTTTTCCCGAGGGGATGATGTGTTAGTACTGTTACCAGTGACAGGAGTTCCTTTCAAAACCAGGTTTAGTGGTCCCTGTCAAATTGAGAAAAAGTTGAGTCAGGGTGAACTATCTAATAAAGATGTCAGATCGAAAAGAAAGTTATCGAGTATGTCATGTGAACATGTTGAAACCGTATTACACTAGAGAGAAAGAACTGGAGAAACAGGTGTTAGTTACTGCCCCGCAGAGTGAGGAATCAAATCCAGATGATGTAGATTTTGATGTCCATCAGAATAGATTTAAAAATGAAGAAGTCTTTGAGGAGTGAGATAGGTCAGTAAGCTATCTGTTTCAATAGACTAAAATACAGTTGAAAAATTTGTTACTGCCATATCAGGACATGTGTAAGAATCAGATGAGGAGGACTAATGCTATTGTACGTGAAGTAGATATAGGGAACACTACTCTAATAAAACAACACCCCTACTGGATTAATCCATTCAAAGCCAGGCAGGTCCAAATGGAGATGGAGGCCATGTTCAACAAGGACATCATCGAACCAAGCCAGAGTGAGTGAACTTCGCCGTTCATCTTAGTTACCAAACTGGATAGGACACAACAATTCTGTATGGATTTTTGAAAGGTCAATGCCGTAACAAAACCAGACTCATCCAATTCCTAGATTGGAGGATTGTATCGAGAAAGTCAGACAAGCCAGTAACATCACCAAGTTGGACTTAATGCGTGGTTACTAGCAGGTACCTTTATCAGAGACAGCGAAATAAATTTCTGCGTTTGTAACCCCAAATGGACTGTATCAGTTTAAAGTGATGCCCTTTGGAATGAACAATGCACCTGCCACATTCCAAAGACTCATGACCAGAGCTGTGGCTGAGTTAACAAACTGTGCAGTCTATTTGGACGATGTAATGATCTTTAGTAAGCCCTGGAAAGATCACATGGCACAGTTGGCAGAGCTCTTTGAATGACTATGAGAAGCAAAACTGGTGATGAACTAAAGCAAAACTGAATTCACAAAAGCAGAGGTGATGTTCTTGGGACTTAACATTGGTCATGGAAGGTTGACTCCATGGAACACAAAGAGGAAGGCATCAAGGAATTTCCATGACCAACCTCGAAGAAAGAGGTGCTTCGATTCTTAGGGCTCAGCCAATTCTGTCAGAAGTTTGTTCTAATCTTCAGCAGTGCAATGGCACCATTAACTAATTTGCTGAAGAAGAACACAGTTTCGGTGGACTGAACAATGCCAGGAGGAATTCGACCATTTGAAATTGCTATTAACCACAAGACCAGTTTTAGCTACATCAAACCTTTCAAAACCTTTTAAAGTCACCATTGATGCTAGTGATATATGAGTTGGAGTTGTACTCCTACAGGAAGATGAGGATGGGATTGAACTGCTAGTTAGTTTACTTTTCGAAGAAGATCAACATCCACCAAAAGAAATACTCCATGATCGAAAAGGAACCATTGAATTTGGTACTGGCTTTACAACATTTTAGGGTGTATGTCACGAACAACGTGTCAGAAACTGTGGTGTACATGGATCATAACCCTCTTACATTCCTAGAATGCTTTAATGACAAGAATATGAGTCTATTTCATTGGAGCCTTATGTTCCAAACTTTTAATTTAAAAATTGTACATGTTGTAGGTCATAAGAATGTAATCACAGATGTGTTATCATGGATTTAACTGAGAAAGTTTAATGAAATTTGTATTTAGTTAATTTTATATATTAATAAACAGTTAAATGGGAAGAAGTTTAGATGAATTTAGTTTAAGTTCTTGGTATGCTAGGGTAATGTGTTTAAAGAATAGAAAAAAAATGAAGCCCTCTTTTCATTATGATGGTTCATTTTTCTCTTAAGGAGGGAGGTGTTATGAAGGTGTAGGGGGTATGTACCTTCAAGAGAGTTGAAAGCTAAGAGAACTACCTGACAACACCAAGTGTTCTGAACATGATACAATGTAATATTTTGGTCCAGCAGCTAGGGTAGCTGGTTGCCTGGAGACAAAAACAAATTTGAATGTAGCCAATCAGTTTAAACTAAACCCCCAAAAAACTCAAATTCCAATCAAGTTTGAATTTAATATATTGACAATATAAAAACCAATGATACAATCCGATGTCTTGGGGGTATAAGACTGGGGAAAAATTGAACAATTGCAGGAAAACTGCCAAACCACCAACACATGCAGACTGCCTGGAGAATAGCTCTCTTAAAGGTACCTTTAAAAGATGACCTGTGAAACAGAAATCTCTAAGAAGAAGCAAAGAAGACAAAGGAAGATTTAAAGAGAATATTCGACAGCTGGCTGGTTTTGAAGTTTGAATTTTTGGTAAATCTTAATCGGGGGTTTTATTGGACTAGTATTGTAGAAGGAAAAGTAAAAGATAGGTTAGAGAAAGGAGTTGTAAATAGTTGTTAGCTAATTATTCTCTGTTATATGTCAAGAAATAAGGTTGTTAATTTTTACTTTAAATAGTGACCTTTAGGATAGTTCTTGGCCTCTTGAATTTTCACAGATTACTGCACGGAATAAATCTTTTCTGTGTTGCTGGCTTAAGTTAAGCAAGGGGGTTTACCTGTGTTGTAACACTATGTATCTGCTGCAATTAATCAGTAATAAAATGGGTTTATCCACTCATGTTGCTTGTGAAATTGTTTTAACACATGTGTAGGTATCAGAATCTCTGTGCTGGAGCAGTTTAGTATGTAGATATATAGCAATTGTGTGGTGAGTATTTACACACCAAAAGTGAGTTTTGCGCAAACATTCCACATTCTATTGAGAACTCAGCTGAATTAATGAATATCTATGCACAGTGTGGTATTAACAGGTTTTGTTTTGACTTTAGAGATTGTTAAGCGTTAATTAAAAACACATACAAATTTGCTCATGTTTGTCTTCTAGGAGAAGTTGGTGTAGATTTTCTGGTCTCTGGATAAGTAAAAACTGGATGAACCCTGGAAGATGCACTGGGAACCCCTCAGAAGCCCTAGCGCAGGAGTTCACTGGACAATTTCCTTGATCTCTAGAATCCTTTTAAAAGGTCTGATTTAGGAGGTTCCGGCTTACTTACTGGATGAGAGTATACCCTTTTCAGAGGTCCATTATTCACTTGGTGAAAAAAACTACCATCAAACTTAAATCAAACATTATGCCATTTAACGTTGTGACTCCTGGTGTTCTATAATTCATTTAATTGAAAAAGAAAACTGTCAACAGTAAAACAACTGTTTCCATCATTATATTAAAGATCCCAGTCAATTCTTTTGTAAGTCTACACATCTCTGAAGTACAGCGATCCAACTCTTTCAGCCTACTTTGACACTGAAGATGATTTATATTGGAAATTAGCTTTGTAGAGCTCCTTTCCAACCTTTCTAAGCCCAAATCTCACCCACTACATGAGAAGATTGATATTGTAGCCTGTCTTGTTCTCATACTAAGACAAAATAGCACAAGTGGTCACATACTTAATTGTCTTAAAATAGCATCACAACACCTTATTTGCTCAAGGCAGGACCTTTCGCGATGTATGCATGTGGAAGTCTAAATCTCTTTCATTTCTCCCTCTCATTCTTTTTTCTTGAAATTACATGAATGTTTAGAATTCATCCTGTCCCCATGCATGACAATGTATTTTTTTCGAAGTTTACATAATTCACTAGTTGTGAGGTTATCTCTCAGCACATTAAAATATTTCTGCCGCATTCAAGCATCATCTACAGTTTTACTACTCACAATGATTTACGTTTTGTTACATTAGGGTATAGTCTAAATAGAAGAAGCATTTATTATTTTCAGCCAAACTAAGCATATGTTGCAAAATCGGCATTGTGTTAAATACAACCAAAATACATTAATGGATCAATGGTAACACTCTTCCCTTGATTTGCAAGGTTGTGTATTTGAGATCAAATCCAGAGTCCTGAACACGTTTTGTAGTCTAATACTTAAGTGCAAAAACTGAGGAGTGTTGCACTGTGAAAAGTATAATCTTTCAAATGAAATATTAAATCAAAATCCCATCTGTTCTCTCAAGCGGACTTCAATCTTTTTGGACATTTGATCTTGAAATGTTAAGATGAAAAATCAACATTTTTTTTACTGCTGTGCATGTGCTTTACAGAATTTATCATTGTAATCTGCTCACCCAGTGGGAAAAATGGACAGGTGTTTGCATTGGTTGGGAACCCAATATCTGAACCATTTCCTTGTCCTAAGTCTGCATGTGGAGACAAGAGGAGTAGTCAAGTCCTTCATTTTCTCCACTGTTGGCTGCTGATCAGCTTGAGGACATAGCTGGGACCAAATAGCAGTGGTGAGTCTCGGTTGGGGGTGGACCTGCGATGCGTGGGCTTCATGGTCACAGTCATTACTGTGGTAACTGTTTTGAATCTATATATATAGAACTCATCAGGAGGATGAGCACCTTTGACAGGACTATCCCATGCTTCCTGGGTGGTGCTTTTGTGAGGAGAGATATACAGTCTTGACTCTGGAGAATGGCAGGAGAAGTTCATGACATTACTGGAGGTGGTAGAAAATGTCAGTAGCTAGAGTGCCATGCAAAGAACTTGATTGCAGTGCCACAAGAAGATTATTGACCTTGCTCCCTCTGCTAAAATGAATGCAACATGGTGACCAAGTGCCGGGCCTCTGTTTCCACAGCCATCAGCAGAAGTACCAGATGAATGTCCTGAGGATGCACAGCGCTCGTGAATCTGGGTCAAACATATACCCAGGATTGGATGTTCTCCAGTGTAAAAGATAATGAGAGCAAAATTTTGAAAACTAATGCAAGTGAAGATAGTGGAGTAACAGTCAGAAATTGTGTTTTAGGCACTATAGGTAAAGGATATTTAAAGTAACTATGTATATAGGACAAAGTAGAAAACCTATGAGTAAATCATTATTGCAGAAGGACAAGTTAGGTTATGCAGACCAAATAACCATTCTTTACACAAATACATATAACTTAAAGAAATAATTAAATAATGTGCAGGTGCAAGATCAATTTAGGGGATATACCATGGTAACTAATACTTAGATATATCTACTAGGTGGTTAAGATGATAACCAAATATTGTCAGGATAAAGGTATACAGGAAAGATAAAATAAATGGTTAAGGAGAAGAGTGGTCTTAGTTAGGTTTAAATTACTTCAATGATAGGCAAGGACACAATGAGATTTTGGCAGGCAGTTGGATTTTATGTGTAGAGTTAAGAAATAGAAAAGGATTTATGACTGCAGTGGGAGTTATATGTAAGCACCCTTGTTCCTATCTATGAAGTATAGGTTGTATTAATGTAGGTAGTTACTAAAGGCAGAGTGGTCTTAATGGTGGATATTAACTTTCATGTGGATAAGCTGATATCAGACCTGACAGAAATGTTAAGATTTTTTTTTTCTTGGTTAGACTCCTATAGAATTATAATCTCAAAAAAGGGGCATGCCATATTAGACTTAGCAATGAGTAATGACTGGAATGCACTGCATGTGAATATTTAATTGTGAATTATCACATATTCATATTCAATCCAGTGTTTAAAAAGAACTGTAAAATGCTATTGTGATTCTGGATTTCGGTATTGTTATGAGTTTGCCTCCAACAGGATATTTTATCTCAATGGCAATTCTTACATCATCTTCCTTAACGTAAGAAACTAAGCATGGATATCATGTTATTGAAGAATCCAATATACATTAATTACAACTAACTACTGTGTAAAAATGAACATTCCTCAGGCACAGAGTTGGCTGAATTAATATTAAGGTATTATGATATGACAGAGGATCATGCTTCTAAGAGTATGATGCTTCAAGTAATTTGATGTATGATAATGGAGAAATCTTATGTACTGTAAAGCTACGTGCTAAAATGCTGTGATAATATCATTAACATATCTCATTGAGGTATACTGACATACTAACCGTGAGATGTAACTCAACAGGAATCTTACATTTAATATGATGGGACTGTATGCAGTAAACTAGACAAATCTGTTAATAATTAAGATGACAGAAGATCCAGTGAGAAGTGTTCAAAAATGTTATTTCAAAACAATTTGTATTCCTAAGGTGAAAGTCTCAGAAATATAACTTCATTGCAGGCGTGGTTGGTATTGTTCATGTCTTTGAGCCAACAGCTCTGGGTTTGGGTCTAACTTTAGAATTTGATGTCTTGATAACATGACCAAAACATATGACTTATCAACCTGTAAATCTTTTCAATATGCCTCTGAAAGGTGGCAGTACCGGACACATTTTTGGTCAACTAACTTTGATGTAGAGTGATGCCCCTCAAACTATCATTTCTGACAAAAGGGTGATGACCCATTCCAGAAAGTATTAGCCATAGAAAAGGCAATAACCATTTGCATTATTGACATCATTGTCACTGGATATGGGAAAGCCACTAAGACACTTCAGGTGCGAAATCTCTATTTGCCAAATGAAAAATTATAGGTAATTGTGATTCATTTTGATCAGAAGAATCTGGAGTGACAATATAAAAGAAAGGGAACAATTCTAAAGGAGTTTCAGGGACTAGGAATATATGTACATATGTGATTGAATATGACAGGACAGGTTTAGAGAGTGGTTAATAGACCATACTGCATTGTTGCTTGAATCCAAAATTACTTTATTTATTGAATGTATTGGAACTACTGAATCAATAAAAAGACTGAACAGCACCTTTTCAGTGACTTAAAACAAAACTTCTAAGAAGGCCAAGCATATGCACATCTGCATCGTATAATTTCAACAGCCATTAAATGGAGTCAACCTATCTACAAGTAACCAACCATATACAATCAAATAATCCTAAATGACCCTTATCATGAACCATTCACAAAACATCTATACACCACTAACATATTCAGCAGTGTGTGCAATTGGACACTGTATTGGACTCAATCAGTCAAAACATAATCATTTGTAAACAATGGATGTGGAATCAACTTGCTATGACCCTGTTTTGGTAACTGGTATGTTTTGAAAAGGCAATCATCGATCCTCTTCATGTTTTACAAGACTGCTTGTCTTCAGTGCATTTAAAAAAAAAGATGAGGTGAAGGAGACGAAACAGCCATTCTCCAAAACTTGTGCCTTACGTGTGGTTTGAGCAGCCACACATTGCAAACAGTATTGAGAAAATCAACCTCGCAGCTGCTGACTCCTAAAGGAAATATAGAAATCATTCATCAACATCTTTAAATTATCTCAATGCAAATCCAGAAAGACCATTCCATCCAGTCTGAAATCATTCATCACGCCACAGCATCTATTTACAATTCACCATTTTGTGCTCTTAAGTATCTTACCCTGCTCTTCTATTGCATAATTTACTCTGTATGAGTGTCAATGAGTGCATGTGTGTGTGTGTGTGTGTGATGTGAAACTTAATCCAGTTTTACATATTGTATGTTACATGCAATCAGTCTTACTTCCTTTCCTTTCAAAACACAGAAGAAAACATGTCTTAACAATTAAAACTTTTGAATAGCAAAAAAATCCTTTCTAAAACAAGTCTATTCAGGTCAAGTAAGGAATTGGAAAAGAGGAGCTATTCTACGACTTCTGACCCGACTTTAGCAGGATTCTAGGCTTTATTAATAGAAGCATAAAATACAAGAGCAAGGAAGTTATGCTAAACTCATATAAAACCTGGCTTTAGCCTTAACTAGAGAATTGCATCCAGTTCTGGGTGCTGCACTTTAGGAAAGATGTGAAGACATTCTAGAAAATGCAAAAAAAAAGAGAATGGTTGCAGGGATAAGAAATGTTAGTTTTGTTGTGAAATTGAAGGGTTTAGATCTGTTTACTTATGAAAGAGAAAGTTGAGAGGAGATATGGTAGAAGTATCCAAATTCATGAGTTGACGGGAGAAATACAATTGCCATTCATGAAAGGATCGAGAATCAGTAGGTGCAGATTGTAAGCAATTGGCAAGAGCAGCAACAGAGACATGAGGAGCAACCTTTTCACACACTGGATCTGGAATGTGCTGTCTGAGTGTAGGTTGTGACAGGTCCGAGTGCAGTTTTCAGTAGAGAATTAGATTGCTTTCTGAAAAGGAAGAATGTGCAGGGTTAGAGGAAAGCTGGTGCAGACAAACTAAATGAGCCCCTTCTGTGCTGTAACAGTTCTATGATTTTGAAATGAAAACCTAATGTTTCTTGCTGCACAGATAATGGCTGACCTGCTGAGCATTTCCAATATTTAATGTTTGCACATTTTTCTGCCAGCTCTTTGATTATGACATCATGTTTGTGCCAAATGTCTGGAATTGAAATCATTTTTGTCATGGATATTTGTTGTAGGCATCTTCTTTGTGCAGGGTGTTTGATATTGCAGTACTATTTCATATTGAAGTTCAGTTTGTTGTAGATATTTCAAATTGAGATTGAGTTGATGCCTGATTTTGATATTTGGATCTTGTTGGGGACTGTGTGTGAGACTGAAATCGTGAGTACTGGGAATCTAGTTTGTTCAGAATGTCCTATGCCTGAATCATATTTGTATTATTTGATACTGGGATCATCAGTTCATGCAAGACATTTGATGTTGGGTTCTGCTTGTTCTGGATGTTGGGATTTATTTGTCACACATGTTTAATGCTGGAATCTGTTTGTCTCAAATGTTGGCATCCGTTTGTCCCTAATATTTGATATTGGGATTTGTCTGTCCCAAATGTTGGGTCTGTTCAGCAGATATTCTTGATGTTGATAACTGTCTGTCCAGAATGTATTATGCTGGAATTTGTTTGTCCCAGACTTTTGATGTTGAGCTCTATTTGTTTCTGATAAGTTGGGACCTGGTTTGACCCAGATTTTGGAATCTGCTGCTCCCAGGTATTGGATGATGGGGTCGGTTTGCCCCAGATTTTAGATGTTGGGATCTGTTTGTTCCTGTTGTTGGGATCTGTGTTGTCCCAGATGTTTGGAGTGTGGAATCCCTTGCATGGTATGTTTGGAGTTGGCCAGATGTTTAGCAGGGGAATGGGGGTGGGGTGCTGTTTCGTGTGAGGTGCGAGTTCTTGTGAACGCCTGTGAGCGGGATGTTTGATTAGCGATTCCCATTGCTCTTCCCACACGCTCCAGACGATCGATTTCCTCTCTCCCTCTGCCTCCCTGTCACTCTCCCCCCCCCCCCCCCCCCTCTCTCTCTCTCTCTTTTGCACGCTCTACCTGGTCTCCGCGCCGAAATGTAGCCGCCTCACTCCGGCTCACCTGCACGGCAGCCTGTCTGTCCGGCGGACTCCTTTTTTTTTATTTATTTGGTAAATATCTCTCCTTGTTTGGCTGCTGTCGCCTGACATGCCCCCTCAGTGAGTGAGATGCCTCCTCTCCGGAGCTAGCGGTGCCCGCGAATCGCGACGCCGGGCTCCCAGCGCCCCAGCCGCGGCCGACGCTTCCATCCAAACCCGGGATCTGGCAAAGCTGCAAGTGAGGTGAGGTGAGGGGGGGGGGGTGGGGGGGAGATAATACCGGACACTTGACAGGGAATTAAACAAGTAGTGGCTGGTCTTTTTTTAAAAAATGAACTGGCAAGCTCTGACCTGGGAAATAACATTGCCTTTGATTGTAGCGGGTCCGCTGTGCTATTATGTCAATGTAGAACAGATGGGGAGCATATTATAATTCGGTACAGTGCTTTCAAAAAAAAAACCCACAACAACTGAGGGTTACGCTGTGTTTGGATCGTCTGGATACTTAAATAGTCGGTGCAATTAAGTTTTGGTCTTTGATATAATTGATAAGGTTCAATTCGGGGCGTGTATTCTTATCTTGAGTGCTGGGGTTGGGGTATCTTACGTTGCAGTCTGAGAGTATTTTGGGGAAGCAGTGGTGATGGGGATTCTGCTGCTGCCCAGCGGTCCAAAGGCGAGTAACAAAGACAAAGGGCTACGTTTATCGCTATGGAAACGAGGTTCCTAATGTCAAGTTTCGGTACGAAGCCGACAGTCTCTCTCCCCCTCTCTCTCTCTCTCAGTTCCACATCCACAAAACCCACTGGTTCACACTGCACTGGGAAATCATCAGTGCCTGGGGATGAGCCAGATTACAGTTTTCTTCCATTTACAGATTGTCACATTTCTCTCTCTCTCTCTCCAGTTCCTGTCCTAATGAAAAATCCCTCTGCAATATTTCCAACCTAATGTACTTCAGCTTAGCAATTATGATATTGGGAGACCTTTTTGTTTTAAAAGGCGTAAAAGAACACATCTCTCCTCACATTGTGAAAGCGCCCCTAAAAAAAAACTGGACCCGCGGGATTGCTTTTTTATGCATCTTCGCTCCTGAAAGATGCTGACTCATGTTGGGCTATGTGGGCTCCTTCATATCATTATCCGAGCCTGACCCTTCTTCATTCATGAGGGCCAGGACAGTGTGTCAGCCCGCCACCTTCCAAAACTGTCCCCATCTGACACCTCCACCCACACTCACACGTGCATTTCCAACCAGCCTCATTGAATAATTAACTGAAGCAGGACCCAGTGCCTCTCGCTTTATTTGCCCTGTCGCCCTGGATTACTAGGATCAGTCGCAGTGCCCCGAAATGCTGACCTCGTATGACATCCCCCTAACTCGAGCCACATTAAGAGGTTGCGTTCAGGAACCGTCGCAGTGAGACACGGTGTTGGCTTCACTCACTAAGGCACGTGCGCGAGAAATTTATAATAGAAATCAATTATACACTTACAAAAAAAAACAGAGGAAATGAAATGGCGCTGATTGAATATTGAGAAAAACTATTGTGATGCTATCACTGCAGAATAATACTGTCCCATCACTGACAATACAATGTGAATTATATTTGCAGCTATGGATTGAATTATAGGGTCATTTCTATCAGTAATAATTCATTCAGCCTGTACGCTGTGACAGTTATGCCTCAGTGTGCCCATATAGTAGGTTATTCCTTCGGTAAATCTGCAGCCTCCAGTGTTCTCATTGTTGTGCACCTTTGACACCAAATGTTTATTATTCCTCATTACTGCACAACTTGTCTGGGGTGTCATTTCCTCCCTTGTTCATTTATGACAGCAAAGAGCTTGACTGGGAAGAGGCCAGGTGAGAAATTGTCTTGTGTGCATGTATCAGTCAACGATATGGCCAGGATTGGCAGTGAATGAATCACAAAAAAAAGGTTTGGGCTTTCACTGCTGATGCATATATCAACCTTATACACTCAAAGATTGAATTCCCTGAGGAGGTTGATGGGTGACCTGATAAGAGTTTTTCAAGATAATGACAGGGTAAAAAAAAATCAGATTGGGAATTAATGGAAACAATTTGAGAGTAAAAATTTAAGACAGTCATAAAAGGAAATAATGTGGAGATGAGAGAGCAATTAGAATCTCTTGCTCCACACTTATTGACTTGAAGTCTGCAAATTACATAATTGCTTTGAAAGAAGGAATATTAACAGATATGAAAATTAAACATGGAAGTGTGATTAGATAAGATGATTCATATGAGGGTAAACTCAGGCATAGATTTGATAAGTCAAATGGCATACTTGTATGGAGTAATATTTTATACTGTGTGCTAACAATTTGGATGAAGTAGCTCACATTTTGAATTCATCCTTTTACATCTTGATATGTGCATTGTATATTATACATTATGAGATTGTATTTATCCTTGCATGGATGCATTCCAATTTATTGAAGCATACCTAATGCCAGGAAATGTTGTCTGCAGAATCCTTCTAGGCAGTATTTTCAGCCACCATCTCTTCCTTCCATCTCACGTCATCAAAGTATGGAACTTTCTCTCTAAACCCTACTTATTTTGACCACTCAAAATCCAGCTACAAGACTAGACTTTTCATTCTTGTCTTCTTTCATGGTTTAGCATTTTTTTTTCTTGTATATTTCCTGGTAACTGCCTCAATGTTATACTTACACTAAAGGTGCAAGTTGGAATTATGTCTATCCATAAATGGTAATTATATATGTAAAAATTTGGCTTTCTGTGTAAGTCATGGCTCAGTTTGTAGTGCATACTCCTCTGAGTTGTAAGGTTCAAGTGCCATTCCAGACTTGAGCACAAAAATTAATTCTGATGCACCAGTGCAGTACTGAGGAAGTGCTGCACGATCCAAAGTTGTGCCTTTCAGAAAAGAAATTAAATAGAGGCCCTTTCTATACATTCAGGTGGATGTAAATCTTTCTATGGCATTACGTGAAGAACAGCAGGGGAGTTATCCTCCGTGTTCAGACTGGTACTTACCTCTCAGTCAACAATACCAAAACAGATTATTGAATGTGTTTAGTTGCAGGAACCTGCTGAATTCAATTAAGTTACTACATTTCCTACAATAGTGATTACACTTCAAAGGTACTTAATTGGTTATAAAGCATTTTGAGATGCCCAGTGGTCTTAAAAAAATCTATCTAAATTCACATCTTTAATTTGCTTGATTACAACTTTGCTGTAAATGCAATTCTTCTCCTCAATTTTATTTATTCAACTTCTCGGGCCATGTTGCAGTGAAACACTTAAGCTCAATTTTCTCTAAGCTTTGCTAATTATTCATAAAAATCTTCTAAAAGTTTATCATATTAGAAAAACATGAGAAAATAATATCTTAACATAGGAACTGTGATATACTGCACATCCTGGTGAATTAAGCTTTTCCCACCATCACAGCTTCACCTTAAGACTCAACTTACTCAAATGTACAATATGTGGAGGTGTTGACTAATATTATGAAGATGTGTTATCCAAAGTATTATTTTATGATATCAATCACTGGGCTTTCAGATCTTGAACCTTTTGGAAAGAATGCCTTACAGAGAAAAAGAAAACTGGCTACATTATCACAATGTTGCCTTTGTAAGAACAAATTGCTTAGAGGGACATGCCAGGTCCACATTATTTTTAGGGGGAGATCACATGTCTCAGTTTGTGGATGGAAAAAAAGCTATTGGACAGTCAGAGAGATAACTTCCCTGCAGGTACAGCCTTTGCTTTCTTTCTCTCCTTTTTCTGAAACCACTCTCATCAATGTTTGTGAGTTGAAAACCCATAGAAAGACTTTTTTCACCACAAGTGGACAGACTCTTAAATGATAACTTAGAGTCTGTTACTAATGTCTCCAGAAAAAAAAAAGTCTCATCAGCCATAACTGATCCAAAAAGAAATTCCAGTGTCAATAGCTTGTGTGAAAAGGGACTTTGGTTACAGAACAATAACTAGGACAATCTGTGACATTTTTGTTCTGATTTTGATTGGTCATTGGCCAAAGTAACATTAAAATTACACTTTACAGCATTTTTATAATTTGCTTATCTTGGTATATGTGTGCACCCATAAATGTGTGTATGTGTGGCAGTTGTACATATTTGTACAATTTAAATCTTTTTGTTCATAATCATTATATCATTGTATGATTAAGTTTAATTTACAATAAACTAGTTCTTTATTTGTTACTTAAAGAACTGGCTGACTTGTTCCTTATGTGGAGCTCTGTACAGTCTAGCAAAATGACCTCCTTTCTTAAATTTAATCTTTGTTGAGGCCACTAGATGAATGGGACTAGGAGAGGAATCAGTTTGCCCCTCATATCTTGATCATCACATTGGTATATAAATTTCAGGACACAATCGTCAAGTTTCAGGTGCCACACTGTGATACCCATGAAATATCTGTGTTATATTCAAAAGAAAATGGGTGGAACATTATTGGCAGATTGCTTGATGCCGAGAGGAAATGTTGACACATACAGCAGTTGGCAGTACTTTACACCTGAACTTTATAAGTCATAGCCAATTATGTGTCTACCACCAGATTAGAATCCGAAAGAAGGTTTACTGCTGGTTCAATCAGAAGGCCAGCTACTCAGCAGTGCCACTACGAGCTGTGGTCACTGCTGAGTCAGGCTCAATTCCTGCTGACTTCAGCAGGAGCATAAAAAATTTGAAGTGCCAAATGCTGGAGGGCAGAGGTCACTGGGGTGGTGGGGACATCCACCCTGTCCGTATGTCAGATAGTAAAGTGGTTCTGCTTCTTGGATCATAGTTCGGTGCACACTCTGATTATAGTCAAGAGTTAATATACAACTGGACTCATGTTTACTCTCATAAAAAGGGGTCAGCAGATTTCCTTTCCATAAATACATTAATGAAGAAATTGGATTTTAATACTTTTCATTGATACCAACTGATCTTTTAAGTCCAACTTTCTAAACTGAATCAAAATTCTCACACTGCCATTTGGACTGACATTATGAATATTTGCTCATCCTCTGAAGTACTAGCCAATAGTCAAAAAATATGGCTCCCAATACTACACCAATGAATTTCTGCAATATGTCTTTATATCTTAGGTCACAACGTTAATGAGCTTACAACACCAGGTTATAGTCCAACAGGTTTAATTGGAAGCGCTAGCTTTTGGAGCGCTGCTCCTTCATCAGGTGGTATCTGATGAAGGAGCACCACTCCGAAAACTAGTGTTTCAAATTAAACCTGTTAGATTATAATTTGGTGTTGTCTGATTTTTAACTTTATACACCCCAGTCCAACACCGGCATCTCCAAATCATAACTTTAATGATGCATTTAGTCTTTGGTATTGTCATCTTCAAGTCACAATCAAAAGCAAATTGATATTTTCCCAGTACCACTGGAGTTACATGTCTGGAGCTCTCATTATAAAATAAGAAAAAGCCCTATTCAGATAAAATTCTATATCCAGACCATAGTGATCACCTCAAAATCCTAAACAAAAGCGTACGGTCCCCCATAATAGATATTAAAGAAAGCATTATCTGCTCGAATTGCCCTTTTCTGACCTACAATATCTGCCAAAATACATAGAATCTTGAAATGACTCACAGGTCTTCTCACATCTCTAGTATTTCTTCAATCTCTGCCTATCTGCCTTAAATTCTGCCATCCTGACCCACTGATAATAATTACAATTATGCTGGGTAATGAATGTAAAGTCACCATTGCCCCACTCTGTCAGAGAAAAATGACTGGTGGTGACTTAATCTGAGGGTCAGCATTCCTCAGGTGAGGGAAGAGGTTGAGAAGGTGAGGCCTTCTTGATAACTGCACTCACTGTGGGAATTGAATCCATGCTGTTGGCCTTACACTCTATTGCAAACTAACCCTCCCACTAACTGAGCGTTCCTGTAGGATGACAGCAATAAACATTGTTTTTGTTTGTTCGTGTATAGAATACAAATAACTATTTATAGTATTTGATGCTATTGTTTCATCACCAGTATTGCTCTGTGGAGCTGACATTGTAATGATACTGAAATTCATGCATGATGTTTCTCAAAATTGTGGGGGATTGCTATATGCTGCTACGTGGTTGCTATATGAGTAATATTTTCAGTTAAAAGAATGCCTCTGTGAGTCCAAAAATATGTTATGCCCACCACATATTTGGACAATGTCATGTATGAATTTTGGTGTGGGTGCAACGTCAGATATGTATACTATATGCTCAAATAATTGTCTGACTGAAAAAAACTGTTCCATTAGTTGTTTGTAATAGGCAGAGTACAAACTATACTCAACAAGCCTGTGCTAGTAAGACCCAAAACAAAATGTCTACCACTGGATGTGGTTCTGTGTTTAGGCAGCACTTTCTGAACAATCCTGATTGCCAATAGCTACACCAACTGAGCATAATGAGTTGAACTCATCACATGATTCATTTGTACCACCTAAGTGCATTGTACAATTATATGCATGCATCCATCAATGCAAACAAAAGGAATACCTTCATATCTTGGGCTATATTAAACCTTTTAATTACCCAGAAATTTGAAGAGCTTTTAGAACATTGTTGCTTTCTCCAAGCCGATTTCTTAGCCAATCAGATTCAATCTACCTCCCAATCAGTACCCATTTCTCAGGTAAATTGGTGCGACTGTTTAAAATATGGAATTATATAGTACCAGCTCTGCAGTCAGCTTTGGATCTGCAATATGAACGTCATTTGTCAACTCGTTTCTAAAGAAGCATTTTTCCTTAATGCTTAACCATGAACTCTGCAAACATCAATTATGGCTGACGAGCCATCAATGCAGTGATAAATGTGCTTTGGTCTGCCCAAAGCTATTTGGTCCCTTAGTACAAGGATTTGTCAACGACCTAGTGTTGTGCACTGGCACATTCCAAGGTCCGAAATCGTATACCGAGGGACTCAGCAAATATTGGGGCAGCTGCTATGAAGATATAATGTGAAGAGGTTGTTGTCTAAGGCCTCTCAGCTATAGTACAGCAATAGGGCTAGAAACTGCAAAAAAAACCCATCAGTTAGAATGTTCAACAGACAATGAAGGTGAAAATATTAACTGGTTAGCACTGCTGCCTCACAGCACCAGGATCCCAGGTTCAATTCCAGCCTCAGATGACTGTCTATGTAGAGTTTGCACATTCTCCCCATGTATGCATGGGTTTCCTCCGGGAGCGCTGGTTTCCTCCCACAGTCCAAAGATGTGTGGGTCAGGTGAATTGGCCATGCTAAATTGCCCATAGTGTTAGATGCATCATTTGGAGGGAAATGGGTCTGGGTGGGTTCCTCTTCGGAGGGTCGGTGTGGACTTGTTGGGCCAAAGGGCCTGTTTCCACACTGTAGGGAATCTAATCTAATCTAATCTAAATGTACACTTACTGATTAACATTCAGTATTGGAAGAAATTGATTTGGTTTGTCATGTATATACTGTCAACTTTGAATTATCATGATCCCTGTAATGAGCTTTTAAACAATGCTATGAATAATGTATATTTTAAATAGTGAAAGGAAAATCTACTTAGGGGTTCAAACAATTTCTGTCTATTTTCTTACTACCCAAAGATCATAACCAAAGAACCTAGGTTTTGTTGTATTCTTCATAGCTTTTCATTTTATGTGCACTTATTCACCTCACTTTTGCATTACTTACAATTAAAAGGGAAATTGCTTCAACATTGATAAACTGGTTTGGAGTGTTCATGAATTAACAATGAAAAATGCTGGAAATACTCATCTGATATGACAGCATCTATGGAGTGAGAAACACAATTGACCTTGAGTGTGATGACCTCTCAATGGAATGGAATTAATGAACTTGTCACTGAGAGAATATCAAGAGACACAGGGTTTGATTTTTCTGACCCTTGAGTAACAAGATCTGAGGCAGCAAGGGTCCTTGTCCGCATAGCTCCGTGATACAGTTCTGCTGATAGGGACATTTGCCAAAAGCGGGACTGCATGTGGAGTATAAATTTGTACAAAGCATCTTCAGGAGCGTGAATCTGTGATTTCAAAGCTCATACTTTCTCTTGAGATAGACCCTAAGTGAGAAGAGAAACCTCCAAAGGGAACAGGACCTTCCAGTTTCCATGGAAACTAAGGCCGAAACTGAGATTGGAAGCCAAAACTTCGGGGAAACTGAAACTGTTGAAGTTGGATGAAAGGACACAGAGTCATCCCAGCTCATCTAATGATCCCAATGGTGCTGTACAGGCAGGTTGAAGAAGATTGAGTCTGGATGCAGCAGCTTGGAATATACAAATATATTTACTGCAGCTATTTCTGTTTATTGTTGATAGTATGAGATCTACGCTGTCAAGGTTATCATAATCAGCATCGTGGTGATTCTATGGATAGTGCCATTTTGGTGAAGACTGTGAGCATGGAACCAATGCAGTTGTGTGCTGCTGTCAACTGGGGATCAGGCTACATTCTCGAAGAAGAGGAGCTAGAATCCTTTGTGAGAAAGACAGAGATTTGAAGAGCTTTTGTGACTGAAATTGATGACATATATGCTCAACAGACTGCCAAGTAAATCCATGAGTTCTTGCTTACTGTATCAATTATTCAAAATGTAATTATAACTTATTAAATCAACTACATTTTGCCTGTTAAATCATATATAACTTACATTAATTTTGATTTTAACAACAATGTTTTTTTAGGTAAATCCAGTTCTTTTGGTTTGTTGTCTGCAGGGAGGTCATAAGGAGTGTTAGTGTGGATATGCAATACAATATATCTGATTGGGCTATGAAATATGATCAGTGTTCTTTGTGATTGTAGTCATGCTAAGCTATCTCATCATATCCTTCTTTTCCTATCATTATACCGCATCTTTCTTGAATAGGTTCTCCTTTGTTCAGTTAGCTACATTCCTCGCTATCCAGTTGTAAACAGAGAATTACTTCGAATAGTTTCTTTTTCCCCTCCAAATCTGTTAGTGTTAGAGTCACCCAAGTTCTTTATGTATTATTTTATGGGGGGGGGTGCGGAGGTGGTGTGCATCTCTGGCAAGGCCAGATGTCGATCACTAAATGGAATTGAGAAGGTGCTGGGGAGATTCTGTCCAGATCTGCTGTAGTCCTTGAGGTGTAGTTACATCCTCAATTCAATTGGAAAGGCAATTACAGTAATTGGACTCTGAAACAATGAAGGAATGGTACTATGGTTCCCAGCAGGATGTGATTTTCTAAGTATCTTGATATAATATTTGAAATAAGAGATTTGAAGTGTCTTACGTATGTCAAATATTAAGCTAACATGCCTAATGTTTCCTGATTTCTGTCTCCATTATTTCTTAAATATGAGGTTTGCTATATTCAATCTGCGAGGACATTTCCACGTCTAAGGGACTTTGCAACAAAGGAGCATGGGAGCTGGAATAGGCTATCCAGCTGCCCAAGCTATTTGATTTTTTGATTTACTTTGATTTATTATTGTCACGTGTACCTAGGTATACTGGAAAGTTTTGTTTTGTGTGCAGTACAGGCAGAGCGTACCATACAAAGTGCATTAGGGTACTAGAACATGCAATCATAGCTGATCTGTGGCCCACATCCTTTAAAACCTTTGCTTAGCCAAAAGTTATCTATCTCAGATTCAAAAAGAACAACTGGTCTTGAATCATTTGCCATTTTTGGACGAGAATTCCTAAACTTGACCACCCTTTGTGTGTGGAAGTGCTTCCTAACATCGTTCCTAAATGATCTAGCTCTAATTCTCAGACTGTGCATCTTTGTTCTTGAATGCAACCCATGGAAATAGTTTATCATTATCTACCATGTCTTTTCCTGTTAATACCTTGAAGACTTCAATCAGATTGCCTTCTAAATTGAAGAGAAAACAGGCCTCATTGGATAATGTCTCCGCATAACTTAATCCTTAAAGTCCAAGCATCATTCTTATAAACATATATTGTACTCCCTACAAGACCAATATATCCTTCCTAAGGTGTGGTGCTCAGGTCTGCTCACAGTACTCCAAGTAGGGTCTCACAAGGGTTTTATATAGCTGCAGCATAATTTATACATATGTATATTCCATTCCTTTAGATACAACCTTATGTGCTAGGCAAAAGTGAGGACTGCAGATGCTGGATATTAGAGTTGAGAGTGTGGTGCTGGAAAGGTGCAGCAGGTCGGGCAGCTTCTAAGGAGCAGGAAAATCAATGTTTCGGGCAAAAGCCCTTCATCATCCTTACGTGCTGCCA
The DNA here is from genome assembly GCF_020745735.1 of Hemiscyllium ocellatum. Classification (NCBI taxonomy): domain Eukaryota; kingdom Metazoa; phylum Chordata; class Chondrichthyes; order Orectolobiformes; family Hemiscylliidae; genus Hemiscyllium; species Hemiscyllium ocellatum. Next base: position 57,175,990 of record NC_083414.1, on the reverse strand, counting down.
CTTCCTTTTAAAATCTCAGGATACAAGCCATACAGTCCCTGTACCCAGTCAGTCATTACGTCAATAATTTTCCTTGCTGCATTCTGGATACCAGACTTTGTCTTGTCACAGCTTTTAAATGATGAACATCATTTGCATTGAAACACAAATTGACCGAAGACCTTTATACACAAATGTTTTCTATTGAGGTAAGAAGTCATAGATGCCTTAGCATGTTTTCTGCTGGTTTATTAAGATTGACCAATCTAATAAAGTCAAGACTGGTAAAAACAGATTTGTTCTTGGCTGTTACTTAATGAAAGAGCAGGTGTTTTGATTTGTAAGATGATCAGTGTCATTATTTCTTGGCATCATCTGATACTTGTTGACAGCACAGCTGTGAGTTGGTTCTGTGTTAAAATTCAGTGCCTGTGAAAACATGGAAAGAATTTGAGACAGGGAATGTTGAACAAGTGGGCCAGAGTTTCTGATTTGGGTTCAATTATACAACTGTTCCCAACGATGTTCTTAGAATTGCACTGGCTAAGTTTCAGTTCAAGTTTGGACTAAAACCCTATTTTCATAATCACAAAATATTGTTCTGATTTCTGTGGAGAAAGAACAAATGGACCAAACTTCTTGAATGACCCCCATAATCAAACCAATATCAATATATATTTAACATGAATTGCTATGTAATATAAGCTATAAATTACAATAGTGTTTTATTAACTCATGAGATATGGGTATCACTGGCTGGGTCAAAATTTATTGAACATGGTTTGGAGGGATATGGGCCGGGTGTTGGAAGGTGGGACTAGTTGGATTGGGATATCTGGTCGGCATGGATGGGTTGGACCAAAGGGTCTGTTTCCATGCGGTACATCTCTATGACTATGACTCTATGGTCACTCTTGAGAAGGTAGTGGAATACTGCCTTATTGAACTGTTGCTTAAGAGCTGATAGAAGCAAGAAACAGTTTTTACTGGTAGCTCCTTTAGCACATAGAGCCTTAATCTCAATCACAAATAACTCCAAACTTTTATCCTTCCTAATTTACTTAATTACCCAAGAATTAAGCGTGAAGTCACATCCAGTAATAACTTTGCTAGATCTGCGATATAAAAGGTACACCAAAAGGAAGACTTTTTGGCACTGTCTGAGCTATGCCTATGGAAACAGCCTTTTTGAACTTCTTTCTGGAAGAATTAAATCATGAACCAAAATAACATTTATATAAATCGAGTAGACATGGTATTGGTTGAAAATCACTTTATTTTTAAAAACCGGCAGAGTATTGTGTCGGCTTACCAATTGTACTGGAATCTGGATGCAGAAGAAGAGAGACAAGTGGAAGACTCTTGTTCAATAACTTTGAGATCCAGTCCAAGACTTGCTTTCAATATGTTAGCATATTTTATTTCTACTTGAGGTTTGTATGTTTGTGCATCATTTTGGTTGTAGTTCATCATTTAAAATCCACAAAGTTGACAATTGTTTTACTCCCACTATTTTTAAGCAAAGGATTACCAATATATATTTGTCTTTGTTAGTCCACTATAATGTTTCCCTATTTCAAAGATCTATCAGGGAGGCTTGTCACTAACTCCTGATTAGGAAATAAACTCAGAACTGAAATCTGAGTGGCACAGTAGATTTCTGATGATGACATAAACAATAGAAATAAGGCCTCTGTATGCACAATGCCTGCAGTTAGTTTGAGAGAGATAAAGTTGACATGTTGTCTTTCTCAACTTTTTTTTTAAGCATGTGCAGTACAATTCCACACTCATTTGTTGCCATCTTCTCCTTGCACCTTACCTATGTGCATGCACACGCACGCACACACACCACTTGCAGGCTGTCTCTGAATTGCTGTTCAGAGCACCTCCAGTTTTTGCTGTTCTACATCAGTAGTCAATTGTCCCACTTCTGCCAGCTAAAATCAGCTCAGGTCCATGTTCAGAAATCGCCTCAGAAAGTATGAACTTTACTCAATATGAATGTTTTAAGAAGCTGAAATAATATGCATCAGTGCATAAAAAACACAAATATCTTTTCATGTGACTCAATCCTCATCAATCAATTTTGAAATAATGCAGCATAGCACTTTCACATATCGAACATATTTTCCCAGTGATAATGTAACACAATTGAGTTATTATACAGCAGTGGAACTCAGAATAATCCAATTCACCAATTTGGCTCCAACAGTCAAACAGATGTCTTGTATTTTAGCAGTAATTGTGTTGAAAAATCTGTTTACTGCTTGTATTCCATGCTGAGTAACACTTCTGGACAACAAGCTATAACAAATATAGCTCTGAAAATGACCTCAAACACCCATTGTATAGTAAGTGAGGTAGATCCTGATTTAAAGTAGCAGTCTGTTTTATGTTTCTCCAAACTTTTATTTCTTTTGAACTATACTAATAATAATATTGAACTCAATGAAAATAAACACTGAAATCAACTGTCTATGACCAATTTGACAATAATGTGTAATGTAAAAGTCTATACCTGTGTTTGCACTTTTATAAACCTTCAGATTCAGCAATTACCACCAGTTGGAAATGATGGAATTATGCTGTGTAAGATAAGTAATGAATACATTTACACAATGGACACAAATAGATTGTGAAAACTTTTATATTAACATCTGTTACAAATATCACATAGTGAAATTGTGAATTCCATGCTAGCATACTCAACCCAAGCTGGATAAACCATCTTCATGATACCGTAATCTGAAAAGACCAAGACCTTCAAACGTACGGTAATGTATAGACTAATCTCTCAGCACATTAAAGGTGACCCTATAGCTGAGCCGCAGAAGCTGGATGAAGATTTTTGCAATTACTGACAACAAATCAAAAGGATAAGAGGAAATGAAAATCTATGTACCAATCAGAATCAGACAGTCACCAGTGGCTACTAGTTATTTAAGTATGGACAACCGTCCAAAGGGATCAATCTGAAATCATGTACTGTAAATAATATCAAGCATCTGCTGCCTTTATCTTCCAATATGGTAGTGGTCATGGATTGGGAAGGTGCAATCTGTAGTGCATCTTGTAAATGGTACACATTGCTGCTACAGAGTATGTATGGTGGGGAGATTGGAATATTTATAAACGTGATGCCTATCCAGAGAGCTGCTTTGTTCTGGATGGTAAGAAGCTACTTTAGTGTTGTTGGAGTTGCACTCCATTCAGACAAATGATTAACATTCTATGCACACACCCCTGACTTTGCCTTGTCGATGGTGGACAGACTTTGGGAAGTTGGAAGGTGTGTTACTCACTGCAGGATTCCTAGCCTCTGACCTATTCTTGTAGACACTATAGTTATATGGCAAGTCCAGTAATGTTTCTGGCCAAAGGACACCTAAGGACTGTTGATGGTGGGGAATTCAGTCCTGGAAATGTCATTAACGTAGCTCCTTTGTTTAAGCAGGGCAAAAGGGATATAGGCTTATGCCCGAAACATCGAATTTCCTATTCCTTGGATGCTGCCTAACCTGCTGTGCTTTAACCAGCAACACATTTTCAACTATAGGCAAATATAGTTGAGAGTGTGGTGCTGGAAAAGCACAGTAGGCCAGGCAGCATCCGAGGAGCAGGAGAGTCAATGTTTCGGCAAAAGCCCTTCATCAGGAATGAGGCTGTGAGCCGAGGGGTGGTGAGATAAATAGGAGGCAGCTGGGGCTGGGGGGAAGGTAGCTGAGAGTGCAATAGGTAGATGTGGGTGGGGGATAATGGTGATAGGTCAGAAGGGAGGATGGAGTGGTTAGGTGGGAAGGAAGATGCACAGCTAGGACAGGTCATGAGAGTGGTGCAGAGTTGGAAGGTTGGATCTGGGATAAGATGGGGGGAGGGGAAATGAGGAAACTAGCAAAGTCCACATTGATGCCATGGGGTAGGAGGATTCTGAGGCGGATGATGAGGCGTTCTTCTAATCAGGTGGTTAGAGAGTAGCGATGGAAGAGGCCCAGGACCTGCATGTCCTTGGCAGAGTGGGATGGGAACTTGAAGTGTTTAGCTATGGGGCAGTGGGGTTGGTTGGTGGGGGTGTCCAGGAGATGTTCTCTGAAGCGCTCTGTGAGTAGGCATCTCTGAAGCACTCTGGATGAAAATAAGCAGTGGATGCTGTCTACGTGGACTTTACTAAAGCATTTGACAAGGTCCCTCATGGTAGGCTCATTACATCACATGGGATCCATAATGAGTTGGCCATAGAAGACAGAGTGTACTTGTGGAAGGATGTTTTGCTGAATGGAGGTCTGTGACCTGTGGTGGTCAGCAAGGATTGGTGCTGGGACCTCTGTTTGTAATATATAAGAATGATTTTGTTGAAAATGTGGGTGGTCTGATTAGTAAGCTTGCAGATCACATTAAAAAAATGGTGGAGTTGTGGATAGTGAGGAAGGTTGTCAAAGGATACAGCGGGATATAGATATGTTGGAAAGTTGTGCAGAGAAATGGCAGATAGTGTTTAATTCACATTAGTGTAAGGTAGTGCATTTTAGGAGGTCAAATGCAAGAGGAAATTATACAGTAAATGACAGAACCCTTAGAAGCATTCATATATAGAGGAATCTTGGGCTGCAAGTCCATAATTCACTGAAAATGGCAACACAAGTGGATAAGGTGTGATGGAAGGCAAATGGCATGCTTGTGTTCATCAGTTTGTTCACTGAGTTTAAAAATTGGCAAGTCATGTTGCAGTTGTATAAAACTTTAGTTGGGCCACACTTGGAGTATTGTGTGCTGTTCTGGTTGCAACTCTATAGAAAGAATGTGGAGGCTTTGAAGGGAGTGCAAAAGAGGTTTACCAGGATGTTGCCTGGAAAGGAGTGTACTACCTAGAAATTGGGATTGTTTTTGCTAAATTGTTGCAGACTTATGTGAGACCTGATAGAAGTATATAAAATAATGAGTGGCATAGATAGATGGATTGTCAGAGTCTTTTTCCCAAGGTGGAAATGTCAAATATTAGGGGCATGGATATAAGGTGAGAAGAGGGAAATTTAAAGGAGACATGTGAGGCAAATGTTTTTTACACGAAAGGGTGGTAAGAACTGGTGATAGGCGCTATATTTAAGAGGCATTTAGACAGATAAGCAGGCAGAGAATAGAGGGATTTGGACCATATGCAAGCAGATAGGATTAGCTGAGAATAGCATCATGGTTGATGTAGGGCCTGTTCCTGTGCTGTACTGTTCTATGTTCTATGTCAAGGATCGATGGTTAGATTCCTTCTTTTCGGAGATGGCCATCACCTGGTACTTGTGTCACAGAAATGTCACTTGCTGCTTGTTAGCCCAAATCTGGATGTTAGGAGAAAGTGAGGACTGCAGATGCTGGAGGACAGAGCTGAAAAATGTGTTGCTGGAAAAGCGCAGCAAGTCAGGCAGCATCCAAGGAGCAGGAGAATCGTCTTTTCGGGCATAAGCCCTTCTTCAGGAAGGCTTATGCCTGAAATGTCAATTCTCCTGCTCCTTGGATGCTGCCTGACCTGCTGCGCTTTTCCAGCAACATATTTTTCAAATCCGGATGTTGTCCAGGTCTTGCTGCATTTGAACATGACAGCTTTAGCATCTGAGAAGTCCTAAATGGTGCCAAATATTGTGAAATTATCAACAAACATCCCTGTTTCTGACATTATAATGGAGGGAGGGAAGGTGATTGATGAAGCAGGTGTAGATTGTTAGGCTGAGAACTCTATCCTGAGCAACTCCTGCGGAGATGTTGTGTAGCTGAGACGATTAACCTCCAATAAGCACAACCATCTTCCTTTGTGCCTTAGTGCCAAGTGTAGCTCCAGCCTTTGGAGTCCAATTCCCATTGATTCCTATTTTTTAGGACATAGTTAGATATGTCAGTGAAATATGTCCTTTATGCCAAATACAGTCACTGACACCCTACCTCTGGAGTTCAGCTCTATTGACCGTGTTTGAACCAAGGGAGTAATGAGGTCAAGAATTGAATGTCCTTAGTGGAATCCAAACTGAGCATCAGTGATGAGGTTATGGCCAAGCAAGGGCCGTTTGATAGCACAGTGTTTGGCCTCTTTGATCACTTTACCAATGATAAGAATGAGGGGGACAGTAATTGTCTAGGTTGGATTTGTCTTATTTTGTGTGTGCAGGATATACCTGACTAAATTTCTGCATTGTCAAGTAGATTCCGGTGTTGTACCTGTACTCAAACAGCTTGGCTCGGGACATGGCAAGTTCTGGAGCATGAGTCTTCAGTACTTTGCTGGTATGTTGTCATTACTGATTGAAGCCTGGCCTCTGCATTGCTCAGGACCTCTGGAGGAGGCCAAGATAGATAATCCACTCTGCATTTTTGGCTGAAGATAGTTGCAAAAGCTTCAGCCTTATCTTTCACAGTGATGTGCCGGGCCCCTACATCATTGAGGATCGGAGTAATTATGAAGCCTTCTCTTCCACTGAGCTTTTTAATTATCTACCACCATTCATGAATAGATGCAGCAGGACTGCAGAGTTCAGATCTGATCTGTTGGTTATTGAAGTGCATAGCTCTGTCTATCACTTGCTGCTTATGCTGTTTGGCATCAAGTAGTCCTGTTTGGTAGCTTCATCAGGGTGACACGTCTTTTTAAATCTGCCTGCTATCATCCTACTGGCATGCCACCTACACTCTCCATTCAACCAGGATTGATCCCTGACTTAATATTAATGTTAAGGTAGAAATATACCTGGCCATGAGATTGCAGATTGTGTTGGAATACTGCTATTGATGGCTCATGGTGTCTTAAATTACAAGACCTTGGTTTGTAGTCTACCCAATTTAGCATAATGATGTTGGCACATTACATGAAGTAGTAATTCAATGTGAAGACAGAACTTCATCTCCACAAGGACTGTACACTGGTCTTTCTTACAGATACTGTCACCTCCGGCCACCAGATTGGTGAGGATACAGTCAGGTATGCTTTTTGCCTCTTGTTGGCACCCCGTTACCTGCTATACACCAGCTATATCCTTTAGTTTGGTCAGTTGTGCTGAGTCACTCTTTGGGTGGACTTTTTGCACTTGTCATCTTCAGTGCTTCCTCCAAATGGAGGAGCATCGAATCATCATCTGAGGAAAGACGATACGTCGTAATCAGCAGCAGGTTTCTATGTTCCTCTTTGATCTGATGGCCTGAGGTTTCATGTGGTCCGGAATCAATATTGAGGACTCAGAGGGCAACACATTCCTGACAGTCTACCAGTGCAGCTGCTGCATTTACTGGGTCTGTCCTGCTGGAGGGACAGAACATGTTCAGGGATGATGATAGCGTTGTTTGGGATGTTGTGTGCAAGGTATGATTTCATGAGTATGGCTATGCCAGGCTATTGCTTGACTGGTCTGGGAGACAGCTCTCAATGCACTAGCCCCAAGAAGATAGTAAGGAGATCATTTCTTACACCTTAATCAGTGCTAGGTGGTTTGCTGTTTGTTTCAATCGCTTGCTCAGCCATTTCAGTGGGCAGTTAAGAGTCAACCACATTGCTGTGGGACTGGAGTCAGAAGTAGGCTATACGAGGTAAGGTTGGCAGAATATCCTTCCCTAAAGATCAATAGTGAACCAGATGGGTTTGATTGACAATGACTTCATGGTCAACATTAGACTTTTCACTATCTTGTGGTGACATGCAAATCCAGATCTCCAGATCACTCGTCCTGTGACAATACCATTAGGTCATCACTTCATCCATCTATCAGATTTAGAAATACCTTTAATTGTATACTGTACTTCTGCCTCTTCAAATACAGAAACTATGCATTTATAAATTGGGAAGAATATAAAGAATGAGTTACTTTTTTGATTCTGGGACTAAAAGTTAGGAGACCAGGATAAATGGAACATGAGAATGTTGAAAGGCGTGGGCAATCTATGCAAAAACTGGTTGTGTTAATATTCATTCCTCGCATTAAATTGTTCTGTCAGACAGGTATTTATTGCTCATCCGTAGTTACCTTGAGGTGGTTATAATGGGCCTTGTTGAGCTACAGTGTATGCGTGTAAACTATTCCAGACTTTTGACCTAATCAGAAACAACAGTGATTATGTTTGACTTGATGGCATTTGCTTTCCTTGTCTTTTACTGTGGTCAGATTATTGGTTTATTAAATGCTGCTGACAAGTTGCACATTATATTCTGTTGGGATGGAAGTATGCTAATAGTGGGTGGAATAGCTGATTAGTCTAGTGGTTGAGGTGTCAATCAGAGGACTTGTATGTTTTGGATGATGTTGAGTTTCTGGTGTATGTCATAGCTAAGTCCATCCAGACAAGTGCAGAATTTTGTATCTCACTCTTGGACTTGTGCCTAATTATTTGGAAGTGAGCCATTGCAGAATGCCCAAACTTCAGCTGTCTTCCGTAGCTTTGACATTTATACAGTTTGTTCATGTTGCTAGGGACTTTGCAGTAGTAATGCCACTGAATGTCAAGGATAGGCAGTTACTTCTTGGAAAGTCATTGCCTGGCATTTATGTGACATGCTTTTTATTCACTAAAGATGGATGCTACTTAGGTCCTCCATGGACTGTTCATGTGAACAGATGTAAATAAAATTATAAGCTGTACAAATGTACAACCCACTTTTGAGCTTTTGGTGATGAAGTAACTGAAGAAACAGCTGAAGACTCTTATCTCCAGGAGACTATCCTAAAGCAACAGTGATTCAGCCATATCTATTCATTATTAACCTCCATCAAGTCTCTGTGTTAAGTACGAATTCAGCCATTTGGGAGTCTAACATGGTGATTCCGATTGAAACAGTTTTATTTGGATTTCATTGTGTCCTACCTGGCGCTAAGTCTTAAATTGCCAGTCTCATCTCACCTCTGGAACTCCCATCTTGTTCTAAGGTTTAACCAAGTTTGCAAGATTTTCTGAAACTGGCTGGTTTTCTTATGATAATGGAGTAGATATGAGCTACTCAAAGCTGCCTTTAGGAATAGAGAATGGACTTTTGACCTTATGATGATAGTTATAAACTATGTGACCAACCAAGCTTTGTGTGTGTTTTAGTAGAAGTGGGGATAAAGGCATAGACTAGTGTTCCTGAGATGCAGGCTAATGCCCTGGGGATATAGGTTCAAAATCCTTTTGAAATGGTGAAGCTGGTGGAATTCAAGTTCAATCAAAAATGAAACCTGGAATTAAAGGTCTATCTCAGTAATGGTGATGGGTATATTACTGTTGTTTAAAAAAATCTGTCTGGTTCACTCATTTCGTTTTTGGCATGGACATAAGCTCTCTTTCCTAGTCTGGCCAATATGTGACTCCAGCTCCATAGCACTGACTTCTAACTGCCTTATGAATTGGCTAAGCAAGCCACTCGGTTCAAAGGCAGTTAAGGATGTGACATAAATGTCCGGTAAGCAGCAATGATCACATCCCAAATAAAATAAAATACCATAGATAGTTGTGGGGGCAAGTTGCAACTGTCTCACAATCTCCACCTAAGATGACACCCTGCATTCTGAATTTGATTCTACCTTTATTCCTGCAAGCAAACAGAGAACATTTAGAGAAAGACTTGTTACAATTGTAATAAATATAAGTTATCAAATTTCTATCATTGATTGGCACATTTGAGATTTTCATGAATTAAAACGGTTTTAAAAAAATACTGACCTAAATGGCAGCTGTGATCAGCTGACTGCAAATTGAGGCAAATCCGGGAGATAAATGTAGAATAAATTGAATCATTTGTCCTGAAATGACCATTTTATCCATAGACATCAAAACCAGACATCATCAACAAATTCATATCTTCTATTTTAAGGCACTCTCATGGAGGAAAGACTCACCTGCTCATTAACGAGCTTGGAAGCACAACCCAGTCAGCTCGGAATGAGTAAATGAACTGCAGACAGAAAAAAAAATGAATTTGTAACAACAAGAGCTGGAAGTTGTCTTCTCTCTCCATTTTTCTTATACCCTTGGAAGACAGTTACAGGGAAAGAGCAAATTGAGGAAAGAGCCGTTCACCATGAGTTCAGATATCATCAAATTTTGCCACTGCTGAGGATACCAGTCAACAATTTTAAAACCTGCTGATTTAATTTGTGTAGTTTTTATTCTTCCTGTTTGTACTGGGCACATTGTCCTTCTCCATTTCAAATACTTTACCTATAATTGAGTGTGTGTTTGGTGTCTTTGTTACTTTTTCTGAGGATCAAGTAGGTGATAAAATCTACCTTTTTTAATTCAAGGAAACCTTTCTCCTTGGCTCTTTCATGTGGATCTAGTAAACCATGTTTTCATTGGGAGGGGCTATTGCACTTCTAAAAAGAAATGAAAACATTAGTTGTGACCGACTGAGAGGATGTTATAAAGGAGGGGAACGGAATCATCCTTCCTCACCCGGTCAGAGCAAACTTCAATTTCCACAGCAACATTTCTAGAACAATCAGTTACAATCTTAAACAGTCAGCTGAGGTCAAAAGCCTTTGAATAGATACAACCAGACCAGACCAATAAACTTTTAGTCTGTCTTTTTGTTCCTCTTTGACATTCAGCTTGGATAAAGTTGACTTCCTCTATTTTGCAATTTGTATTTTTGCATATTTCATTTGAGAGCATCTGATTGCACGAGTTGAAGAAGTCTACATGTATTTTTACATTTTCAATATTTTTAATACTTTTATCTGGGTGGGTTAAAGTTAATGCCTTACTTGTTTAACTTAATAAATCCTGTCCAGTGAGCATAATCATAGTAAATGAACGCATTAAATACACAAATATGCCCCCTCTAAATGCAAAAATCAGTTCAAATCAAATAGGCATGGATAGGATATAGGGGGAGCCATTTCACCTCCCTATATTTAATTGTAATAGATGAAGATTGGCATCAACTTAGGAGGAAGATGAAATGAATCATCCACTTCTGACTGTTGATGATTGCAAATAATTTTATCTTGTCTTTTGCGTTCATAAGTGGAGTCTCATTATCATTGTGGATGGAGACAATCCTGGAGATGCCTTACCCCAGTGTCGCTTAATTAAGCAGCACCATTCACGACTGGATGTGGCAGAAGTATAGACTTGCTACTTATTCTTCGGATCATCTCAGAACCTTTTGCTTCTGCTACTCACCCAATTCTTATTTTGTTTGCATATCTTCCATTATGGTGCTCTTGGTTCACTCTGTGTAACTGAAAGCAGGAACACCCCACTGGAGGATAAGCAGGAAAAAGAACACTACAACCGCAACTAATACTTGTGAGAAATGTAATTTCCAATGCAATGCGAGACATAAACTCCTGTCAATTAATTATAACATACCAATTCTCAGAGTGAACTTCACAAATATCTGATTAAGAGCTTGATTATTAAGGAAAAGTAAACTCTATGAAACAGCACTTAGTTGTACTATGCTGGCTATGGAAATGTTGTCATTGGAATGCAGCAATTAGGGTAAAATGTTAAATTACCATTGAGAGATTGCGGTGAAGGCAAGCAGTGTTCTCGTTGAAAACTTCTATCGCAGCAGTTAAATGTTCTCTGGGTGAGAAGATTTTTCCTGTTTGTCATACCCCGGACTGATTTTACATCCCCATATGTGGATGACCAGGAAAGTAGGTGAAAATTTGCAACAACATCTGGCATAGCAACTTGTTGGCACTACCCCAATGTTGGGCCATTTTCCCAGAGGTGGAATCAGGGAGAGGGAGCTGTTGCCTGGAAGCACAAATATTTTCAGTTGGCCTTTGGGCTTCATGTGACAATGGAGGCACCCTGCTACTTACAGGCTGAGGGTCAAATATTCCAGGGTTTAACACTCCCCCCTCATCTACCTAATTTGATTTTGATTTGATTTATTGTTGTCATACATACCTAAATAGAGTGAAAAGTTTTTTTTTGCAAGCAGTACAGGTAGATCATAACATACACAGACTTACAGATCATTGGGTGATTGAACAGAGCGAGACAAACAAAGTTACAGCTGAACTGGAGGAGTATAAAAGTAAGATCAACATTTGATTTGAAATTTGAGAGGCCCATTCAGCAGCCCAATAACAGTGAGGAAGAATTTTTGGTACATGTGTTAAAGCTTTAGTGTCCTCTGCCTGTTGGAAGAGGTTGGAAGAGATTAAAACTGGGGTTGGAGGGGTCTTTGATGACGTTGGCTGCCTTTGTGAAACAATGAGAAATGTAGATGTGTTAATGAATTGGAGATTGGCTTGTGTGATGGCTGTGTCAGGGCTGTGTTCACAACTTTCTGTGGTTTTCTGTGGTCCTGGACAGAGCAATTGCCATACGAAGCCGTGATGCATCCAGATAGAATGTTTTCCATCGTGCATCTATAGAAGTTGGTGAGGGTCCTTATGGACATGCCGAATTTCCTTAACCTCCTGAGGAAGTAGAGACATTGATGTGTCTACTTGACCTCCGCATCTGCATGGGTGGTCCAGGACAGATTGTTGGTTATCACCAATCCTACCCCTCAATAACTGCAGCCTCAGGTTGCCCTCCTTTGTAGTAAATGTGGAGTAGTGGTGGTAATATTTTATTCAGCAAGTTTTGAAAGTTGCTGAGGAGGTGGCTGGTAATGGAGGTGCCCTTTTGCACTCTTCCTCTCATTTACCTTAAATGATAGCACAGCCCCATCCACACTGAATAGTCTCCTATGTGCCCTCATGTTTTAAGACACCATTTCAATGCCCCATGGTCACTAATGGATGAATTCAGAGAAAATCACTGCCAGTGATTGCTTCCCTAATGGTGCAGGTTTGGCCCCACATCTAACCCTGTGTTGTGCTTTATGTTTTATGTCTTGAAGATATGCAAAGAGGACACATGTAGATAGAAATGTATTGTTTCTTGTATTTGTGAAAATACAGTAAAATGTGTATAAGTCAGCCATGAAATCAGTGCCATTTAACAACATAAATTATTTATTTAAAAAAACAGAATTAAGACAAATATAATGTTTTGTTCATTTCATGGCCTCTTGCTTTTCCAAGGTGGAAACTACTGAGCACTGGGCCCTAGGCAACTGTGGAGGGCCAGGGCGTGTTGAAACCACCAAGCACCAGGCCCTGCCAATACCACTGAAGATCAGGGGCCCGTTGAAACTGCTGAGAACCTGGGGCCTGTCAAAACTGCCAAGGATCAGGACCTGTCGAAACTGCCAAGGACCAGGGTCTGTTGAAACCAATGAAGAGCGGGGTCTGACAAGACAAGGGCCAGTTGCTAGATTTGAACCAAGCGTATTGACATGTGGTTTTTTGAAACATATGCTTTCATGCTTAAAACCTCTTGCTTCAGCCTAGATTCAGTTTCTCTAAGCATAGCCAGGGTTTGACTAACAGCAGGGAGAACAGTCGACAGTAACACTAACTCCAAACAATTGAATACTATATTTGGATGTAGTCCTCAAGTGCAAAATCTTGTTCCCCTGTATCTTTTGCCCTCAATTTTGACTAGACTTAGACTGTGATGCAGATCTTGTAAGCCAAATATTACAGATTTTTGTTTCTTTGCTTAATCCTAGAATTCAGAATGAACCACTGAACTTGTAAAATCTCCTGCTGTGGTGTCAGAATCAGTTGTTCTGGGAGATCTTAAGTGTTTCCCTTTCCATGCACAAACAATGACTCATCCAATATAATTACAGTCAAACTCTTTGTCTTCATCCGCCAAAAGATTCACATTCACAATTTTTAATGAACCAGACGTTTGTGACTCAAGCTATGGTTTAGATTATTTTCAACTTTTGGGCTGCAAATTTAGCTCAGATGTTTAATGTGCATTTCAAATCAATGTCTATGCCCATTGAGGTGCAAATTGAAATCATGTAGCGTTGTGTGTGTGGGCTGGGCTAGGCCGCAACTTATAACCCTTTGTCACTATTGTCTTTTAGGAAAGGAAATCTGCTGACTTTAACTGGCGTATATGTGTGACTCCACATGCTTAGGATGACAAAAAACAATCCTGTCTATTTGATCCTGAAAATTTTCTTCCTTAACATTTAGGAGTTTGTACCAAAATTGGGAGCAGTGTCCCAGTTGAGCAACAGCCCGATATAGTTATGGACAGTGAATCATACCTTATAACCCCTATGTCCCAGACTGAAACATCCCTTGAGCATTCTAGATGACAAGCTTATGCTCAAAACATCGACTCTTTTGCTCCTTGGATGCTGTCTGACTGGCTGTGCTTTTCCAGCACCACACTTTTTGACTCTCACCATTGAGCATACCCTGTTCCACTAGCAGGACACATACATACACCAAATGTGCACAGTTGGGAGATACTTGCTTTAGGAATCCTCAATATTAACTAGAGCCTTCTTGCCAATGCATAACATAAGGCCAAACATGAGCAAGGAAACCTTCTGCTGGTTAACACCCTCTTAACCATGATGGATCAGTGCTTCTCCATGTTGAGTAAACTTGTAAGAAACACTTCAGAGTAGCACGGGTGCAAAAAGTATTCTGGATGGAGGACATTAATGTCCATCATGAAAACTGGCCTAATAGTACCCACTACTGACTGAGCTGGCCCAGTTTTAAAGGACATATACGTCTTATTGGGCCTGCAGCACCTGATAAGAGAAATTTCTCTTAATGTCATCCTCACTAATCTCCCTGTTGGTGATGTATCTGCCAATGAGAGTATTTGTGGCTGGGATCACTGCATAGCCCTTGACACATTTAGCATACTCTCCGTTGTGTTGTTAAGTGGAACTAGACTGTTAGGTTCATTGCAGTTCTAGCAATGCAAAACTAGTCAGCTATGAGGCTGTATGGGCCACCAGTCAGGGCAATAGAAATGCACTTAAACACAATGGTTCCAATCCCAATCTCACCAAGGAGTCTGAAGCCAGCCGCCAACTCGAAGACACCACCTCCTACTGCCCCCTTGACCATGACCTCACCTCCCATGACCAAATCATCATCTCCCAGACCATATACAACCTCATCACCTTAGGGGATCTCGCGCACACAGCTTCCAACTACATAGTTCAGGAACCCCACACCACCCAGTTCTACCTCCTACCCAAGATTCACAAGCCTGACTGCCCCGGTCGACGCATCATCTTGGTCTGCTCCTGCCCCACTGAACTCATCTCCCTATACCTTGATACTGTCCTATTCCCCCCGGTCCAGGAACTCTCCATATACATTTGGGTCACCAGCCATGCACTCTACCTCCTCCAAGACTTTTGTTTCCCTGGCCCCCAAGGCTTCAAGAAGGGTTTTTGCCCGAAACATAATTTTCCTGCTCCTTGGATGCTGCCTGATCTGCTGTGCTTTTCCAGCACCATACTTTTGACGCTAAACTCCAGCATCTACAACTTTTGCCCAATTACTGCCACTGTCAGTCAACTCTCAATCAGAGTTATGGAAGATGTAGTTGGAATTACTATGAAGAGACACTTATTCAGCAATAACGTTCCCATTGATGCTCAGTTTGGGTTCTGCCAAAGCCACTCTGCTGCAGCTCTCCTTGCTGCCTTGATCCATTACGGAGAAAAGAACCAAATTCAAGTTAAGAGTGACTGCCTTGATAAGGCAATATTGTGGCAAAACTCAAGTCAGAGTGAAATCGGTGATTTGGGGAAGAGGAATCTTTCCACTGATTGGAGTTTTGCCCAGCATAAAAGATGGCGATTATTGCAGACCCAGGAATTTATCAGTGCAGGACGTTCCTCAGGTCAGTGTTCTAGGTCCAACCATCTTCAACATCATCAACAGTGATTTTCCATCCTTCATAATGTCGGAAGTGAAAATGCTTACTGGTAATTGCACTGTTCAGTATCTTCTGCACCTCTGGATACTGAAGCAGTCTATGTACACATGCAGTAAGATCGGGTCAAAATTCAATCTTGGGCAAAAAAAATCGCATGCAACATTTGTGCCACAGTAGTGTCAAGAAATAACCATTTGCTCCAGTGAATCCTAAACCATCTCCCCTTGACATTTAACTGTTTTACAAAAACCGAATCCCTTGCTGTTAATATCCTGGAGTTACCATTGATCCGACAAAGCAGACTGATTGCTTGTCCCCCTCAAACATTGAAATATTCACCTCTTCCACCAACCCCAAAATTAATGAACACCCTTCCTAACAGTTTTTTGGGTGTATCTGCATCAGATGGGCTGTATCGATTCAAGTAGGTTGCTCAGCATCTTTTTATCTATCAATAAGTGCAACTTCATAAATTGGCAGGGACACTCACATCCAATGTCGTAATGAAATAAATAGTCTTGCCCTTCTATTTGTGACTTTGGATCAGTTGAACTCAGGGAGTTGTGCTGTGTTAAGTTGAATGGAGTTAAACTTTCCATTTGCAACATGCTTTAACGTAGATTTGGTCAGTGGAATAGAGTGTGAGATTAAATGGAATCAAGGTTGCCAGATTGCTTTTATTATTTCTCAGCTTTGAATCTTCATGGACTGGTCAAATGGAATGAAATTCCATTATCTCAACAGATAATTGAGATTCTAGAGTACCTGAGATTGATTCTTGTTAGTTAATAAGTCCTCTAAGCATTGAAATGTCATTCCTGCTTCCTTGCCTATGTGAAAACTTTGGGTTTCTATTCTACGCTAATGCAGCTGTCCCTTGGGATCTTACATGAGCATCACGATGAACAGTAGGAATAGCAACAGCAACATCTTTCTCTTCATTGACTTGCTGAACAGGAAAGTTGGAATGAGTGTAATAGTAAAGCTTGTGTAAAGTGCTTGTAACACAGTTTCTAGGAAGATAATTAGATTTGTATTTGAGATGTTTTGAACGCTACTGTTTAGCTGATATTGCTGATGTCCGGTACCTGCTGAACTTTAAAAGGTGCGCATCAACAAAATTGGCAGTGTTGGTCCGACCCTAAAGTGTAATTGAATTTTCCTTGAAAGGTTCAGCACACCCCTTTTATAATCTCTTTGGAAGTTACAGACTTCACAACTATATTTCTATGAACAAGTCTGGAGAAAAGTCATTTTACATCTATGTGCGTTAGGAGTACAGAAGTGGCTAGTTATGTTTCTCTGAATAATGACAAATTTCTGGTTCCCCCCCTTATTTCTCATCAGCTGTCAAACAGTTTAAAGAGAAATTCCTGTAGAAATATTCACTGTCCGAATTTACATGTTATCAGCAAAATATTGGTGGAAAAAAATTCATCCTGCAAACCTTTAATCTGCATTCATTGCAAGAAAAAAATCAGTTAACATGACAGCCCTTCAACAACTGGAAATGAAAAGAGCAGATAACTGTCCTTTCAAAAAGCTTACATTCAAAGGCCCAGCTCTGTAACTCTAGCCTTCAAGTTTCTTTATCTGTAATTATGAAATGGTGTAGTCAGGGGATAACATTGATAATTCCATTAACTTGATGAGATTGAGTATTATGTAAAATTAATTGTGCTATTTTACTCTAATTGGGGCAGTTCATAAATCAAGGGCTACGCGGTCTAAAATATTCCTTTCTATGTTGCAAGGTACATAATTTTTTGACAATTATTCAGTAAGAAATTGTCAGCCAACATGTAGAAAACAACGCTCTCTTCTATAAAATTATATTACTGCTATTGACACACCGACATTAACTATGTAACTATTGGCTGTATTGGACCTTCCATTAATAACAGCCACTAGTAAAGTCCATAAGGCATGATTATGCATAGAATTAAATTTTACCTTCATTCTGATTATTTTAGAATTGACTAAGTGTTTCTTATTTTTGGTGATTCATTCATGTTAAGCTATCTTGTTGGTTCATATGTAAGCTATCTGATCCTTTTATAGGCAGCAAGATAAACAGCTGTGAATGCTGCTGGTTGAGTAGTGAGACCTTTGTCACTCTTCTATGTGTAGTTATTACAAAACAATTTGCCGAGTTCAATAAAGGTTTGAACTGGTCAATAATTTATGAAGTTTTTATTAGGTCACATCAAACAGTGGTAAATCATTTAATATTAACTACATGTGGAGAAGAGTGAAAGGATTTGCTGTTGAAGAATCAATGCTCATGCCCTGGTGCCTGTTAAAGTCAGTCCAAACGTAAGCTCATGAGCTACCTTAACAGTGTAGTGCAAAGTGAGCCATGGCCTCTTATTATTTAGCCACCAACTATGATATTAAATAGTCATTTGGCAGTACGTAATTTGAATATGGCTGAGAAAAGACATACTTTGTCGAAGTTTTTTTGTCTTGCGCTCATCAAAGACAGTTTGCAAGAACAATGGTCTATACTGCATGAAGGATGATGCTGACATTTTGAGAGTGCCATGTGGTGCAGGCTATATCAGCTGGACATTCCAAGGACAGGCAGTTCATATTAAACAGCATATTTATTTGGGTGTTAGCAATAAGTGAGGTATTAACCACATCCAAACAGTCCACACTTGCAAAACTCATAACATAGTGATGTCATTCTGAAATTTTCGGGTAAAAGATGAGGTCTGCAGATGCTGAAGATCACAGCTGAAAATGTGTTGCTGGTTAAAGCACAGCAGGTTAGGCAGCATCCAAGGAATAGGAAATTCGACATTTCGGGCATAAGCCCTTCATCAGGGCTGATTGGGGCTTATGCCCGAAATGTCGAATTTCCTATTCCTTGGATGCTGCCTAACCTGCTGTGCTTTAACCAGCAACACATTTTCAGCTGATTCTGAAATTTGTCAACATTTTGAGATAACCCTTAATGTGTGAAGAATTACGCTAACAACCATTTTAGGATTGTTAATTGGGTTTATACTGTGATACACTTGCATGTTCTAGAAGCTTCATACAATAATACAAAGGTACCTACATTTTGCAGACAGCAGAAACATGTACACAGATCTACTTCAACTCAACAAAAAGATGACAGCCTTGGTTCCTTTCGCGGGGTAATGCTGTGACCAAACATAGACAATTTACCTGGTTTAAACAAGACCTGGCAGTTAACTGTCAATCTGGGTGTAATTTCCATGACAACACCTTTCCTAAACATAGTCCACTTGTCAAACAATCTGCAATCCTCTTATGTAATATAAATGTAATTTTTCCACTTGAATTTGTATTCTTGTGAAATGTCCTGATGAGTGTTAAATAAAAATTTAAAATGTCCTTTTATTTAGAAATATTCCAACTGTAATGTTGAAATGCAACAGCTTAAGCAAACAATGTAACTGTAAGTGATAGCTTTCAAAAGCAAGTAATGAGTTGGAGATGTTTTTCCCTTAAACACTCTTGCCTGGATTGAATGATTTCTGACCCTTCTCTGAAGCAGTTGGAGCAGAATACTTCATCTTTCAGATGGTCTAAAGCTATCTGACTTGATCGCTTTGTTGCCACCACAGGTTCTGAATGTGGTTGCAATCAGGGAGGTCTGTAGCTCAGACTGTCTCTCTGTTTTTAAAAAAAATGGAAGGTATTGGGGACAAAAGTAGCACAATCAAACAACATAAATAATTGTATCATTGATTGAAAAGAAATATTGTTTACCAAAATACCTCATTATATACCTAAACACTATAAAGGAAAATGTGATCTCTTACTGACATTTCCAGAAGTACAGAATTCTACCGGAATCCCTCTTTGACATATGACACTAGATATAGCATTTTCCCGACCCAATTTTACCAAGCCTGGTTAAGGAGGAACAGTCAGCAAACAAGAAAAGAAAAGTTGAATCAAAATCAATAAGAAAGGATCATTAACAAAGAATATGAGGCAGGACTGATACAGGCAAAGAAAGGGTAGCGATGATAGAGAAATGCTACAGCATTCTGAAAGAAAATTACAGCACAAAACAAACTATTTAGCTCAACTGGTTTATGCTGAGGTTTATGCTGCTCCCACACTATGTCACCTAATCCTAGTTGTGCATCTTTTATTTCTCTCTTGTGTATTATATAGTTTTCACCTTAAATGTATCTCTGCTGTTTACTTCAACTCTCTCTTTGGTGGCAATTCAACATTTAACATGGGCGGCACGGTGGCACAGTGGTTAGCACTGCTCCCTCACAGCGCCAGAGACCCGGGTTCAATTCCCAACTCAGGCGACTGACTGTGTGGAGTTTGCACATTCTCCCCGTGTCTGCGTGGGTTTCCTCTGGGTTAGGTGAATTGGCCATGCTAAATTGCCCGTAGTGTTAGGTAAAGGGGTAAATGTAGGGGTATGGGTGGGTTGTGCTTCGGCAGGTCAGTGTGGACTTGTTGGGCCGAAGGGCCTGTTTCCACACTGTAAGTAATCTAATTTCAACCACTCTCTAAGGAAAGAAGTTTGATTGGATTTCATGGAGACACTAATTTTGGAACCCCTTCACAAGTGGAAACATATTCTCTCCAATTATGAGGACAACCCTCAGCCTTGTTTAAGGAGAAAACATGCCCAACCTTTCAGTCTTTCTATTAGAGACTTTCAATTTTGTTAGCTTTTTTTTTGCATCTTCCAGGGTACATTTATATCCTTTTCATAATCTGGAGATGAGTATTAGTTATGGTCCAACTAATGCAACATATGCAAGTTTGATATAACGTCTCTATTTTTGAATTGTGTTTCTCTACAAAAACTTTGGTTTCTCTTTGTTTTGTAATCTATGTTGTTACTGTTAATGATTTGTGATTCTGCTCCTCTAGCCCAAGACGAAAATAATTGTTGAAAGGAGAGAGGAAATAATACTTAAATAGGAATAAAGAAGATATCAATTAGGAAGGAGATGACATCGACACAGAAAAGAGAAGGTGGATAACGATACTTGGAAGAAGGCCAACCTAGTATAGTGAAGAGCGATGGCACATAGCCATGGAGGTGCTAGTACAAGGCAAGGTGATTTGAATTGAATACTGGAATGCAAGGCTGAGTGTTTAATTATGCCACATTATGTGATAGTTATCCACGAAAACCAGAGAAATCCTGCATTATTCCTAGTTTGTGCTATTATTTAATCTCAAACAATGAAGACAATGCAAATAGAATCTGTGGGGTTGAGGACAGGGAGAATTAGCTTGTGTTCTTGCTGTAGTGATCTTGACTTTATCTTGTATGGTCACAAGGCTGGTGCATGATCAGGCTCAGCAATGATGTACACTACAGTGTAATAGGCCACTGGGATTATTATTTAGGTTTCCCATTGACAAAGGGAAAGTGCAGAAAGGAAAGAGTGGTAACTCTCAAGGAAATATTTTCCATTGTCAGATACTGCTCAGGAAAGGAAAAAGAAGACAAAACAAAAGTCTCAATTGCATTGGTACATCCTCGTTGTTATCCTTGATGCTCATCAACCCAATGTTCCTCTGTGAAGGACTTATTTGGTATAATATTCACTAGTGAAGGCACTGCGACTTGTGCTTTAAAGCATGAATAGTATTTTTTGCTTCCAGAAGCAGTACTATAATGAGGATAACAATTACTGAATAAATTGAGCCTGGAGATTTCTGTTTGTGTATTCAGCAGGAGTTAGTCACGGCTTATTAAAAAGCCAGGAGAATTTGCGTCTGTTAGTTTAGCTGCTAGTTCCCATTTTGTGGGTTGTCAGTGAAAACAGGGAATCGCTAATCCTATTAAGGGTTGTGAATTGCAATTTGTTGACAATAAAGCACTTAGAATAGCATGGAAAAACGAGCTAGATTTCACTGAGTAAAATTGCTGGAGAATCGGGTGTTGAATAATCTTGAAGCCAGGTTGCTCCTGATTATGAATGAACCACCTTCTGTATTATACCCTTTCCAGCCATGCCTTACCTCTTTTTATCAGATCCTGCTGAGACCCCACTTTCACATTTATACTACACCTTTCCCCAGAGGCTGCAGGCCCCCAGTCCTGAAGAGTAACCTTCTCAGGCACAGTGCCACAACAAAAGCTGTTATTACTCTACAAAACTACTATACAACTTCCAAATTTTCTGTTATTTTCTGTGGAAGGACCTGACAGATTGATTGTGGATTTAGAATTTAGGTGCTTGTTTTTCACCAGCGCAGACTTGATGGACCAAAAACCTCAATGATTCCTTGACTGACCTGAACAGACAAGACATTCCCAGACCCTTGGCTAGTGCCTACACACATCCTTTACTGTGATCAGCTGCTTCCCCTGGACTAGCTGTTATTAGAGTCAGAGCAATCTACAGCACAGAAGAAAGCTCTTCACACTGGTTAAATACCAAAGGACTGATCGTGACCCATTCTCTGTATTGCAGAGGTGCAGACTCCCCTGACCAAGAACACTGCGAATAGATGCCTTACTGTGGCCAATCACCTAAAGTGGTTTGGGAAGCTGCCTTTGATTTACTGTGCCAGGATCCCTGACTGAAGGGTACCTCCATCCATTCTGGTGAGGACTGCATCCCTTAACATACTGAGACATGGCCACCTACTTGCTGCACATACAGTGTATTTGTCATGTAAGCTGTTGGTACAGGATGCAGGTATGAGATTGGTACAGCACACTGCCACAGCAAGATGTCTGCCCCCTTGACGGAGTACTATGTAGCTGCAAGGCCAGCTGCCTGGTTGTGTGACTGTGTTAATTCCATGGCAAGGCAAGGCACAAATGCTGCTGGCATGCAGGTAGGTGCTAAGGGAGCAAGCGTTAATAGAGCAAATGGACAGTCCTGAGATGCAGCCTGGTCTACTCTGTGAGCTAGGTACTGATCTGTTTGGCCAACCTGACCAGACAACCTCAGACAAGATATGAGCATGCAGTTAAAGAGTCCTTTCAGCAGTCTTTCTATACTAGTTGCCAGTGTGCCCTGCAATGTCAGCCTGTGCTTCAGGGAGACAATCAGATGCTGTATGCCATTGTCTGTGGTGGAAGGTTGCACATGGATGGTGACCTTGGACTGTGCCCTGGGCTGCAATTTTGTCATTCAGAACACGTGGTGAGCTAAATCCACCAGGTTTTACTCCCTCATTTCCATATTGTGCTTTCCTGATGTCTCACTTCGCAAGTTTCTAAACTGGGAGATTGAATATTAATGAGGTAAGCTGTGTCATCAGCAAAGATTTGGCTAGTCTCAATCTCCATTTTTTTTATCTCTCCACTCTGAAGGCACCCTGCCTCTATTCCTGATGAAGGACTTTTGCCCGAAACGTCGATTTTCCTGCTCCTCGGATGCTGCCTGACCTGCTGTGCTTTTCCAGCACCACTCTAGTATAGTCTCAATCTCTGTCAACTGGCAATTCAGTGCTGTCTAGCAGGAACCTGATTACTCTCTTGTGAAAAGCATTAAAGATTGAGTGAGATGCTCCTGATGTTGAAATGGACCTCATTGCACTTCTTGTTCATTTCTGCCATAGATTTTATCACAGCCCTGTCACTCACATTCTGATAAGATTCCATCCAACAATTCATACCAACAGCAACTTCTTTGAGAAAGTATGCATCCCAAAATTAATGCTTCCCAATGAACTGTAAGCAATATTTTTCACATACATATTCACAGCATTATGTGGAAATGTTCACTTCACAACCTAACTGCTATGTGGCTTCATTACTCTCTGTCTTTGGGCCCCGAGTAAGATTCTGTTCTGCAGTTATGCTGTCAACTCAACCCAACAATTGGTTCCTTTGAATTGAAGTAAATGGGTTGTTTAAAAATGTCAAGTGTTAAATGGTTGCTTGTTGCCCGATTTTCCAGTTATCTGGTAACTCCATCTGTGTAGGATTCCAGTCACCCCAAGAATGGATGTTGTTACAGAATTAGGTCTAGTCTACACGTTCTAGAATCTGCTAACCTGAGAGTATGGCCATCGGGGTTTGTGACCTCACCAGAACTCCCACGCATCACCCCAACTGTGACAAAATGTTGTCATGTCCCAGCCGATGTTTGTGCTTGCTGCATAATGATTCAAGCAACATTCCCATCTGCCTGGAACTACTTGCTGCCTGCTTAGAGAAACTGTGTGACTACTTGAGAGTTAATGAAATCAGAAGATGTGCAATATGCCCAAAACATCACTGGAGGCAGTCAAACCAGATTTGTTCTTGTCTTTTGCTGTAAAATCATAAACCTCTGTCTCCACTGATCTGTTCATCAATTTCAGGTCAGTTTGATGCAATTTGAATGAACTATCCTGAATTTTCTTTCTTTACACTCTGGCTAAAGAAGGAGCTGGGCTGTCAATAATTGTTCTTTTTATTCAAATTTTATCTGATTTTCAAGCTACTTGTGGAGTTTGTGGTGTGATTCTTTTCAAAAATGAGGAAAAACAGATTATCCTCACTTGTAACTGAGAATTCACAATAGATCTTTCTAATTTTAACATTTACTTTGCCTATGGTTTAGGGCATTCTAGGTCTCCTGATATAGATACTTACAGAGATTATTTTTAAAATCATTATTGCATAGAAATGTGTAAAATAGAATTATATTGAAATTACAGAAAGCACCTCCAGTCCAATGTCTCCATTCCAAAATTTATTCTTCACTCAAGTCAAGAAGAAACCATAAATTACAATATATAAAATTATTCAAACTGCAACAACAGATTTATTTCACATTAACAGTACAAGTACTAAATGTTGAGTTGCATTATTAACCATGGTAGTTCGTGCTGAACTGTACTGATCAGAGTCAGTGTGAGGGAAGAGATCATACCATCACTGAAATGTCATGCTTTTCTGATGTTAAATCACATGGATGTTGCTTTGTTGCCTACGTTTCACTACTGCAACCTCCCCATCACGTATTATCATTTATTACTCAGATTAAGAAATCTCACTTTTGAACACACTAGCCCCAAGCAAGTTGTCAGCAGTTAGCTCAAGTTCTTGGCATTACATTATTCTCTGTGCAGAATCCATCCAAAGAAACTACAATAACCAGTGTGCATTGGAGTTTGGTGTAACTTCTGATTATTGATTGCTTATATGCAGAATCGCAAAGTCACTGTTAGACGTACTCCACAATAACCTCCGGGTGCTCCGGTTTCCTCCCACAATCCAAAAATGAGCAGGTTAGATGAATTGGCCGCGTTACATTTCCCGTAGTGTTAGATGAAGGAGTAAATGTAGGGGAATGGGTCTGGGTGGGTTGCACTTTGGTGGGTCGGTGTGGACTTGTTGGGCCGAAGGGCCTGTTTCCACACTGTAAGTAATCTCATCTCAACAGGTGTAGATAGCCTCACCATCATTATTGCCAACAAAAGTGGGTCATTGTCTACATTTACAAATCAACTTTATTGTGTAGATATAAGAAATACTGACAGCAAACCAGCATATTTTGGTTGATTACAAGGCCTGATGTAAAACAAATTTCTTCTGTTCAAAAGATATTAAATTGTCTCAAGTTTGATGACTCTCTGTAGTGTTCACCTATACCATCAACCAATATAAATGGTGCAAAATTTGAATTTCTTGTTCTGCCCCTATGATTCCACTCTGGCAAGAACTAAGTGGATGGGAGTAAAACTAATATAGACATGTATATTCAAGATTCTCATTTCAGCTCAAGCTGAATTTAGGCAATTCTAACCAATTGTAGCCAAGCGAGATTTACATAACACATGCATTCAGTGAAAGTTAGTCAATAGTAATCTACAAAATACTCCAACAATTAAAAAAATATATTTTAAGGCACAATTTCATAGTGCCTTGATTAAATTCATTGATATTTTTAAAGAATGTGCAACTTCAAATGTGATGGTTCTATTTTCAGTAGAAAATCTGTGGATGTTAAGCATCAGAGCATGACAAAGCACAGCTGGAAGCCATTCAGGCAATTACACATGCAGTGGCCGAAAATGAGGAATTGTTCTAGTTAATTTTATCCTGAAGTATTTTCTGAAAACTGTTTTCAAACTGTTGACATTAGGCTGACTGGCTTGAAATTACTGTTTACATCTTTTTGCCCATTTTGTGTACAGGACTTTGCCATCTAATCCACCAGTCATAGAATGGAAGCAGGCCATTAAGCCAATTGAGTCGGCACCAATCTCCCAAACATCAGCCCAGCAGACCCCACCCTACTCCCCCCACCCCCGAACTTTCCTTTAAACTTGCATTTCCTACATCTAACCTACCTAACCTGCATATCTTTGGACTATAGAAACCAGAGCACACAGGGGAGGCCCTCACAGGCAGAGGGAGAATGTGCAAACTCCACACAGACAGTCACTCAAGGAATCAAACCTGGGGTCCGTTGTGCGGCGTGGCAGCAGTGCTAATCACTGAGCCACCGTGCCACCCTGCCCAGTCCTCTGCTGTCACTTCTGCATTTAATTGTGATGGAAAATTATGTCCTGCTCAGCCCCATAAGTTCCACCCTTACTTTCCTCAGGAAAGAAGGATGCATCCCACTTCGACAAAATAACTTCTTTATTTTGAGTGCGAGCTTTCTTGTGCTTTCGCTTGATCTTTTTTGAAATCATCCCATTTCTCAACCACCTGCTTCCTTTCTAAGACATTTACAATGTGCTGCAAAGTGGTCATTTATTAAATCAATTTCCTCTGACTCCCCAAGAAGGTCTCCATTAGACCACTAATTGTTCCTAGTACTTCCTTTACCTAACAATGCTTTTTGCATTTTATACGTCAATCGAAACAAATTTTCGGTCATTACTTTGGAAGATGCTGATACTGGTGGCTTGCACACAGTATGCATTGCCTCCCATGTACACAAATAATGGAGACAGTGGATATTTAAAGTGGTGAATGAGTGTCAAACAAATAGGCTGCTTTGTCCTGGACAGTATTAAGTACTCCCAGTGTAGTCGGCGTTCTAATCATCCAAGCAAGTGGAGATTGTACTGTCATCCCCTTTCCCTATCCCTGTATCAGCCGAAGCAAACACTCAGAGACACAGTATGACTTTACCTCCTTCATCTTTATTCAGGCCCTGGAGGGAAAGAGAACGATCATCCATGTGCACAGAGACATTAGTTCTCGGTCTTCTCTTGAACAGCAGATTCTTAAGGAATTATATAGTCACTTACAGGGAGCAGCTTTTAAATAAGGCAACATCAATATTGACTGGGTGACTTTTACAATCAGCGAGGATCAACAGTAAAGGTTAAGCCATTTGCCATTATACACTGGATGTTCTTAACCTTCTTAACCTTCTTATCTCGCATCACATAAGAAATGCTTTTCACCTTGTTAACAGACTTTACATAATGAATGCTTTTTCATCTTGTTAAATGGCTTTACATAAGGAATGCTTTTTCACCTCATCAAGCCATAATCCTTGCCTCCAGCACCTCATTATTTACTGCAAGTTCTTATCTGATCCAAGTCATGCTCTCTGAGCCTTTGTCTCACACAACCCAAAACATAACTCTTCCCCTACCTGCTCATACCTTATAATACTTTCTCAGTACCAGCACACTCCTGACTTGTAGATGGCAGACAGGCTTCTAGAATCAAGAGCAGAATACTTAGCTTCTCCTTGTACCCACAGAATTTTATTGTAGAATCCCTACAGTGTGGAAGCAGGCCATTCAGCCCACACTGACCCTCTAAAGAGTATCCCATCCAGACCCATCCACCTACTTTGTCCCTGTAACCTCACATTTCCCATGGCTAACCTGCCTAACCTACACATCCCTGGACAATTTAGCCTGGCCAATCCATGTAACCTGCACATAGTTGGACTGTGGGAGGAAACTGGAGCACCCGGAGGAAACCCGCACAGACATATCGAGAATGTGCAAACTCCACACTGAGGATGGAATTGAACCTAGGATCCTGGTGCTGTGAGGCTGCAGTGCTAACCACTGAACCATTGTCTTTCCCCAAATTTATGGCTGGTATAGTTAAAGTTTGAGTCAATGGTAGTCCCTTGATAGGGGATTTAGTGATGACAAAGCTGTTTTATAACAAGGGGAGCTGGTAATATATTTTTCTTGTTAAAGGTGGTCATTACTTGGTACTTGTACGATACAAATTTTACTTGCTACTTACTAGCCCAAGCCTGGAACTGTCCAAGTTTGCAGCATACAAGTAGACATCTGAAAGGTTGTACATCTCAGGATGTGGGCATCAATGGCTAGGCCAGCATTAATTGCTCATTCCTAATTGACCAGAGAGCAGTTAAGAGTCAATCATATTGCTGTGGTTCTGGAGTCCTGTATAGACCAGACTAGGCAAGACACCAAATTTCCTTCCATTATGTATGTTAGTGAACCAGATTTTTTTCTTCCAACAATTAACTTTTAATTCCAGATTGGTATTGAATTCAAAATCTACTATCTGCCACGGTGGAATTTGAATGCTAGATCTGCAGTCTATCTCTTGGTCTCTAGATTAATAGTCTAGTGATAATATCACTAAGCCATTGCCTCCCCTTGATTCTGTTTAGACATTCCTGCTTCTGAACTTGTGATGGAGGGAAGGTTATTGATGAAACAACGGGAGATAGCTCAACCTAGAACACTGTCCTTAGGAAGCCCTGTAGCAGTGTCCTGGAGCTGAGATGATTGGCTTCCAACAATCATAGCCATCTTCCTTTGCTCTAGGTATGTCTCCAACCAGTGGAGCGATTTCCCTCAATTCCCATTGACTTCAATTTTGCTAGGGGACCTTAAAGCCAAATGGTTAAATGCTGCTATGTTGTCACAGGCAAATGTTCCCAAACACACCTCTGGATTTCTTCTCTTTTCTCTATTTATGGATATAATAAGAAATTAGATATGGAGTTGAGTGGAACCTAAACTGAGCATTGGTCTTTACTGAGTGAATACTATTTGATCGCACTGTTAATGACATTGCATTGCTGATGACGAAGAGTATACTAATGGTGTGGTATTGGCTGGATTGGATTTACCAGCATTTCATGGACCAAGGCATACTTTGGCATTCTTGCAAGTTAATATGTAACGTCAGGCTTTTCACTGTGCTGGAAGAAGGAAAATGTAATTGAAATAGCTCTCAGCGGATAATCTTAAATCCATAAATCCACTGCTCTCGCACCACAACTTACGCTATGAAATATGTTTATTTGAAACTTATGGCTTTTTCAGGATTAAAACCTTTCAGGAAGCATGATTAAACAAGAAGATAGTCTTCCATTTAAGCTACAAGTGTTTTAAAGTTGACAAATCTCTATCCATGCTGCTCATAGTATGTTGTAGAATCCAAAGGATTTTTCAGCAATAGGAACACTCAGTCCAGTAATACATATCAAACAAATTGATTTACCTCAAGACAATTAACCAAAAGTGATGGAGCAACCCTTTACAGACAAGCTTGACAACTGTTAATTACCAATTATAATCATCAGAGATTTTACATTTCAGCATGATCCTCAACTTAATTAATTCTACCACATTAACTGAAATTCTTCCCTTCAAATTTAAAGCCAGCTTTTATGGCAAGGGGATTTTACAAACCCCTCAGGGCAAGTTTTAGGCAGGGGAGGCTCAGTAAAATATACCAGATATCGAGTCCATTGGATAAAGCTCACGAAACTTCAGTCTTCACAGTGGAAGACATGAGTAATATTCCAACAATTAAAGGGAGTCATGGGGCAGAGTTGAGTATGGTTGCCATTACAAAAGTGAAAGTGCTAGAAAAGCTAAAAGGTCTTAAAATTGATAAATATCCTGGCCCCGATGGGATACATCCTAGAGTTCTGAGGGAGGTGGCTGAGGAAATAGCGGAGGCGTTGGTTGAGATCTTTCACTGGAGTCAGGAAAGTCCCGGATGATTGGAAGATGGCTGTTGTAACCCCCTTGTTCAAGAAAGGATCAAGACAAAAGATGGAAACTTATAGGCCAATTAGCCTAACCTCAGTTGTTGGTAAAATTCTAGAATCCATCATTAAGGATGAGGTTTCTAAATTCTTGGAAGAGCAGAGTCGGATTAGAATAAGTCAACATGGATTTAGTAAGGGGAGTTCATGCCTGACAAACCTGTTGGAATTCTTTGAAGAGGTGACAAGTAGGTTAGACCAGGAAAACCCAGTGGATGTGGTCTATCTAGACTTCCAAAAGGCCTTTGATAAGGTGCCACACGGGAGGCTGCTGAGCAAGGTGAGGGCCCATGGTGTTCGAGGTGAGCTACTGGTATGGATTGAGGATTGGCTGTCTGACAGAAGGAGAGAGTTGGGATAAAAGTTTCTTTTTCGGAATGGCAGCCGGTGACAAGCGGTGCCCTGCAGGGTTCAGTGTTGGGGCCGCAGCTATTCACGTTATATATTAATGATCTGGATGATGGGACTGGGGGCATTCTAGCGAAGGTTGCTGATGATACTAAGTTAGGTGGATAGACAGGTAGTACTGATGAAGTGGGGAGGCTGCAGAAGGATCGAGACAGTTTGGGAGAGTGGTCCAGGAAAAGGCTGATGGAATTCAATGTGAGCAAATGCGAGGTCTTGCACTTTAGAAAAAAGAATACAAGCATGGACTACTTTCTAAATGGTGCGAAAATTCATAAAGCCAAAGTACAAAGGGATCTGGGAGTGCTAGTCGAGGATTCTCTAAAGGTAAACATGCAGGTTGAGTCCGTGATTTAGAAAGCGAATGCACTGTTGTCATTTATCTCAAGAGAGTTGGAATATAAAAGCACCGTTGTGCTACTGAGACTTTATAAAGCTCTGGTTAGGCTCCATTTGGAGTACTGTGTCCAGTTTTGGTCCCCACACCTCAGGAAGGACATACTGGCACTGGAGCGTGTCCAGCGGAGAGTCACACGGATGATCCCTGGAATGGTAGGTCTAACATACGAGGAACGGCTGAGGATCCTGGGATTGTATTCATTGGAGTTGAGAAGATTAAGGGGAGATCTAATAGAAACTTACAAGATAATACATGGCTTGGAAAGGGTGTGCACTAGGAAATTGTTTCCGTTAGGCGAGGAGACTAGGACCCGTGGACATAGCCTTAGAATTAGAGGGGGTAAATTCAGAACAGAAATGCAGAGACATTTCTTCAGCCAGAGAGTGGTGGGCCTGTGGAATTCATTGCCGCAGAGTGCAGTGGAGGCCGGGACGCTAAATGTCTTCAAGGCAGAGATTGATAAATTCTTGATGTCACAAGGAATTCAGGGCTACGGGGAGAATGCGGGTAAGTGGAGTTGAAATGCCCATCAGCCATGATTGAATGGCGGAGTGGACTTGATGGGCCGACTGGCCTTACTTCCACTCCTATGTCTTATGGTCTTATGGAAACCTATCCAGCCTTAGGCAAGTTGTTGCCCACTTAAGGCATTCAATTTGTCTCTACTGCCATAATATGCTGAGCAGTGGGTGCGGGAGGGCTACTTTCTCACCCAAGTTTTTGAAAAGGCAGAAATGGAGAGGGTCTACGGGCACTGGGGGCATCCTCCCTCTTTGTTTGAGCCCCTGTTTGTGCCTCCCAACTGGCCTTAAAATCCACCGCCCCACCATCTTGGCCCCTGTTCAGTAGTAACATGTTTAATTGCCTTTACTTACTAAAATGAAAGCAAATTACAGCTAGGATAGAGGATATAAGACTACTGAAAGCCCGCTAATACACACCAGAATGTGCAATGAGATCAGTGGACCACATCATCCAGTGCAGTGTTTGCAACAAACTAAGCCAACTAGGCATATTATGTACAATTGCATTTCTCCAAACAACCTCTCCCTAGGTCTTCCCAAAAGTAAACTTGAGAAAATTTCTGGTCAGCAGCGTGAGGTTTGGGATAAGTATGGTGATGATTCAAGCATAGTTGTGTTGAAAGAAAACTAGCAGTTTTTGGTTTATGACTGATCTAATGTGATTTTATGTCTCCTTGTTCCACAACATGTCTTTGCCCAGAAGTGCACACCACTGGAGCTGTTAAGGCTACATGAGCTGGCAGCTTATGGAGATGTGAAGTCCTTCCCCTGAGGGGTGCAAGTTTGACTTTCACCTTGTTAAGGTCACCCCATGCTGCAGGGCAGTCTCTACTAAAGTTATAGAATCGAAGACATAGAATAGTAGAATAGAATAATTGAATCTGTAGTGTGGAAGCAAGCCATTCATCCCTTCGACTCCACACCAACCCTCTGAAGTACAACTCACCCAGACCCACCCCCTCCCTGTAACTCTGCACTTCCCTTGGCTAACCCACCCAGCTTGCACGTCTCTGCTTACAGTGGGCAACTTAGCATGGCAAATCGACATCACCTGCACATCTTTGGACTGTTGGAGGAAACCAGAGCACTCAGACAAAACCCACTCAGACACGGGGGGAATGTACAGACTCCACGCAGATCATAAGCAGAGGGTGGAATCAAACCTGGGTCCCTGGCACTGTGAGGCAGCAGTGCTAACCACTGAGCCAACATGCTGCCCTATCAGTATATGACTGGTTTTTGTTCTGGCAGAAGCAACTTGGTCCCACCCCCCACTATAAAATACAGCTCCATGCTGCAGGAACGTTTTTTTCCTCAAACCAATTTTCAGCTTTGAATTGCAACAAATTAGGGTATTGGTAACAGGATTTTGCAGGATTGCATGTTTACAGAGATTACAAGGTGGGAGAGAATTGGAATAGTCAAGTCTGGAAGTAATGAAGGAGTAGGAATAGTGTTTCAACAATGGATGAGCTATGGCAAGATTGGAGATGGCCACATTTTGGAGATGGATGGTAAGTGGAGCAGTTGATGGAATTGATATGAGTTTGAATGATCATCTAAAAAGGATGCAAAGTTTGTAAACGATCTGGTTCATTCTTAGGTAGTGAGCAGGGAGGGGGATAATGTTGGTGGTCAAGTAACTGAGTTTGTGGTGGAGACTCACAACAGTGACTTTGGTCTTCCCAAAGTTCAACTGGTTTAGCTGCACTGGTTGTGGGATAAGCATGGTGGTGACTCAGAGTTAGTGGAGCTTAAACAAAACTACGAGTTATCGGTGTGTATTAGATTAGATTAGATTACTTACAGTGTGGAAACAGACCCTTCAGCCCAACAAGTCCACACCGACCCGTTGAAGCGCAACCCACCCATACCCCTACATGTACCCCTTACCTAACACTACGGACAATTTAACATGGCCAATTCACCTGACCCGCACATCTTTAGACTGTGGGAGGAAACCGGAGCACCCGGAGGAAACCCACGCAGACACGGGGAGAACGTGCAAACTCCACACAGTCAGTCGCCTGAGGTGGGGATTGAACCCAGGTCCCTGGCGCTGTGAGGCAGCAGTGCTAACCACTGTGCCACCGTGCTGCCCCTTAATGTCGAACCTATGTTGTGATTTCTAATTATGTCAGATTAGATTTAGGACCACAACTGTTTGTAATTTATATCAATGATTGCGAATCAGAAACCCAAGGGGTGAAGGGGGTTTCTGGGGCATGTGGGCTCTTGTGGTGCGGTGGTAGTGGCCCTACTCCTAGGCAAGGGGCTCAGGTTCAAGTCACACCTGCTTCAGAGGTGTATAATACCTGGACAAAATATGTGAATAGAGTTATTATAAAATGTAATTAATGCAAACAAATATACATGCACTCAAACTGGAAGGAATATTATTAACACACAGTCTTTGTTAAAAATAACAAAAGGTAAAGATAAACAGAACTGGAAGTCATTGTCTGGATTTAGAACCTATGAGCAAACTATTAGCAAAGCTAATAGTATGTTAAGTTATGCAGTCAAACTAATGGAACTCATATCAAGGATATCACAATCAAAGCATGCATTAATCTGCTCAGACCACACTGAGATGGAGCGGAGTGCAGTTGGGGGTGCGTGCCACAGTTAGAGGAGTAAAACACAATAAGTTTGTGGAGGGCAATGGAGTCTGAATGGGAGGAGCAAGTAGGAGGGGAATGGATGGAGGGTTCAGAGTGAGGAAAACTGAAGTGGAATCAGGTTGAAGGAGGCTTTTAGGGATTGACAGGTAATTAAAAAGGAAAGAGGACAGATAGTGATTGGAAGAGGTGAATCTTCACCGAAAGGGTACCAGGAAAGTGAAGGAATAAACGACATGGTGGAAGTAAGAAGGTGGTTAGAACGCAAGTGTTTTGGAGGGCTGGGAATAAAATCATAGTCTAACACACAGTTTCTTCAGAATCTTCATTGCAAATGCAACCTGGGACCCTTTGGTGGCTCTTTATCCTGCCCAGCAATGTGAAATCATCCATCATTATTTGAAAGAAAGAAGGAAAAAAGCAGGAGAGGCCAGATCAAGATGTGAAAGGTTAGGAACTCACAAGGGAGATTCAAAAGAGAGGTAGAAGCTGAGTGAAGACAACTGAGAGAATACAGTAGCAACCCAAAGATGCCAGAAACACGTAAGAGAGACAATAATTGATCAACTACAGAAAGCGAAGAATGCATCATCACCAGAACTCAACCCTTGTTCCAAAATACAGCCAAACTCCAGACACCTGTCTCTTAAGGTTGCTATTGAACAGCCCATTCTGTGAATCCTATCCATGTTCTGAACTTTAACACTTTCACCATCTTCTACTGACTTTCTTTCCATTCCTCGAGGAAATCCCAGGCAGTGCGCTAATGCTATATGGTCTCCTTCTCAACTTCTTTCCTCATGCTGAGGTGTTGTGACTCTCAGGTTAAACCACCACCAGATACCTCTCTCTAATGAGAAAGCAGTCCTTCAGTCCAGTAGGACAGTGATGACTTTACCTTTTCTCTGGCATGTGGTTCAATGTTCATACATTAGAAAACAGTCAAATGCTTGACACAACATGAATAAAAGCAGTGAAGGTGAGCTGGTACTTTGTGAAATTGCATGCATCCAAAAACAGGTAAAACAGGCTTTTGTTTTGATTTCATTTTGGGTTTATTGGGTTTCTCTTATAGTGTAGTAATCTGACATACTCCAGACCATTGTGTAATAAAATAGTATACAGATATGAATGGAAAATCAATGCTGGTTTTGAAAATATTATTACAAAAATGCAAATTTTCAACGATTCAAGTGACGATTTTGTGGGCTTGATGGTGGAAAATTAACAATTCAAATGATAAAGGAAAATGTTTGAGTAACTATACTGTGAAACAGACAGGAATAAAACCCTGGCAGACTTAAGTGTCAACAAATTAAACTTTACTAGACACATTTTAGTTTATATCCTTTTAAACTCTGTAATGATTAGTGCTGTAGAGTAGCAGATTTAATTTAGAACACCATACGAGAAAGGTCGTATTTTCAGTAATGCTTTGTCAGGTTGGCTGGAGTCCAGAAAGCAAATGCTCACTATGGAAGAGCAGCCAATAAAACACCTGGAATAAATATACTTTCAATGTAACAGCAAATCTCTGACATTTTCTACTGTGTGGAAGAGTAACTCAAATAAAATCACATTTTGGAGTTTATGTTGGCTTACTCCATTTATGTATATTGCAAAACAGGTGACGAAAGAATAGAGGAAAATCTAACATTTACATTCACTTGATTCAATTTTAAAGCCGGCTTACAAACACACAGCCAAAGTAGCTTGGAGGTGCTTCAAACTGGCCCTACTTTTACTAATCTAAGATTTAGATTCTTATGACTGAAAGTGTTATGACCAAGATGGGAGTCTGTTTTTCACGGGCTATAATATAAACCTAATTATTTTATCTGATTCCTGATATTGCTTATCATATGCTTTCATTTAAACTTAAAATGACTTAAAATAAAAAGATCCATCAACATGTTTCTTTCATAAACTCACAATTCTTGAATTATTATGAAACAAATCATATTCAATGAAGATGAAGTGGTAACTACACTTAGCTTAGTTAATATACACAACACACACACACACACCCACACAACACGCCCACACACACACAAAACACAAACAACAGGGAAAGGGAAAAATAGATTTCTCACCACAGAAATTCACTTTGGGAAAATAATGATTGATCATTCAGTATTAGTTCTTGTAGACAAAAAGGATAAGGTTTAAAATGTTCAGATGGCTCTCAGTTGTAACTTGCTCAGGAACCTTATTATTCCAAAATCTTCCAGTCATTTTTCAATGAAGCAGATGAAGTTTTCACAACCAGCCTGTGGTTTCGTCGTTGTCCATACCAATGCCACCTTATTTTTATTAGAATATTACTTCAAAATATCTGAGATGGTGCAGTGGGATTTGAACGCATGTCTGCGTGGGTACTGGTCCTTGGATAACCACAATTGAAACTTACCCGAAGAAGGAAACAAAGTGCCGGGAAAACTCAGCAGATCTGGTCATGATGGGAGCCACACCTGAAAAGCTGGTGCAACTTGCCATAGAATCTAAGCCAATTTATCAAGAATCTCCGGGTCACCTTGGATCACAGAATTGTTATGGTCCAAAAGGAAGCCACTCAGCCTATTATGTCAGCACTGGCTCACTGAACATTTTAACTTAGTGCCAATCTCCTGTCTTTTTCCCATAACCTTGCAAACATTGAGTTGGATCTTACTATTTTTCAGCTCAGTGTTGGGCTTTTTGGAGGGATATCTGCTGCAAGGCTGAATGAGGTCTCTCACTATGGTCACTTGATTAACTACTTACCTTGGACTATGACACATCTGATTTCTGCTCCAGCTTAACACAAGTCATTCCCAGAACAACTCCCTACTTGGCAGATGTCCTGGAATTCACCAATACTCCTTGTGCCCATGCCATCTTTAAAAGGTTATTGTGCACTTGGACAAACACCCTCAGTCTGGAGATGTCCTGCACACTCCCTGACATCCCTGCCCTGAACGCGGCAGACAGGGGGGAACTGACGACTTGCTTTGTGGGCATAGTCCTGGAGATTCTGCTGGACAGAATGGTTCAGAGTCAGGATTTTCACTTCTCTCAGGACCAGCAGCAAACGCCATGATAGTAGACCACGCCAACCTGGTCTGATGTTGTCTCTCAGGTTAAAGCAGTCAGAGGAATTCCCAGCAATGTAGAAAGAAGGTCAATGACCTTCTCCACTCTGCCAGAACAAGTTATCTTGTGTCCGATAGCCT
Source organism: Hemiscyllium ocellatum (assembly GCF_020745735.1). Taxonomy (NCBI): domain Eukaryota; kingdom Metazoa; phylum Chordata; class Chondrichthyes; order Orectolobiformes; family Hemiscylliidae; genus Hemiscyllium; species Hemiscyllium ocellatum. The sequence goes on along the minus strand of NC_083414.1, from coordinate 57,139,189 downwards.
CACACTCAAAACCCACCTCCCACCTAGGCTCTTGCTCTCCAACTCACTGATCTATCTTCCTTCATTTGTTCTCTCCCACCTCAACCCCTGACACCACTAACCATCATGCTGTCAGTGCTGCCCAATCACTCACCTGGGGAGTGTCACTACCTACACCAAAAGTAATTGCTGTGCTGCTCACTTTCATGCCCTTTAATACATACCTCTCTCTTACTCCAGGTGAAAAAGGTTTGGGCAGAAAGAGTCAAAACAGGTTGTAGGCTGCTCAACATTCAGCTCCTGACCTCTCATGTGGGGACATGGTGACTGAGTCCACTTTGAATAGCTGACTGATCATGAGCAAGTCCCTGGACTGATATTAGAAGCTTGACTTCATGTGCAGCAACCTCCAGACCAAAGTTTATCCCCCTAGAACTGGCTGAGATCTGCTGACAATCATGAATTTCTGTCTTCCCTTTGTGTCTATACTAAACAAGACTGAAGTAATATAAGCTTGGTATCTCTTGCTGATGGGGGGGGGGTAAAGCCCAAAGAGGCAAGGCAAAGCAGGGATGTTGTGAAAATCCAGATAGGCCCAGAGCGAATGACTGCTACAGCAGCAAGCAAAACATTCTGGAATGCAGCCTGGTCCAGTCTATGAGCTTGTGGTCTCCACCAAATGCATGCTATCCTCACTGCAGCATTGCAATGATAATTAATGTTGTAGCCTGAGGTGTAGGATTGAAGTACAAAAACGTCCTGTAAATAAATGTACAATGCAGGTTCATAGAGGCTTGCACATGTCTGATGCCAAGGTTAGAGGGCATGCGGTACATGTTGCTGGTGCCCATGGTTTGTCACCCAGGGTCCAACGTTAAATCATTCAGACCAAGCAATGAGCTGAACTTGACAGGTACTCACTCTGACTTCCTTGTCGAGTTTTCTCCATTCCTGACGAAGGGCTTATGCCCGAAACATCGACTCTCCTGCTCCTCAGATGCTGCCTGACATGCCGTGCTTTTCCAGCATCATCCTATTCTTGACTCTCCAGCATCTGCAGTCCTCATTTTCTGTGAGTTTTCTCCACACCTATCTTGTTTGGTGAGTTTGTTAAGATAGAATGCAGCATATTAGTGAGGTGGCTTGGGTCATCAACAAATCATTTAACAAGATATGATCTATTTAAGTGGCAGCACAATGCTGCCTAGGGAGAAACTCACTATGTTGCTGTGAAAAACATGAAAAAAGGAGGAAGATGCTTCCAACATCAAGGTTGGCCTTGATGAATTCCTGTCTGATTCTGCCACAATTTTGTCATAAACCATGATAAACAGAAATCTATATGACTTATGGCTTGTACCTCAAGCTCTTGTGAGTTGCACGGTGACACAGTGGTTAACACTGCTGCCTCACAGTGCCAGAGACCTGGGTTCAATTCCTGTCTCAGGCGACTTTCTGTGTGGAGTTTGCACATTCTCCCTGTGTCTGCGTGAGTTTCCTCTGGGTGCTCCGGTTTCCTCCCACAATCCAAAAATGTGCAGGTTAGGTGAATTGACCATGCTAAATTGCCTGTAGTGTTTGGTGAAGGTGTAAACGCAGGGGAATGGGTCTGGGTGGATTGCGCTTCGGCGGGTTGGTGTGGACTTGTTGGGCCGAAGGGCCTTTTTCCACACTGTAAGTAATCTAATCTAATCTCTTCACCAGGACATATTGTCACAGCAACATCAGGGGTAAAAGGACATGGTGTGAACAAGATAGCTGTCACAGGATATCATGTCTTGTGTAGGGATCAATAATTACATGAAGAAGACAGTGAGGATGTGTGCCAGGGTTAACAACCACAGTGACATAAACAACCTCTACACTCTCATAAGATTCCATACCAGTGACACTCAAGACCTTTAGGAGTTGCTTTGAGAATATAACAAGGAAATGTTTCAATAACCCAGGATAGGAACATTACTTATTGTTGAACACCAAAGTACAGCCACTTCTCATGGCATGGAAAAGTTAATCCAGCTCAGAACAGGCAGTTCTGCAGAACTGGGTCTGCTTTATTTATTTTACTACACCCAGAAGCGTTTTAACACAAATCAAACTGCTTTCCCACCACCAAATCACCATGATATATTTTCCAAATATTCATCACCACGAGTAAATCATCTGTGCAGCCAATTAGATATATACATGCAAAACAATCAAAATGAGTCTGCTTTATTTGTCTTCTTTTTAACTACTAACCATCACCAGTAACTGGATCTGCATTATTTTAATTTCACCCTTCCCTTTCCTGAGAGTTTATTTGGATTTGTTTTTAAATTAGCTTGTTCAGAGAGGTGTTCTTATATCCCTCTGGAGCAGGTGGAACTTGAACCCAGGCCTCCTAGTTCAGAGGTAAGGATACTACCACTACACCACAAGAGTCCAGGCTCTCCTTTTTTTTTGATCACACACAACTAACCGACTTTCTGGCCACCAAATCATCATGACTTTTTCACTTTTTTTTAAACTACTATCCACCACAAATAAAACAGTCATGTGGCCAATTAAATATTTACAAGCAAAGTCTGTTAAGGGCAATTCAAATTATCAAGTATAAGAGGGGGAGGTAGGGAAAGAGGGAAGGGACAAATTGAGTTGGTGGGGGGGGAATATAGCACTGTCTTCCCTGCATGCTCCCTCTCCAATGATATCCCGGCTCAAACATATCCACAGAAGTGGGGGCAGACAGTCAGCAGATGTGACTCCCTCCACAGCCCACTGCCTGGACCTGTTTATAACCAACCTAGCTACGTCCAGGAGCTGACCCACAAAGAGATATGTTGATCTGCCCGCACGCCTCTGCACCGGGTACCCTACAATCAGGAGCGTGGGGCAGAAGTGCAACCACAAACACAACAAAAGGTTTTTTCACATAACTAAAAAGGAGTAAGTCTGCTTTATAAAGAGCTCAGATAATGAGTTTCAGCTGGATAGGCTATTGTCTTTCTCCAAGGGAACTCATACTCAATGAGCTTTGCAAAGAGATTAATTAGTGATTCCCCAAGAACTTTGTAGGTTATCGCAAATGTATAGGCAAACTCTGATAGCTGTTGATTTAAATAAAGATCCCTATTTCTATTTAAGCACAAAGTCTCAAATTGAAATGTAAGTACAGGTTTTTTTTCTGAATGCTCAAACGCAGCTCGCTGCACCTGAGATTTCAGATCTGTGAAAGACCTTTCTTGGTTTCTGTGAGTGCAGTAGCAGAATAGGTCCCACAGGCAACAACATTATCATTTCGACTCTTAAAGTACAGTTGGCAGTGTTGAACAATTTCATCCAAACCATGTTCCCGTTTACTGTGTGTAAGGCATAGATATTTATGTGCATTTACTCCTGGCATCATTCTGTGTCTTTCCATTAGCTAAAAGGTTTGGAAACATTTGGCACTGGACCACATTTTGCTGTTAAATGTATGAGCTGATGAGTGAGGTAAAGCTTCCAGTGCAGTAATGACCTAGTCTCTGATAGAAGCATTTCTTTGTGACCTTGGAGCAAATGGGATGGTTGAGGGACATTGAGATGTTAACATTATGGAGGCAGATTTTGGTTGGTATTACTGTGGATGAACAGCGAGACCATTGCAGATATTCACCCTTTGTGTTGCACTTGTAACTTTTGTACAAGAGAAGGGCAGCTGTGACACTGCAATGAAGAGAAAGAGGATATATAGGCTAAGATGATTCTTTTTGAATAAAGGTTGACTTGACTTCATAATGATGTATGTACCCATGTATTAATTTGCATGTGTGTGGATGAATTGAGTTGAAGTAGTTGAGTAGTTGAAGTAGTTCAGGCTAGGAAGCTCAGAGGAACAGAGGGATTTTGGGGTACTTGTCCATGGATCCCTGAGGGCAGCATTGCAGGATAATAAAAGGTAAGAAAGCGGATGGGATACTTACCTCTATCAGTTGAGGCATAGGTTGTAAGGATATGTTGAAGCTGGACAAGACTTTGGTTAGGCCACACTGGAGCACTTTGTGCAGTTCTGGTCACTGCATTAAAGGAAGGATGAGATTGCACTGGAGAGGGTGCAGAGGAGTTTCAACAAGATGTTCCCTTGGATGGAACATTTTGGTTGCTAAGAGAGATTGGATAAGCTTGGATTGTTTCTTTTGGCAGAGAGAAGGTTTGAAGGGAACCTTTGTGGAGGTGTATAAGATTATGAGGGGCATAGACAAGGTGGTCAGAAAACAAGGGGTCAATAACAAGAGGTATAATTTTAAAGTGAAACTTAGGAGATTTGGAGGGTATATAAAGAAAAACATAGTCACCCAGAGGATGGTAGGGGTCTGGAATGCACTGCTTGCGAGGATTATCGAGGCAAGTAACCTCACAATCTTTACTTGAATGATCACTTAAGTGTCATAACATTCAAAGCCATGGGCCTAGTGCTGGCAAGTGGGACCAGTGCAGATTTAGTGTATTTTGATGGTGCAGACTCAATGGGCTGAAGGACCTCTCCTCTATTGGATGTTTCTATGATTCTAACACTAATAATGACGGAGAATTTGAGGTCTCTTACATGGCAAAAATAGGATGGTCATAAAATGGAATTTGCAAGGAAGAACTCACTGTTCTATTCCGACTGAAACTACTTTTTGGTCCTTCAAATTGGTGATTGCTTAGTGCACAGCTAATTCAAGTATTCACATTGGGATCCTATCAGGTCAATGAGATCCTGATTAAATTTTAGAACCCAAATAGGCAATACATGTGGAGAAAGAGATAACTTGTGAAAAATACAGTGATCTTCAAGTCCTCAAGACATGTAAAAGTGCTACCAACCAACAATTACTGAATTATCAATTGAAGCGTAGTTATGGTTGTTAAGGAGGGAGATGTGACAGTTTGATTGTAGCAAGGTGTTTTTTATATAGCATTAAGAGAAATGATCTGGTAATCTATTTTGGTTGAGGAACAATAAATACTAAGTAAGGAAGTAAAAATTTGCATACACGTTATCCACTTTTGAAATACAGCCACCATTATTGCAATTGGGATCAATCCACAAAGTGAAATGATTAATGAACTTATTTAATGTGATAGTAGTCGAAGGATAACTGTTGGTCATGTCTCCTGTTCTGTCTCAAAATATGTCTTGCATTCCCGTATATCCATCCAGATAGACAGACTGTGCTTTGATTTATCACTTCATTTGAAATCAGACATCCCTGATCCTGCAGCAGACTCCTCCATCAGTACTGTTCTGTGTCAGCATAAATTCTAATTGATGGAAATGATGTAAGGCAAAGATCAGAAAGGAAAAAAGTGTTATATCACCTGTGCCTTTCAACATTTACTCTGAACTTATTATTTGACAAAAGCTGGATGTAAGATACTGAAAGTACATCACTGATAAGTTGTGATTTGGACGTAGGGAGGTATAATGAGAGAGATGCATTGAATGTATAAAAATAAGAATCATAAAAACAAAACTCCCCATATTTGACTTTGGAGTGAAAATTATGAGCCAATAGGTTCAACTATACTAAGATGAGAATCACTAATATATATAATGGGTGCATTATCTTTTCAGCCAGATTACTGCTCAGTTTGGGAATGGGAATGTTTCACGCTGCTTCTATCTAAATCAATTTTTTTTCTTAAATAATGCAGAAGCCTGTTTATAATTTTGAGGTATAAATGGTTGTGGTAGTTGCTTTCAATAATATGTTATTGTGCATAAAGTACATGTGATACATGTGATAACAAAGACAAAAGCATATTTTAATGATGACACCAGAGCCAGAAATGCCAGTCAATTCCTGGATACCTGGCAGTGATGAGAGTTGATCTCATTACAGCAAATAGTAAATTGGGACCAGAATCAGATGACAGGGGCGCCATCGGGGTAGGCTAGGTAGTTAAAGATACAAGTTTGGTAAGATGCAGTGAGAAGACTTGCTCAGCCTTGCTGTAAGAAACCCTCTGTGAAATTCAACAAAAAAAACTTAGTCAAAAAAAAACCCCACAATATTCAGCTCCTTAGCTCTGAACACTGCTTAAGGTTTCAAAATTTGATTGGAAGATTGCTGTGTCTCAGTTTAAACATGTTGGACATTCTGACAATATGCTTTGACCTTGATTTGCTTTCTATTGATTTGGTACACCCAGATTTCTTGTCTTCCTCAAATAATTTAAATTAGCTTCTCAATAGGAATTTTTCATCTTAGCAGCAAGCTGTGTTTTCAACATCTCTAGTGTGCTAATGGACAAAAACACTGATGGTTATCTCATGCTCTTCAGCATGATTTAATATTGTTGACTAAATTAACTGGCTCGCTGACTATTCAAGCATAATAGTCTTCAGAATTATCTTTGCCACCACCGTTCCCCTTGTCATGTTAATGATAATGGCAATATGCAATTGCTCTTTAGGGATTGATTAACTCTGTGGGTTAGTTTATTTAAAACAGTAGAACACACATTACAACTTATGAATCAGACATTACAAAAATCAGTTGATTTTGTGTGCAGTTTGCAAATCCAAAACAGTCAACTACTAGAAAGAGTTAGAACATAGTATGTATACCACACATTGAAGTTCTTAAAGGTGCATTGTCACCTAGGCAAAGTGCAATACAATGGTCAGGATTCAAGTGAAGGTACGTTCTCAGACCTTGACCAAGCAGATGAAGTCATTTGACCACTTGCTGCTAGGTCACTGGGCCTTTTCAAAGTTCCCTAATAGCCACATGAGTGGTGTGCCCATGCAGCAACCAGAAATATGCAGAGAACAACCAAGCTGGTCTCAAGCAACTTTCCTTTCAAGATGTGCACTGCACTGCTACTCACTCAATCATAAGGTGACTCTGGTTTGCAACCCCCAGCCATACACAAAAAATAGAAATCTGAAGTTATGCTGGCCCAGACTCTGGATAGTGATATTCTTGGATTCCTCTTCTCACTCTCTTCCAGTTTCTTGTTGGTATCCTGGTCCAAGGCATCTTTCCTCCTGCACACCTGTGTCAGTAATGCCTCCAGTGTCATGTCTATCATTGTGGATTCCCTGATAGGCTGGCTGAACCACATTTTCTACAACCAATGCCACTGGAGGCTCCTGCTGTGCACAGAGTTGGCAGCAGTGTGCAGAAACAAGTCACATTTCCCGGAGGTCCATTAACTTGTGACAGTATTGTTTTAATGAGGTGCACAAAATTTGTGTTACCCATCTCAATTCAGGCAGGCCATTAATTGTGACAACAGCATTCCCAAAACATGGGACTATCCAATTTCTAGTCCATTCATCTTAAATAATTTGCCTTGGAAATCTTTTCCTGCTTGCTATATATTCAAAGGCACAACAAGCAATAGATTAGGTTTTAGTAGGCATTCGTCCACACATCAAAGGTGACCCAGAGAAGAGCCATTTGGAAATTCACCTACTATTTGACAGAAAATTAATTCATTTCCAACCCCCGTAAGATCACAAGCCAATAATCTAGGCTTTGACTGCCATCATCCAATAGGAAAATTATCAATGAATTACCTTAAATATTTGATTACAGAAAACGTGACAACATCTAACCAGTAACTTGGCTTCTTCACCAAAAATTAGTGTCACAAAAGTTTACTGTTACTCATGCACTCATGTTTATATACTAGCCCTTAAATTCTTCAGTTGTTCAGTTCAATCTCAATACCTCTGACGGGCATGTGGCAGAACAACAGAATGGTCTATTGGATCCTTTCCACCATGGCATGAATATTTATAGCTCTAGTTTAAGTGAGATGATATAACCTCAAAACTTTCCCTTGTGGTCCAAACATGATTAAATGTAAGGTCTTTATCTTACAGACTTTCTCTGCTGACTTTAAAGTAGGGTTAGAATTCCGAGATTTCCTCTTTCAACTTAACCTTTACTCTGCTGCTTTTACTTTCAAGTTCTATCTCAGATAAACAGAAATAAAAAAAATCAATCTACTCCAAAAACTCATAACAGATTATGAAATATCCAAGGAATACAACATTTCAATGCAAAATTTGACTTTTTACTTAACTTTTTTTGATGTTACACAGATTAAGATGGCTTAGTAAATACCTTTGATCAAACTGCAATTGTTTCCTCTGAACTCTTTCACTGGCATGAATTTAGTTCAATATTTAAATTATATTGCACAGCATGCATGCTTTTTAAAATAAAAAGTTCTATTGTGAAGAATTGGCAAAAATGTTCAGAGATGATTTCACCTCAGTGATTAATTAATCTTGCTGTGAGAGTGCCAGTGTGCTTACAGCTTGTTGGTGAAAAGATTAGGACAAGCCCACATTTCTTAGGCAAACTTTCTAAATCATGCTGAAGTTCTCGGTTTATCACTCAACTGTTTTTTCTCTTTCTTTAGATTTCAGTTGATTAATCAATTTATTTCAGATTGCGCATCTCCAAAGCGTCAAGCTCCATTTCTGTTTGCTAACCCTTTTGTTATCCATCATTTTTTGAGGCAATGAAAGGCTTCTTTCCCTCAAATATTTAAAGACACAGTTTCTTTGTACTGTGTTAAAAATCACACAACACCCTGCTGCCTTCTTGAAAGGCCGGTGTCCATGTGCTGTAGGTAGAGCCACAAAACTGTTAAGGAGGGAAATATAACTTATTGTAACTGCAAATTATATCTGTTTATAACTCAATTCTGTGCTCATTATCTCCTAATCAAATTTTCCTGATTCACTTTCTCCAACGTTCTAATTTCAAATTTGCCAGTAGCCTGGACTATAAGTCTTGTCTTTCGCATTGGTTTATCAATTTAAAAAATAAATGCAATGGTGAAAAGTTTACTGATTGGAAAAGAAAGTTACGAATTATGTAGAGAGGAAATCTATGAAAACAATCAAATATATGAGTAAGATGCTGAGTTGCATACTTCATTAAGCATAAATCAAAGAAATACATTATTTCCAAGTAAGGTCTTGTTGACATGTTCAGTGACTGTACAATTTCGGTCTCAGTAATAAGTATATGTTTGCCTTTGAAGAAACAATAAACTACAACAAAGGGCTGAATTTTACCAGCCTTTTGATGAAGGACTTCAAGGCTGGTCAACAGGTGCAGGAAGGTGCTATTGTTGGGGATGGGTCAGAAGGAGTGGAGTGGGTTGGTTTGCGTGCCTGTAATCTTCACATCACCATGGCATTTGCTAGCATTAAAGCGTGGCAGACAAACTGTCTATTTAGATGCAAATGAGACATCTGAAGTGACCAATTAAGGATCACCTCCCATGAATTTTGTGTATGATAGGGGAGGGGTCTACCATTATAAGGGGAAACCTTCCCAATAAAGCCTTGTGGATCCCAGCATGTTCCAGAGGTGACTGTGGTTTTTCACATTGAATGACTCTTGGAGGGCATAACCTCTGATAATATTGGCCATTTTTGTGGCAATGCTGCAGTTCTGTTTCCACTCCCTAACTGGGAGTGGCATTCCTGAACTGACAGCCCAGAGATGCCAGTTACTGTTCCAACATGAAGATGCCTCCCTGGAACCCATTGCCCACAAGAGGGGGCTCATGCTTCCTGCTTTCAGTCTTGGCGCTGGCCTCAGCCTTTGTGTCAAATTCATGCCAATGTTTCTATTTATAAAGAATTCATTTAAATTGTGAAAAGAGGTTAAGAAAGGCTTGTTTCTATTGGAAAAGTGGAAGGCCCGAGTAAAGCAAAATGAGTTTGAAAGCTATAAAGGAAATTTTGATCCATGTGTTTTATTCTTTATGTTGATGATCTCTAATATAAGGGTGCACATTTTTAACAAATGCAAGTTAAGAACACAGAGTGAAGTCTGGTACAACGATTCTGGGTAATTCAAGATGGAGGACAGGAAAAAATTGTGGCTGTAAGAGCTGCTCCTTTTTGAGGTGTTTTAGGTGTTGGACGTGATTTCCTTGAATTCCAGGAGCAATAATTCCTGCTATATAAGCTGTTGCATTGTTTTGGAATTTTGGAAAAAAAATCAAAACAACGGCACTTTAAAAAGGAGGAAGGGAGAGACCCCATGGTCAGTGAAAAAGATAGAGAAAGAAACCTAGTCACAAAGTTGGTCCTTTTTTTCCTAAAAGCTGTTCCTTTTGTCAAGGATACTGTGTTGTTGACCTTTTTCTTTCTTAAAACGGTCTGGGCTCCAAAATGACTGGCTTGGTACAGAGAGAATGGGCTTACTGAGAGGCCTTTTTGTTTATATCTAAACAGGTGAGACTGAAGGGCAAACCTTTTCTGTTTTAGAAGTAAACTGTGTAATGAAAGGGGAATGGTTAGTCCTGGAAGCTGAAGTGTTGGTTCAGTTAGTTCAGCAGCAGGCTGTGTGGAAACAGGTTACTAGACTCTCTCTCCTTCTTCCCCTCTCACTTTGACCTGCAAACCTCTATCTTTAAGGGGCTTGTTTTTTGGGACTGTTGTGTATTTTCGGAATAGGATAATTAAGTCCAGTTTGGATAGACTGGGCTCTCTAGGTGTTCTTTATTCTGTTCTTTGTGTTTCATTCTGTAATTTTGTGGATATATTTTTGTCTGTTTTAAAACCTGGTAGTCAACCTAGCCAACTTACTCTTGGTAATTTTCACTGGACACTTACTGAAACAGATTGCAAAGTTACGGTCTGGGCAGCCTGCTTAGGAAGGTTTTGAGTGGTCTGGCCTAGTCCATAACAGATTGGGGGCTCTATCCAGGATTTAAACAGCTAGTGGTGGGTGCTAGTGTCTTGATTTCGTGTGTTGGTTTCATTGGGTAGGCAAAGCTTGGGAAAGTAATGGCTCTTTCAGTCACCAAGAGTTTTCTGCAGCTGGACGGGGTGAACTTAATAGTTTTATAAAAGTTGAATAAAACCAAGCTGCTGGAATTAGCAGTCAATCTGGGGTTGGAGCTGTCTCCTACCGTGAGGAAAGGAGAGATAATTACAGCAGTAGCTCAGCATTTAAATTTGCTGGAAACCCCATCAGAATCTATACATATGGCTAAAATTTAATTGCAAGTGAAGCCGCTTGAGTCAGAGGTGAAAGATAAGGAAAGGGCAGCGGAATTGAAACAGTTTGAGTTACAACTAAAAGCAGAAGAGAGGGAAAAAGAGAGCAGCTGAAGAGAAAGAATAAAACGAAGGGCTTTAGCAGAAGAGAAGGAAAAAGAGAGAGCATTTGAACTTTAGAAATTGACACTTTAAAAGGGAAGTCAGCATAAAAGGCTGGAAATAAAGGCTGAAAGTAAACCTAGTGAGGAAGAGCAGAGAGTTAAAGCAGCAAGGTTAGCAGCTGAAGTGGCTGATGATTATGAGCTGGTCCATAAAACACGGTTTGGCTTCCAGAATCAATTTCAGTCCATGAGGGCTAGAAACTGGGGCAAAGAGAAATCCTCACATGGAAAGGGAAAGGTAGATCTCAGTGAAGATCATCAGGAGAATTTACCACAGGGTAAAAAGGAAACCCTTGAAGGGGACATTGTTTTCATTGTAATAAAGTGGGCCACACAAAATCACAGCGTTGCTAGGAGAAAGCCAGGTGTAGGGAAACAGGGCAAGCCTGGAAGTTTTGTTGGCATGGTAACAGGAAGGACAATGGAGGCTAGAAAACTGCATCAGAGGTTGAATAAGGAGGAAATGCCAGATCTGCTTTAAAAAAATGTGCCTGCAAAGGTAACGTTTATTCACATAGGAGAGGAGTAGCAGGTAAAGAGGTTACAACATTAAGGGACACAGGATCCTCTCAATCTGTGATGCTGAAGGATGAGGAGATATGCTCTCCTGAAAGGCTTTTGCCGGAAAAGGTACTGGTAACAGGAATTCATGGTGAGACAAAAAGTGCTCAATTATGTAAAGTGAGGCTAGAGTGTCCAGAAAAGAGTGGATAATTTGTGGTAGGAGTATTGGACAAACTCTCAGCTCCAGGAATACAACTTGTCCTTACAAATGGTATAGCTGATTAATTGGTAGGCATGCTGCCTATGCTAGTTGAAAAGACAGTGGAGATACTGCCAACTGAAGGAATTCAGGATGTTTATCCAGGAATCTTCCCTGATTATGTCTTAATGAGATCACAGAGTCACAAGCTGAAGGCATGATCAAAAGGCACAGATAAGGAAGCTGACTTATTTTTCATCAGATAAATGGGACAGAACAGGAGCAAATAGGTAAACATGCAAGTATCTTTAGCTCTGCTAAGCTTATTGAGTAACAGCATTAAGATGAGAACTTAAATCAGTTATATCAATAGGCATATACAGAAAAGGAGAGTGAATGCCTTCCTGTGTGTTATTAATTAACAAATGATGTCTTAATGAGGAAATGGAGACCATCACACATTCAAGCAGATGAGAAATGGGCAGAGGTTCATCAAATTGTATTGCCAGTAGGGTATAGAATGGAGGTGCTGCGAGTGGTGCATGAGTTACCACTTGGAGGTCATTTAGGAGTGAGGAAAACACAGGCTAAGATACAAAGACATTTTTACTGGCCTGGACTACACAAGCAAGTTGTTGAATTTGCCAGATATGTCATACATGTCAGCTAATCAGAAAACCACAGGTAGTAATAAAATCTGCATCTTTGATACCTATTCCAACATTTGAGGAATCTTTCACAAGAGTCTTGATTGATTGTGTGAGTCCCATACCTCAAACAAAAAAGTGGGAATAAGTATTTATTGACAATAATGGATGTATCGACTAGATTTCCAGAGGCAATACCATTTTGCAATATCACAGCAAAAAGGGTTGGAGAAGAATGGATCAACTTTTTTTACTAATTACGGACTACTAATAGAGATACAATCAGATCAAGGGTCAAACTTCACATCCAAACTATTCAAGGAGATTATGGACAGCTTGGAAATAACACAATTCAAATCGAATGGGTACCATCCAGAATCGCAGGGAGTGCTAGAAAGGTGGCATCATACATTAAGGACCATGTTGAGGGCTTATAGTCAGGACTATCCAGATGATTGGGATAAGGAAGTTCTAGTGCTTTTTGCGATCAGAGATGCACCAAATGCATTGACAAAATTCAGTCCATTTGAATTAATTTTTGCACATGAAGTAAGAGAACCCTTAAAATTGATTAAGGAGAAATTACTAAGTCAGAATTCAGAAATCACCCATTTGGAATATGTGTCAAATTTTAGAGAATGACTAAACAGAGCTGGAGAGTCAGCGAGACAACATTTAAAAGTACCACAGCGTACAATGAAACAGGAAGCGAACAAGAAATCAAAAATTCACAATTTTTCCATTGGGGATAAAGTATTGGTCTTACTTCCAGTAATAAGTGAGCCTTTAAAAGCAAAGTTTAGTGGACTTTATCAAATCAAGAGGAAATTGAGTGAAGTGAACTACTTGATAAGGACTCCAGACAGGAAGAAATCTCACAAAGTATGTCTTGTGAATATGCTCAAAAGTTATTTTAACAGGGAAGGAAAGCAAGAGGAGAAGGTGTCAATGGTTACAGCACTGAAGGAAGAACCAAATTCAGAGGATTCTGAATTGGACATTCCTCAAGTCAAATTGGACAATGAGGAAGTTGTCAAAAACTGGGATAAGTTATTGAGTCACCTTCCACAAGAGAGGGCGGCATGGTAGCTCAGTGGTTAGCACTGCTGCCTCACAGCACCTGGGTCTCAGGTTCGATTCTAGCCTCGGGCGACTGTCTGTGTGGAGTTTACACATTCTCTCCGGGTGCTCCAGTTTCCTTTCACAATCCAAAGATGTGCAGGTCAGATGAATTGGCCATCCTTATGGGCATAACCCTCTAAAGTTGCCACAGGTTCAGAAGGAGCTAGAATACATGCTCCAAGGTTGCATAATCGAGTTACAGTGACTGGAGCACACCCATAGTCATGGTGCCAATGCCAGATGGTACCCAACGATTATGTGTGGACCATTGCAAAGTTAATGTATTACAAAGACTGATGCATATCTGATTCTGTAGTTGGAGGACTGTGTTGAAAAGGTGGGACAAGCAACTTACATTTCTAATGGATTTGCTCAGAGGATACTGGCGAGTGCCTCAGTCAGAGAGAGTAAAGGCAATTTCGGCTTTCATAATGCCAAATGGACTATATCAGTACAAAGTCATGCCATTTGGTATAAAAAGCGCTCCAGCCATGTTCAGAGACTAACATTGTTGAATTACCCAACTGTGTGGTGCATATTGACGACCTGGTAGTGATTTTTAGTCACTCATGGAAGGAACATTTACAGCATTTATCTGACTTGATTGATCGACTTCAGAAAGCAGGCTTGGTGGTAAAAGTGAATTTGCCAAAGCCCAAGTCACCTTCCTGAGCCATGTTATTGGACACGAACAGATAGCACTACAGGATGTGAAAACGATAGTGATTGGGGAATTTCCCACACTGTCAATAAAAAGAGCAGTACTATTGTTCCTGGGATTGAATGGATTTTACCGAAAGTTTGTGCTGAATTTTAGCATTGTGGCTGCTCCACTCATCAAATTATTTTTAAAAAAGGCAAGAAATTTAGGTGGACAGCCAACTGTCAAAAAGCATTTGACAGCCTGAAAACTGTGTTAATCACTGCCTCGGTATTAGCCACACCGGATTACACGAAGCCTTTCAAGGTGGCTATCGATCCAGTGATGTGAGTGTTCGTGCGGTGCTCCTGCAGGAGGATGACGAGGGGATTGAAAGACCATAAAGTTGAATGTTCATCAAAAGAAATATTCAACAATTGAGAAAGAGACTTTGAGCTTGGTGTAGGAATTACAACATTTCAGTATCTGTATTACCAGCAACACATCTGAGACAATAATATACACTGATCCTAACTCATTGACATTTGTGTAAAAATTTAAAGACAAAAGTGCCAGACTGTTTAGATGGAGCTTGTTGTTGCAGCCATTCAGTTTGACAAGTGTGTATGTGGCAGGTCGCGAAAACATGGTTGCCGATGCACTGTCGAGACTCAGATGAGCTATGGAGGCATTCGATGGTGGGTGTGCCATGGCCTGAATTTGCATGTGGTTGTGTATGTTTGCACGCATATGGTCAGTGTAGAGTATATGTGTATTTTAGACTACTAACCAATATTTTTTGAGGGCTTTTGAAAATGAAGCCACCTTTAGATATTGATGGTTTATTATTTTTAAGAGGGGAGGCATCACAAAGCTCTAAAAGCTGTTCCTTTTGTCAAGGATACTGTGTCCTTGGTTTTTTCAGAGGGGTCATAAAATAGTCCAGGCTCCAAATCGGCTGGGTTGGTACAAAGATGAAAGTGTATTGGAGGGTCCTTTTTGTTTATATGTAAACAGGTGAGACTTTAGACCAAAGCTTTAATGTTTTAGAAGTAACCTGTATAATGAAAGGGGTTTGGTCAGTCCAGGAAGCTGAAGTCTTGGTTGAGTCAGTTCAGCAGTGGGCTGTGTGGAAGCAGGCTGCTAGACTCTCTTTCCTTCTGCCCTTCTAACTTCAACCTGTAAGCCTCTGTTTGAGTATTACTCTAGGTTTAAAGGTTTGTTTACTGGGACTGTTGTGTATTTTCAGAACAGCATAATTAAGTCGAGTTTGGATAGACTGAGTTCTGTAGGTGTTCTTCATTCTGTTCTTTGTGTTTCTTTCCGTAATTTTGTGAATAAATGTTTGTTTGTTTTCAAACCTGGTAATCAACCTCGCTAACTTACTCTTGGTAATTTTCACTGTAAACTTACTGAAACAAATTGCAAAGTTACAGTCTGGACGGCCTGCTTAAGAACGTTTTGAGTGGTCTGGCCTAGTCCATAACAAACTATACTGTTGTCTGACACAGCAGTGAATCTGCATAGCTACAGCCTTTGCTGTTTGAGTTCAAGTATTTATGGACATTGGAGTGCGACGAAGAAAAATTAACAAATGGCAAAATTCACAGCTGATTTTGGAGGAACCTGTGTGGCAGAATTCACAGCACAGGCACAGATAAGTGCATGTAGCCTTGCCGTCTTTTTTTCATAATGAGTAGAGTGAGTTCTTTTTGGTTGCATGTTATATTGAGATTTGTCTCTTGATTAAAATTTAAAAATATAAAACATAAGTACTAAGTTAGCCCAGAGCAGTGTTTTTTAGATCCAGTAAGGCTGTGCAATTTTCTGTAGATTGTTAAGGTGCCAATATGGCCTTTAGGAGAGAGATGTGCTCTCCTTCCTGGAAATAGGAGATTAGCAGAATTTCCATGATACTGATGATTATATCTGCAGTTGGTTGCAAATCTTATCAGATCACATGGATCTGTTGGATCAGCACTTAGAGGTAGAGATAATGAAGAATTTACATGAGATGAGGGTGTGATGGATGACAGTTGTAGGAAGGGAGATAAACCACAGATACATTCAGGTAGTTGAGTTACTGCCAGGAAAGGTAGCAGGGGTAGGTAGGTAGTGCAGTAGTCTACTATGGCTATCCCCATCTCAAACAAGTTTGCTGCTTTGGAAAACATAGGGGGTGATGGACTCTCAGGGGAATGTAGCACAAACAGCCAAATTTCTGGTACCAAGACTGACTCTAATGTAACAAGAGGTGTGTCAGATTCCAGGCGATTAATTCTTATAGGTACCCTCCAGTCAGAGGCACAGACAGACTGGTCTGTTGCTTCTCTAGAACCAGGATCAAGAATAGCTTGGAGAGAGTGCAGAATATTCTCAAAGGGGAGAGGAACCAGCAGGAGATCATTGTGCACATTGGAGCTAATGACATCGGAAGGGAATAGGATGAGATTCTGAAGAGGGAGATAGTTAGAAAAGAGATCAGTCTGAGATTGGTACAATTGGGAAAAGGAGCAAGTCAAACAGTCAGGGCCGGCAGAGAATGGAGGTCAATTAAACTGTATTAATTTCAATGCAAGAGGCCAATGAGGAAGGCAGTTGAACTCTAGGCAAGGTGAGGAGAATAGGACTGTGATATCATAGCAGTTACAGAGATGTGGTTCAGGGATGGACAGGGCTGGCAGCTTAATGTTCCAGGATACAAATGCAAGAGGAAGGGTAGAAAGGGGGGCAAGAGAGTTGGGAAGTAATGTTTTTGAGTAGGGATAACATTACGGCTATACTTCAGGAGAATATTCATGAGAATTTGTACAGGGAACTTGTTTGGGTGGAAGTGAGATTAGAAAGGCATGATTACAATATTGGAATTGTACTATAGACATCCCAATAGTCAGCAGGAAATTGAGAAACACGTTTGTAAGGAGATCTCAGTTGTCTGTAAGAATAATAGGGTGGTAATAGTGGGGATTTCAACTCTCCAAACATAGACTGGGATTGCCATAATGTTAAGGGTTTAGATAGAGAGGAATTTGTTAATTGTGTACAAGAAAATTTTCTGATCCAGGATGTGGATGTACCTACTAGAGGAGGTACAAAATTTGACATATTCTTGAGAAATAAGGCAGCACAGGTGACTGAGGTATCATTTGGGGAGCGGTTTGGGACCAGCAACCATAATAGTTTTAAAATAGTTATGGAAAAGGATAGACAGGATCTAAAAGTTAAAGTTCTAAATTAGAGGAAAGCAAATTTTTGATAGTATTAGGCAAGAACTTTCAAAAGTTGATGGGGGGAGGACTTTTGCAGGTAAAGGAATGGCTGGAAATGGGAAGCCTTCAGAAATGTGATAATGAGAGTTCAGAGACAGTGTGTTCCTTTTAGGGTGCAAGGAGAGGCTGGTAGGTTTAGGGAATGCTGGATGACGAGAGAAATTAAGGTTTTGGTTAAGAAAAAGAAGGAATCAAACAGCAGAGATCGAGTGATACCTTAGAAGAATATAAAGGCAGTAGGAGTATACTCAAGAGGAAAACCAAGAAGGCAAAAATGGAACATGAGATAGCTTTGGCAAATAGGGTTAAGGAGAATCCAAAGGGATTATATAAATACACGAAGGACAACAGAATATCTAGGAGAGAATAGGACCCCTCAAAAATCAGCATGGCAGCCTATATGTGGAACTACAGGAGATGGGGATGATTCTAAACTAATACTTTACATCAGTGTTTACTGTGGAGAGGGTCATGAAAGATATAGAATGTGTGGAAATAGATGGTGACATTGTGAAAAATGTCCATATTACGATGCTGCCTGACCTGCTGTGCTTTTCCAGCAACACATTTTCAGCTCTGATCTCCAGCATCTACAGACCTCACTTTCTCCTCCATAATCCTTCAACCTGTTATGAATGAAAAATCTGTCTGTCTCGTTCACAAATTAACTCACTGTCCCTCCTCTACATTGTAAAGAATGTTGTCTGAGATCACTCTGGTAATAATGGAAATATAACAAGTGAACTCAACACCCTGTAAAGATGCTGAAATAGAGCTACATATGGACAATACATAGGCACAGCATACTTTAAATCCCTCGTGTTCTTATCCTGATTGACTGGCCTCACCACACACTCATCACACTCAGCAAGACAAGCCTTTCTCACTGACTCATGCACCGTCCTCTCTTGCATCCTACTTTCATTCCTCCATGACCATGACCTCACTGTCTATTTATTATTGAATGTGCATTTCATTCCCCAAATCCCCATATGCCCGTCCTAAGACTGCATGCAAATAGCCATTCTACTATACCCATACCTTGCACTATACCTCCTACAACACGCGTTTATTAAATGCAATTTATCTGTAACGCGATTTGTAAATTGCTGACTTTTTTTATTAAACAAACTCCCATTCACTGTTATGCGATTCTCATCCTTGGCACTAGACGTCAAGTGCGCGGGGGACTGGACTCCGTGTCAGCATCATGTAATCAGTCAGCTTGTGCGCTTTCCCGTGAAGAGCTTTGTGAAATCTTTGTGCTAGTCGACTAGGAAAAGTGAGATTAGATTAGATTAGATTACTTACAGTGTGGAAACAGGCCCTTCGGCCCAACAAGTCCACACCAACCCGCCACCCACCCATACCCCTACATTTACCCCTGACCTAACACTACGGGCAATTTAGCATGGCCAATTCACTTGACCCACACATCTTTGTGGCTGTGGGAGGAAACCGGAGCACCCAGAGAAAACCCACACAGACACGGGGAGAATGTGCAAACTCCACACAGTCAGTCGCCTGAGGCAGAAATTGAACCCGGGTCTCCGGTGCTGTGAGGCAGCAGTGCTAACCACTGTGCCAACGTGCTGCCCACTAATGTGAATGTGTCTCTACAGCCTGAGGACAGGAATCTAGGAGCATCCTGTTAATTTGAAAACTTAAAGAGTTGGGATAAGAATGAATTTCACTGGAATTCTCCAAGAACAGTAGAAGAACAGTGTTGAGGAGTGGTTTGAAACTTGGCTTTGTTGTTTGTTTCAGAGCATTTTTTTTCTCTCTTTTTGTTCAAAAAACCTGTTTGGACGTTAAGGAATGTCTGCAGACTCATGTGAATGTGTTTCAGTGACTGATCATTGTGGTAGCCAACTGCAGAAAAATACCAATTGGGGGCTTGGACATAGTCAGTCAGCTGCTCAGGCTAGTCAGAGTCAGGAAACTCTACACGTAGTAGGTGAGGAAGAGAAAGATGGGTGGCACACTTTTGGTGCATGTGTGGAGATGTCCTGACGGGGTGAGTAGGCTGTGCAGAAGAGATTCAGGGTTCATCAAGGTCAGATGTGAGTGAGGATGAGAGTGAGTGGGGAAGATGATGCAGGAAATGGTGGGTATAGTAGCAGAGATAGAGTGAGTGTAAGTTATCAATGAGCAGATGGTGGCAGAGTGGAAAAGGTCATTGATCTTCTTCCTACATTCTGTGCATTCCGTCCGATGATTAAGTCTGCACTGGCCTGGAGAGTAACCCTGGTCTAGGTTGTGTGGTTACAGAAGAATGACATCCTCTGTTGGCCTGGGAGAAAAGGACGTTCTGCCTTAGCATCACCCCATCCCCATCAACAGCCTCTCCAAGTCCCTGCTGACAAAGGGACACACCACTTTTCCATTGTCTGTCACATCCAGGGCCAATGTCAGGAATCATGCAGGGCAGCTCCGGACTGACAGCTCTTGTTTGGGCACACAATACTGTTTTAAAGATGGTGCTACACCATGGATGTTGATCAATTCTGGGATATCCAGGAGGTGGTAAGTTGTTTTGGAAATAGCCCATGGTGTGATGGTGCTAGAATGTGTGAAAGGGGCACCAAAGAGTGGGGCAAGTAATAAATCAATGTTTTGTAAGATAAGGTGATGGATGTCCTCAAGCATCATGATGTGAAACTCTCCAAAAATCCTGACAAAGCTGATACTTAGGAAAAGAAATTAAGATTCAGCCCTTGACGTAGCAAGGCAGGTTTCATTCTGGGATCTGATTTGTGCAGTGTTACTATTGGAGGGGATCGAAAGACTGCCTAGAATCTATTGCCAGCAGGTATGGATGCCATTCGAGAGTAAATCAGTTGAAGACACTATACAATAACACACAACAGGTCTGTTAAAACAGGTCAAAATTTACTTGGATTGTGCTTTTATTGTGTTAGGCTAACCGCTATTTTAGTTGCGATATTTACTGGTATTTTTGAAGGTTTGCCCTAACCCTCTTTGTCCCATAGGCTCCATTATCTACACTGTACAATTTTCTATAACATGGCATGGGAATGCAACTACGGCATTACTACCCGTACCACAGAGTTCAACAAGGACAATCGCTGACTGTGCAAAACAATATATTGTTGGAACAAGGAATACAATTCACTACAGAAATCAGGACTAAAAATTTGTCGGTGCTATGAAGAAACATCAGAGATTCTTCTGACATAATTGGATGGGCAACCCAAAGCTGGCATCACCACCCTTCCAAAAGTCCACCAAAACACCAGAAGAATGAAGACCGACATCATTGACCACACTGGGTTGTACAAAATGTAGCTACAAGCTGAAACACAAACTTGCACAACGTTCAGTGAAAGAAGCTCGCTGCTGTCAGTGTGACCATTTGGGTCACTTCAGGAAATCTGGTAAGTTTTCAGCACCTTCATCACCTCAAAAACAAAGGAAAAGTCCTACAAAAGGAAACTTTCCAGAGAAGTAGAAATCATGCATCGAGGGAAGGTCAAGAAATTAAAGCTGCAGAAGCTTAAAAGTTAAAAACCATCATTCCTTTGTGAGGTTAAAGAGATTCAAAACAGATTCCCAACCACCAACTTGAAGGTACAAGGCTTTGAAGTAGAATTTGATCTCAACAGCTGTTTCAATTCTGACCGAAAGCTCACCAGTCCATGAGTGTCAGAGCAGCGAAGATAAATCTCCAAGATCCAGGAGCCGTAGATATTCAGATGCATGGGCAAATTACCACAAAGTGTCGTTACAAAAGATGAGATGTTAGTGAAACAATTTATGTACTTAAGAATCAGAATACTACAGTATATTGTTGAGAAGAAATGCACATATTTGTCCTAGCCTCTGAGAAGAACACTTCAGAATGAAGACAGGAGAAAATTTCAGCAAGAATTTCTAAAGATTTATGTAAAGTAAAAGCAGGAATGTCACATTATTATGCAAAGAGGTGCTAAACCCATTTGCTGGTACAATCCCATGAAAATTACTTATGCTTTCAGAAAAGTACAATGGCAGATAGAATGATTGGAAGTGGGGTCATATTGCTAGTAACAGAACCGATACTATGGTGCCCATGATGAATAACAGCTCTTCCAAGACAAACGGAGAACTAAGATCTCATATGGATCTCATTTTGTTCAACAAAGGAGTGATTAAGAGAAATTAATCCTATGTCATCAGTTGATAATTTTGGCAAAAGTATGCCAACAAGCAAATTTTTCACAAAATTGGATGCCTAAAGTTGATTCTGGCAGATGCTGTTGTGTATGCATTCCAGGACTCTTGAGCACTATTGCAATGACATCACCCCAGTGGGCATAAATAGCACAGTGTGAGTGGAGTTAATTAGAAAGTTAGAGAGAAACACGTGCAGAGAATAGTCTTTCAATAATGTGCAATAAGATTAGAGCCTGATTTATCTCTGGTGATCATCTTTAGTAGTATTTAGACATAATATGTAATAAATAGACATTTGAAGACAGTTCTTGATCCTGCCCTCTCCTTGTCTTAAACACAAACTCTTGAATGTGGCATAATACCACAAAATAAAAGAAGATAGCAGTGAGAAGATACATCGCCTAGAAGATCATGGCACCAGTGAAGATTAAGAAACAAACCTTAACTCATTTGCTTAAGAGAAGAATTTAAAAGCATAACCTTTCCAATCAAATCATCAATAGAGCTTTAACACTGGACAGCAATCAACAGAGCAACTTTGCTGAACAGCTGTTATGAAGGAAAGATCTCTAAGCTCAGAGCTGCAGAGAAACCACTGCAAACAACTGTGAATTTCAATTGAAAAGATAACCTTTTATAGTTAGTGACAGTAGAAACAAGATTTTAAGAATAAGAAAAGCATTGAGAGCCACAAAAGCACAGCAACCAGGGAGTTAAATCTGGATCTACCATCCATGAAAGAAGACCAATTACCAGATACCGAAGTAGTTTTTATATATTCGGTCCCTGAGAAATAAAGTTGGAAAGCAGTTTAAGACTTCTAATTGCAATGTGGCTTTTAGACTTTTTAATTGTAGGCAAAATTAACAACAAAATTCCACAGAAGTGGCCTTAAAGTGAGTTGTTTGGAAAATCTGATATAAGAATTGTTTTTTGATATCTCAGTAATCTAAATATTCGTTATTTTCATAGAATCCCTACAGTGTGGAAACAGACCATTTGTAAGGTTTGTAGCTCAGGTTGAGGTTTAGGGTGTAGGTTTGCTCGCTGAGCTGTAGGTTTGATATCCAGACGTTTCATTACCTGGCTAGGTAACATCATCAGTGGCGACCTCCAAGGGAAGCGAAGCTGTTGTCTCCTGCTTTCTATTTATATGTTTGTCCTGGATGGGGTTCCTGGAGTTTGTGGGTGATGTCATTCCCTGTTTGTTTTCTGAGGGGTTGATAGATGGCATCTAGATCTATGTGTTTGTTGATGACGTTGTGGTTGGAGTGCCAGGCCTCTAGGAATTCTCTGGCATGTCTTTGCTTAGCCTGTCCCAGGATAAATGTGTTGTCCCAGTCGAAATGGTGTTTTTTTTCATCCGTGTGTAGGGCTATGAGGGAGAGAGGGTCGTGGCTTTTTGTGGCTAGCTGGTGTTCGTGTATCCTTGTGGCTAACTTTCTTCCTCTTTGTCCTACATAGTGTTTGTGGCAGTCCTTACATGGAATTTTGTAGATGACGTTAGTTTTGTCCATGGGTTGTACTGGGTCTTTTAAGTTTGTTAGTTTTTGTTTGAGAGTGTTGGTGGGTTTGTGTGCTACTAGGATTCCGAGGGGTCTCAGTAGTCTGGATGTCCTTTCTGAAACTTCTTTGATGTATGGTAAGATGGTTAGGGTTTCTGGTTGTGTTTGGTCTGCTTGTCGTGGTTTGTTCTTGAGAAATCTGCGCACTGTATTTTTTAAGTATCTGTTCTTCTTGAAAAGACCCAGTACAACCCATGGACAAAACTAACATCATCTACAAAATTCCATGCAAGGACTGCCACAAGTACTACGTAGGACAAACAGGAAGAAAGTTAGCCACCAGGATACATGAACACCAGCTAGCCACAAAAAGACACGACCCTCTCTCCCTCATAGCCCTACACACGGATGAAAAACCACCATTTCAACTGGGACAACACATCTATCCTGGACAGGCTCAGTAAAGACATGCCAGAGAATTCCTAGAGGCCTGGCACTCCAACCACAACGCCATAAACAAACACATAGATCTAGATGCCATCTATCAACCCCTCAGAAAACGAACAGGAAATGACATCACCACAAACCCCAGGAACCCCATCCAGGACAAACATATAAATAGAAAGCAGGAGACAACAGCTTCGCTTCACTTGGAGGTCGCCACTGATGATGTTACCTCACCAGGTAATGAAACGTCTGGATATCAAACCTACAGCTTAGCGAGCAACCTACACCCTAGACCATTTGGTCCAACAAGTCCACACCAACACTCCCAAGATTATCCCACAGACCCATTCCCCTAAATAATTCAACTAATCTACACATCACTGAACACTATGGGCAATTTAGCATAGCCAATTCACCTAACCTGCATATCTTTGTGACTATGGGAGGAGACTGATGCAGACACAGGAGAACATGTAAACTTTATGCAGACAGTCACCCGAGTCTGGAATCAAACCCAGGTCTCTGCCACTGTGAGGTAGCAG
This sequence comes from Hemiscyllium ocellatum, assembly GCF_020745735.1. Taxonomy (NCBI): domain Eukaryota; kingdom Metazoa; phylum Chordata; class Chondrichthyes; order Orectolobiformes; family Hemiscylliidae; genus Hemiscyllium; species Hemiscyllium ocellatum. The sequence goes on along the minus strand of NC_083414.1, from coordinate 57,115,002 downwards.
TGCTAACCGCTGAGCCACCATGTTGCTCCATGTTTATGCCTGGCCTAGTTATGGGTTGAGTCAAAGGGAGCCCCTGGATGTGGATGATAAGGGATGAGAGGGGACAAACAGGAAGAAAGTTAGCCATCAGGATACACGAACACCAGCTAGCCACAAAAAGACACAACCCTCTCTCCCTCGTAGCCCTACACACGGATGAAAAAAAACATTTCGACTGGGACAACACATCTATCCTGGACAGGCTAAGCTATCCTGTCCAGGCTATCCTGGACAGGATGATAGTGATGACAAAGCTGTTTTATAACAAGGGGAGCTGGCTTAGGTGAGAAAGACAAGCTAAAATAAGCAACTAAGATACTTTATTGATTTGAATTGTTAAAAGCAACATCAGAGACAAACAAAAAGAACAGCAATCTGATATAGTATGGGGTGAAATTAGGTGTTACAATACCTTAAGATGCAGAAAATTATTGGCATGAGCAATGTTATAGCAGCCATCTTTGATAATCACAGAAAACATTGAACCTTGGTTGATGTCATTTGAGAATTTTTTTCCCCCCAAAGATCTTTTAGAAAACATACAGACATTTTCTTGGCAAAGGGTTACCTTCACTCATCTCTATAAAGGTGCCATACAAGTATTGGAAAGTAACTCTATATTGAAAACAGCATTTAGAACAGAAGTAACTTAAACAGCTTTTAGACTTAGTATACCAATAACAATCTTTATAACAAAGAATCAACAACAGCAAACAACTAAGAATACAGCACGATAACAAAATTAATAAAGAATGATTGAATCTAAATAATCATCATAAATGGCAGAGGGCAGCTATAAGTCAACCACATTATTGTGGATCTAGAATCACATATATGCCAGACCATGTAAGGACAGCAGTTTCCATCTCTCAAGGACATTAGTGAACCAGATGTTTTTTCTCCTCAACATTGATTCATGGTCATCATTAGTTTCTTAATTCCAGATATTTTTTAATTGAATTCAAATTCCACCATTTGCCATGGTAGGATTTAAGCCCAGGCCCCCAAACATTACCTGGGTCTCTGGATTAATAGCCCAACAACAAAGCCACAAGGCCAACACCTCCCCTAATTCATTGTTGTCACGTGTACTGAGATACAGTGAACAATGTTGTTTTGCATATGATACAGGCAGATAGTACCATACAAACTGCATCATGGTAGCAGAACAGAGTGCAGAATAATGTTACAGCTGCACAGAAGGTGCACAAACAGAGATCAGAATGAACATTTGAGAGGTCCATTCAAAAATCTGATAACAGCTAGGAAGAAGCTGTTCTTGAATCTATTTGTACATGTATTCAAACTTTTATATCTCCTGCCCAATGGAAGAAGAAAGTATAACCAGAGTGGGAGGGGTCTTTGATTACGTTGTTTGCTTTCCCGAGGCAGCAGGAAGTATAGATGGAGACTATGGATAGAAGGCAGAAGGTGTAATGGACTGGGCTGTGCTCACAACCCTATGTAGTTTCTTGCTGTCTTGGGAAGAGCAGTTACCATACCACACTGTGATGCATCCATATAGGATGCTTTCAATGATGCAGCTATAAAATTTGATAAGAGTCCTTGTGGATATGCCAAACTTGCTTGGCCTTCTATGTAAGTTGAGAGGTTGGTTGTTGTGCTTGCATCACGTTGAAGTGGGTGGACCAGGACCGATTGTTGGTGATCATCACTCCCAGGACAGACTGCAGCTTCTGAAGGAAGCAAAGAAAACTTACATTCTACTGATGTTTTAGCACATTACATTCCACGTCTATTCATTATAAAGCTTAATTACATTGCCCACAAGATTGGGAGCAATCTTTATTCAAATACAAACTGACAGAACACGAAAACAGTATCGACGGAGACAGAAGTATGTAAATATTGAGAAAAAAAGCAGTCGCAGTTACATGGGGATTAGGCTATTACATGGAACTGAAAATCCAGGTCAAGATGAGCCACAATTCTTTAATAACATTACCAGGCTCAAAAGAAACCTCAAATAATGCCTACATAGTTCAGATTACGGCTGATGAGATACTGTGATGGTATTGTCTATGTTTCAGGCAAGGCACACATAATGGCGGATGCACTTTCCAGAGCAGCGATGGATTGACTGGAAAAAGAACATTTGGCATTTTTTTTTATTCATGGAATGCAGGCATCATTTCCAAGGCCAGCATTTACTGCTAATCTGTAATAGCTCAGACGACAGTAAGAGCCAGCCACATTGCTGTGAGCCTGGACGCTCGTACAGGAGACCACGTAAGATCTCCTTTCTTAAAAGACATTAATGAACTAGATCTTTAAATGCCAATTGTTTATGCTTTTGTGGTTATCATTATGTGAGTTTTTTTTATTCCAGATTTAAGTTGAATTCAAATTTTAGCATTTGCCAAATGGGGATTTGAGCCAGTGTCTCTGGACCATTTCTTAAGGTTTCTGGATTGCTGGCCCACAGTCATTACCCATGTGAGACCTTTTCCTGAAAGAAATTGCATCATATTCTATTAAATCATTTAAATCTTTTCTGCATTGTCCCTAATGCTTTGACCCCATCCTCACAAACTGTCCACAATACTCCAGCTGATGTCAAACAAGTGACTTGTAGAAGATAAGCATTATCTGCTTGGTCTTGTACTCTATGTCCCAATTTTTTAAGAAAAGCTTAAGATGTGTTATATTATTGTTCCTCCATGTAAATTGCCACTTTCAATGGCCTGTGCACATATACTCTAAATTCTGTCTGCTTTCGAATTTTACTCCTTAAATGTCTGTATGTGTTCTTCCTACCAAAATGCATCACCTCAAACCTCTCTCAGCAACAAACCTCATCTGTAACCTATGTGGGCAGCACAGTGGTAGTGGGTGGCATGGTGGCACAGTGGTTAGCACTGCTGCCTCAGAACGCCAGAGACCTGGGTTTAATTCCTGCCTCAGGTGACTGACTGTATGGAGTTTGCACATTCCCCCCATGTCTGCATGGGTTTTCTCTGGTTTCCTCCCACAGTCCAAAAATGTGCAGGTTAGGTGAATTGGCCATGCTAAATTGCCCATCGTGTTAGGTGTAGGGAAATGGGTCTGGGTGGGTTGCGCTTCGGGTGGGTTGGTGTGGACTTGTTGGGCTGAAGGGCCTGTCTCCACACTGTAAGTAATCTATTTACTCACTCCACCAACTTGTATAAGGCCTTTTGAATTTATACATAATTATTCTCACTGCTTTTGACTTTGTATCATCTAAAACTTCTGAATTTTCTCCGACCCACCAAGATCTAGATCATTAACATATATCAGAAAAAGCAAGGATCCCAATCCCAGGAGTTCTCTGCCACAAACTTTCCTCCAGCCTGAAAATATATATTAGCCATTGCTGGTTATTTCCTATTCAGCCAATTTTGCAACCATGTTGCTTCTGTCCCTTTTATTCATACATTAGGTATCACCAAGTGCAGATCAACAACACAGCAATTACTGTGGTGGCCAGGTATTTAAAACCATAATGCATGATTATATCTTGTCACACCAAACATCTTCCATTAACAGCTGAGTGACTGCAGAAACAATAAATTTATTGCAATTTTGAGCTAGGTCACTGGAAGAGCGAGCAATGGGTTTGTTTCATTTGAGAGGAACAACTTTAGTCCTAGTCGACTAATAGTCAATATGGATTGAAGTGGAAAGATTTCATTCAATCACAGCAGACTCAGTAAAATTATTATTTTTAATAAGTTTTTGTCCTGAATAATTAATATCAGACTATGGATCTTAATTATTGAATGAGGATTTCAGGCAACCTTAATGCAGGAAGTTCATTTCGGGGACAGGAATTAATCATGTTGAGTGTAGAGGGTACACTGTTTCCTTTTGTAGTCCTGCTCCTTCACTGATCAATAACTTATAAACTTAATTAGGTTGGTGATATGGTCAGTTTCAGTGTTAAGAACAAGTACACCAGGTTTCTCTAATGGCCGACAAATTGCTGGTTCATGAACAAAAATCAACTTACTCAAACAAGGGTGCAAAAATTATTGGCAGTTTGGCCTATTCAAATGTATAATTTTAAAAAAAACTAACGGGCCACATAAATGCACACACATCTGAGAAGAAGCATAAAAAAGTGAAAACTATGCCTTCAGTGTAATTTGGCGAAGTACAGTAAAGTCCCCCATTGTCCATCATGGAGAGGCAGAACATGGAGCCTTTTTCTCCCTGGAACATCAGAGGCAGAGAGGTGACCTTATAGAGGTTTACAAAGTCGTGAGGGCCACGGATAGGGTGAATCGTTAAAGGTCAGGGAGTCCAAAACTAGAAATTTTAGGTTTAAAGTAAGAGGGGAAATATTGAAAAGGGACCTGAGAGGCAACATTTTTCACACAGAGAGTGGTGCATTTATGGAATAAACTGCTGGAGAAAGTGATGGAGGTGGGTAAAATGACCACATCCGACCTTTTAAAGTTCTCCTGACGATGTGGATCCAGTTGAGTTCCCTGCTCCACACAGACGCAATATTATTGCTGTTGTACCTAGTGACTTTTCCTCAGCAAAATGAGACGACATAATCTTTTCAAAAGGAATAATATTTACATTACATCTCTTCATAGCATAGGTGACAGGTTCTCCTCTCCATCTTCAGGAGAAGCTAAAGGTGAAAGGACAGGCAAGGATGTCAAGTCACTGGCACATGGGAATCTATGCGAGTAATTTACTCTGCACACTTACAGACACATCATAGAATGATGTGTGTTCACCAGTGGAATTGTTAATTGGGAAGGAGGTTAAAAACAAAACTCTAGCCAAACATAATGTCTCAAAAGGACAAGAAGGTAAAACAACTGGACAAAAGCCACAGCAAAAGGTGGTAGAGGTGGTACAACTCTATACAATAGGTGAACTTCTGCAAACCTTAAAACCAGGGCAGAAAGCCTCGTTGAGGAACAGGAAGTCAGAAGCTACAGTTGTCAGAGAAAGAGAAGACCTGAAGAAGTATTCAGGAGGAGCAGGAAACGTTGATCTTCTTCTAGCCTACAAGTGAAACTGAGTATGTTTACCACAGGATGTGACTCAGATGGTGTACACTGAGTAGTCCACAATGTTATACGTTAGTCCACAAGTACTCCACAATGCTATACATTGTGTTGACCTTAAATGAATCAATTTGGGAAATCCAGTGAGAGTTCCAAAGCATTATGACCTGTGAGATTCAGATTTTGATCTATTTATGTTGGTGATAACAGTGAAAATGATAATAATGGCCTTAATAATCAAGTGATTGACTACAACAACTACATAAGTAAGTAAAAGTGAACTACTGGAGTTGTGTAGATCATGTAGAGAAAAACTTGGGGGTTGTTGTAGCCCTGAAACACCGCGAGCAGTAAGCCCGGTTACAATGTGTAGGCTATGAGCCCTGGAACACCGTGAGCAGTGAGCACTGGTACAGTGTGTGGATTATGAGTCCTGGAACATTTCGAGCAGTGAGCCCTGGTACAGTGTGTGGACTATGAGTCCTGGAACACCGTGAGTAGCGAACCCTGGAACAATGTGTGGGTTATGAGTCCTGGAACACCGCGACCAGTGAGCCCTGGTAAAGTGTGTGGGCTACGTGTCCTGGAACACTGTGAGCAGTGAGCCCTGGTACAGTGTGTAAGGCATGAGCCTTGGAACACTGCGAGCAGTGAGCCCTGGTACAGTGTGAGCTACGAGCCTTGGAACACCGCGAGCAGTGAGCCCTGGTACAGTGTGTGAACTATGAGTCCTGGAACACTGGGAGCAGTGAGCCCTGGTACAGTGTGTGAGCTACGAGCCCTGGTACACTGGGAGCAGTGAGCCCTGGCACAGTGTGTGGACTATGAGTCCTGGAACACCGCGAGCAGCGAACCCTCGAACAATGTGTGGGTTATGAGTCCTGGAACACCGCGACCAGTGAGCCCTGGTAAAGTGTGTGGGGTATGATACCTGGAACACTGTGAGCAGTGAGCCTTGGTACAGTGTGTAAGGCATGAGCCTTGGAACACTGCGAGCAGTGAGCCCTGGTACAGTGTGAGCTACGAGCCTTGGAACACCGTGAGCAGTGAGCCCTGGTACAGTGTGTGAACTATGAGTCCTGGAACACTGGGAGCAGTGAGCCCTGGTACAGTGTGTGAGCTACGAGCCCCGGTACACTGGGAGCAGTGAGCCCTGGTACAGTGTAAGAGCTATGAGCCCTGGAACACCGTGAGCAGTGAGCCCTGGTACAGTGTGTAAGGCACGAGTCCTGAACTCTACGAGCAGTGAGCCCTGGTACAGTATGTGAGGCACGAGCCCAGGAACATTGTGAGCAGTGAGCCCTGGTACAGTGTGTAAGGCATGAGTCCTGGAACCGTGCGAGCAGTGAGCCCTGGTACAATATATGAGCTACGAGCCCAGGAACACTGGGAGCAGTGAGCCCTGATACAGTGTATGAGCTACGAGCCCTGGAACTCTGCGAGCAGTGAGCCCTGGTACAGTGTATGAGCTACGAGCCCTGGAACTCTGCGAGCAGTGAGCCCTGGTACAATGTATGAGCTATGAGCCCTGGAACACTGGGAGCAGTGAGCCCTGATACAGTGTATGAGCTACGAGCCCTGGAACTCTGCGAGCAGTGAGCCCTGGTACAGTGTATGAGCTACGAGCCCTGGAACTCTGCGAGCAGTGAGCCCTGGTACAATGTATGAGCTATGAGCCCTGGAACACTGGGAGCAGTGAGCCCTGATACAGTGTACGAGCTACGAGCCCTGGAACACTGCGAGCAGGTGGGAGGTGTTCCCACGGGTAGTAGTGGTATCTATGTCTACAATCTGACACGTCTTGCAGTGTCCACCGTGACAGGGTTGTATGGAGTTGGCCTGAGAGCCGGCAGTTTGCTACGAAAAACAATCTGTTTGAGGTTTGGCGGTTGTTTAAAGGCAAGTAGTGGAGGTGTGGGGAAGGTCTTGGTGAGGTGCTCATCCTCATTGCTAATGTGTTGCAGGTCACGAAGAACATGGCGTAAGGTTTCAGCCCCTGGGAAGTACTGAACAACGAAGGATACCCTGTCAGTTGCAGCACGTGTCTGTGCCCTGATACAGTGTGTGGGCTATGAGCCCTAGAACAGCGCGTGCAATGAGCCCTAGTACAATGTGTGGGATTAAAAACCTTGGAACACTGCGAGCAATGAACCCTGGTACAGTGTGTGGACTGCGAGCCCTGGAACACTGAGAGCCGTGATCCCTGGTACAGTGTGTGAGCTACAAGCCCTGGAACACTGCGAGTAGTGAGCTCCGGTGCAGTGTGTGGGCTACGAGCCCTGGGACGCTGTGAGCAATGAGCCATGGTACAATGTATGGGCTATGAGCCTTGGAACACTGCGAGCAATGAGCCGTGGTACAATGTATGGGCTATGAGCCTTGGAACACTGCGAGCAATGAGCCGTGGTACAATGTATGGGCTATGAGCCTTGGAACACTGCGAGCAATGAGCCGTGGTACAATGTATGGGCTATGAGTTCTGGAACACTGCGAGCAATGAGCCATGGTACAATGTATGGGCTATGAGCCTTGGAACACTGCGAGCAGTGAGCCGTGGTACAATGTATGGGATATGAGCCCTGGAACACTGTGTGCAATAAGCACAGGTACAGTGCGTGGGCTACAAGCCTTGGAACACTGCGAGCAGTCTATGAGCTACGAGCCCTGGAACACTGCGAGCAATGAGCCCTGGTGCAGTGTGTGAACTACGAGCCCTGGAACACTGCGAGCAGTGAGCCCTGGCACAGTGTGTGAGCTACGAGCCCTGGAATACTGTGAGCAGTGAGCCCTGGTACAGTGTGTGGACTATGAGCCCTGGAATATTGCGAGCATTGAGCGCTGGTACATTGTATGAGCTATGAGCCCTGGAACACCGTGAGAGTGACCCTTGGTGAAGTGTGTGAGCTATGAGCCCTGGAACACCATCAGCAATAAGCCCTGGTACAGTGTGTGAGCTACGAGCCCTGGATCACTGAAAGCAGTGAGCTCTGGTACAGTGTGTGAGCTACGAGCCCTGGAACACTGTGAGCAATGAGCCCTGGTACAGTGTATGGGCTATGAACCTTGGAACACTGTGAACACTGAGCTCTGGTGCGGTGTATGGGCTACAAATCTTGGAACACTGCGTGCAATGAGCCCTGGTACAGTGTGTGGGCTACATATCTTGGAACACTGCGTGCAATGAGCTCTCCGACAGTGTGTGGGCTACAATCCTTGGAACACTGCGAGCAGTCTATGAGCTACGAGCCCTGGAACACTGCGAGCAGTGAGCCCTGGTACATTGTGTGAGCTACATGCTCTGATACACTGAGAGCAGTGAGCCCTGGTACAGTGTGTGAACTACAAGCCCTGGAACACTGAGAGCAGTGAGCCCTTGTACATTGTGTGAGCTACATGCTCTGATACACTGAGAGCAGTCTGTCCTGGTACAGTGTGTGAACTACAAGCCCTGGAACACTGAGAGCAGTGAGCGCTTGTACAGTGTGTGAGCTATGAGCCCTGGTTACACTGAGAGCATTGTGTCCTGGTACAGTGTGTGAGCTATGAGCCCTGGTACACCGAGAGCAGTGAGCCCTGGTACAGCGTATGAGCTACGAGCCTTGGTACACTGAGAGCAGTGAGCCCTGGTACAGCGTATGAGCTACGAGCCCTGGTACACTGAGAGCAGTGAGCCCTGGTACAGTGTGTGAGCTACGAGCCCTGGAACACTGAGAGCATTGAGCCCTGGTACATTGTGTGAGCTACATGACCTGATACACTGAGAGCAGTCTGTCCTGGTACAGTGTGTGAGCTACGAGCTCTGGAACACTGAGAGCAGTCTGTCTTGGTAGTGTGTGAGCTACGAGCCTGGAACCTGAGAGCAGTGAGCCCTGGCACATTGTGTGAGCTGTGAGACCTGGTACACTGGGAGCAGTGAGCCCTGATACAGTGTATGAGCTTTGAGCCCTGGAACACTGTGAGCAGTGAGCCCTGATACAGTGTATGATCTACGAGCCCTGGAACACTGCGAGCAGTGAGCCCTGATACAGTGTATGATCTACGAGCCCTGGAACACTGCGAGCAGTGAGCCCTGATACAGTGTATGAGCTATGAGCCCTGGAACACTGGGAGCAGTGAGCCCTGATACAGTGTATGATCTACGAGCCCTGGAACACCGTGAGCAGTGAGCCCTGGTACAGTGTGTAAGGCACGAGTCCTGGAACTCTGCGAGCAGTGAGCCCTTGTACAGTGTATGAGCTACGAGCCCTGGAACACTGTGAGCAGTCAGCCCTGATACAGTGTATGAGCTACGATCCCTGGAACACTGGGAGCAGTGAGCCCTGGTACAGTATGTGACGCAGGAGCCCTGGAACACTGCGAGCAGTGAGCCCTGGTACAGTGTATGAGCTACGAGCCCTGGAACACTGTGAGCAGTGAGCCCTGATACAGTGTATGAGCTACGAGCCCTGGAACACTGGGAGCAGTGAGCCCTGGTACAGTGCGTGAGGCACAAGTCCTGGAATACTGCGTCATGATTTGGAGATGCCGGTGTTGGACTGGGGTGTACAAAGTTAAAAATCACACAACACCAGATTATAGTCCAACAGATTTAATTGGAAGCACACTAGCTTTCGGAGCAACACTCCTTCATCAGGTGATAATGGAGGGCTCGATCATAACACAGAATTTATGACAAAAATTTGCAGTGTGATGTAACTGAAATTATAAATTGAAAAATTGATTGTCTGTTAAGCCTTTCATCTGTTAGAATACAGTGATAGTTTCACTTCTTTCATGTGTAAATCACAAAACGTTTTTTTTTAAAGTTGCATTCTCTGGTTAGCTGTTAACAATGGTGCTAACTAGGCAATATGTTGAAGGTGTTAGCCCCCTGTGTTCTCTGTCTATGACCTGATGTTTAGATTGATTCTAATCTAAAAAGTGAGAATACAGAGTTTTACATAAATTCATGCAGTTTTTGAGCTCAGAGTTCGACATGAATGTATGCTGTTTTTGAGCAAAGTGCAATGTAACTCTGCAAGTACAAATTCACCCCACAAAATATATGTGTGTGTGTGACTGTCTGGGGTGGGGGTTGTGAGTGTGAGAAAGTATGTGTGTGTGTGTGTGTGTGTGTGTGTGTGTGTAGGAGTATCTGTGTGTGTGTGTAGTGCAATGGTGATCACCTGTAATGTGACATGAACCCAAGGTCCCGGTTGGGGCCCTCCCTATGGGTACCAAACAGCTATCAGCCTCTGCTCAGCCACTTTCCTCTGCTGCCTGTCCCAAAGTCTACCTTGGAGGATGGTCACCTGAAGGTCCGAGGCTGAATGTCCTGGACCACTGAAGTGTTCCCCAACTGGGAGGGAACCCTCCTGTCTGTTGATTGTTGTGCAGTGCCCATTCATCCATTGTCGTAGCCTTTGCTCGGTTTCCCCAATGTACCATGCCTCCGGGCATCCTTGCCTACAACGTATAAGATAGACAATGTTGGCTGAGTCACATGAGTACCTGCCATGTACAAGGTAGGAGGTGCCCCCACGGGTAATAGTGGTATCTATGTCTACAATCTGACACGTCTTGCAGTGTCCACCGTGACAGGGTTGTATGGAGTTGTCCTGAGAGCCGGCAGTTTGCTACGAAAAACAATCTGTTTGAGGTTTGGCGGTTGTTTAAAGGCAAGTAGTGGAGGTGTGGGGAAGGTCTTGGTGAGGTGCTCATCCTCATTGCTAATGTGTTGCAGGTCATGAAAAACATGGCGTAATTTTTCAGCCCCTGGGAAGTACTGAACAACGAAGGGTACCCTGTCAGTTGCAGCACGTGTCTGTGCCCTGATACAGTGTGTGGGCTACGAGCCCTAGAACAGTGCGTGCAATGAGCCCTGGTACAGTGTATGGGATAAAAACCTTGGAACACTGCGTGCAATGAGCCCTGGTACAGTGTGTGAGCTACGAGCCCTGGAACACTGCGAGCAGTGAGCTCTGGTACAGTGTGTGGTCTACAAACCTTGGAACACTGCGAGCTGTGAACCCTGGTACAGTGTCTGAGCTGTGAGCCCTGGAACACCGCGTGCAATGAGCCCTGGTGCAGTGTGTGGGCAACGAGCCCTGGGACACTGCGAGCAATGAGCCGTGGTACAATGTATGGGCTATGAGCCTTGGAACACTGCGAGCAATGAGCCGTGGTACAATGTATGGGCTATGAGCCCTGGAACACTGCGAGCAGTGAGCCCTGCTGCAGTGTATGGGCTATGAGCTCTGGAACACTGAGTGCAATAAGCACAGGTACAGTGTGTGGGCTACAAATCTTGGAACACTGCGTGCAATGAGCCCTCCTACAGTGTGTGGGCTACAAACCTTGGAACACTGCAAGCAGTCTGTGGGCTATGAGCCCTGGAACACTGCGAGCAGTGAGCCCTGGCACAGTGTGTGAGCTATGTGCCCTGGAACACCGTCAACAGTGAGCCCTGGTACAGTGTGTGAGCTACGAGCCCTGGAACACCGTCAGCAGTGAGCCCTGGTACAGTGTATGAGCTACGAGCCCTGGTACACTGAGAGCAGTGTGTCCTGGTACAGTGTGTGAACTATGAGCCCTGGTACACTGCGAGCAGTGAGCTCTGGTGCAGTGTGTGAACTACGAGCCCTGGAACACTGAGAGCCGTGAGCGCTTGTACAGTGTGTGAGCTACGAGCCCTGGAACACTGCGAGCAGTGAGCTCTGGTACAGTGTGTGTTATGAGCCCTGGAACACTGCGAGCAGTGAGCTCTGGTGCAGTGTGTGAGCTACGTGCCCTGACACACTGAGAGAAGTGAGCCCTGGTACAGTGTGTGAGCTATGAGCCCTGGTACACTGAGAGCAGTGAGCCCTCCTTCAGTGTATGTGCTGTGTGCCTCCAGAGCAGCTTGTGAAAATAGTCCCGGAGCATTGTGCTGGCAGTGAGTCCCAGGTGGAAATAGACGGAGGGGAGGCCATTTTGGCACTTGCCTTGGCACAGCTGAGTGCTGCTACAGAGCGACCTGGAGTTTGGAGCAGAGTGCTGACTGGGGTCTGGCACAGCTAATCAGACCATGTTCAGAGGCCCTCCACTGAGCTGCTACACTGTACTGTCTATTTGAAATTTCCCACCTTACTGTTACGTCAACTCTTTTAATGTTGTCCTATTTTTAACTTATTTTCAAATTTTAAGGTAAAGGCAATCCTTATGGAAGGGATCTCTACTTGCTGCATTGTGGTGGCTGGCCTTGCTGAGCCTTTCACAGTCTGTAGTAGCAGAGCGCTGTAAAATTAATAAGAGGAGTTGAATTTCTACATAGTTAGCAAATTCTGTTTTTGTCCCCTGGCTTAATAAAATGTCAGCAGTCTTTTGTTGATTGCATATAGGAACACACTGACCTGAATGTTGTCTAGTTTGTGAATGAGCTTGGAGATGTATGGTCTTTGAAGTGGTGACAGCAGTCTATCCAGCAAGTGGCTTTCTCAAAGTCTCTCTATTGGTTTTGACCCTTGGGAAGGGTGAAAGCTTGCTCGATCACTCTGCATCCCAGTTAGCAGCAGCCATGAAACTGTTTTAGTGATTTTTTTTTAAACTGGCATGTTGCTGTGAGCATTTCCTGAATGTTTTCCATCTGGCTGATTGCTTCTTTAGTTTATTGCCTTTGAACCTGTCGACCAGGAGCTGTACAAAGCAGTTTGCATACCACTGCCACCAGTTTGAAACATTAGCGTTGTATCTGGACTTCGAAAATGGAAAAGAAGTTGCAACCATGTCAGTGAAATCTAATAATCTTCAAGTATTTACATCGTGTACAAGGAAAGCTTGAGCAGGACATCTCTAGATTTCAGTTCAAGGGATCTGGCATAATTTTATATCAACGATAATGCAATGTTTCCAATAGCATATAACCCATTAACCCCTCACTACAAGCAGCATAGACCATCTTATAATGCTCTGTTGAAGCATCATGAGATCATTCATATGTTAAAGGTGTAACATAAGTTTAAATTATTTTCATCACAAATACTATCTATTCATCTCAGGTGAAGTCAGTTATAGAAATAGTGAGAACTATCATCAGATAATTTCAGTACTTGTGAGGCTGCGATGAAGTGTTGGACCAAAGACAACTCAGTACAAGAGTAAATGGAGATAAATTAAACTCAAGAGAGCTTCTTCTGTTTTTATCATATTTTGATAGCAAGCTCCAGTAAAATGTGAATTCATCCTATCAGGCCTCTGTAACTAAATCAAGACTTCAAACCGGGAAATTCAGTAATCTTTATGGGTGAGTTTCTTGAAGGGTGGCACAGTAGCTTGGTGGTTAGCACTGCTGCCTCAGCGCCAGGGACCTGGTTTGATTCGGGTGACTGTTTGTGTGGAGTTTACACATTCTTCCCGTGTCTGCGTGGGTTTCCTTTGGGTGCTTTGGTTTCCTCCCACAATCCACAGATGTGCAGGTCAGGTGAATTAGTGATGCTAAATTGCCCATAGTGTTCAGGGATGTGTGGATTAGGTGCAGTAGTCAGGGGTAAATATAGGGTCGGGGAATGAGTCTGCATAGGTTACTCTTTGGAGGGTCAGTGTGGACTTGTCAGGCTGAAGGGCCTGTTTTCACACTGTAGGGAATTCTATAAACTGGTAAGCATAATGTAATCTCGAAGTAAGAGAGGCTGTTTGACCAGTAGAACTTTTTTTGCTGGAAATATAACACATTCATAAACTTTGCCCATCCCATTTATGATTCTGAAGGAAAGTTTGCAAAATGCTTCTGTTACTCTCATCAAAAATAAATTTAACATACTAATTTATCAATCTTAACCAGTTGCTTAATTTGGTGCAGCATTTAATTAATCTCACTCACTCATACCACTCAACTATTTTGTCTTGTAATTGTAACATAATTTTTGTCAAAGGTTAATTTACCAAAGCCTATTTCACCTATCATCTTGTTTGAAACAAATGATTTCTAATCTGTCATGCTTGAAATCTTCCAATTTTTGTACTGAAATCCTTTAACAGTCCAATACTTCTATGTTCAAGAATCAAAACTAAATGTATTTGCACTACCATTCATCTCAGCTGGTGAAGGGATCAAATACTTTGGTCCACTTGCCCATTTAGCTGGAGGAGAAATTGAGTGTAGACAGGCGAGTCAGATATAATAAAGATCACAGCTGAAATGTGCACAAATAAAATTCATCATGTGACTTTGGAACCCAGAGCTTCTATAGCTTTGTAAGTGTGTCCTTCAGTATTTAATCCAGATTTTTATACACAAGAATAAAATCAGAAAATTCAAAGTGTGCATTTAACAGATTACTCCAGTCCATCTAGAATCGATCTATAATTTATTCTGTCATGTACTCGTTACTTGTGTATTAAATTATTTAACTTACGAAACAAGGTTCACTATTTGCCTTGTTCTGCCTTTAATGGGACTTGAAAGTTTCAACTGATTTATTTCCACCCCCCGCACCCCCCCCGCCCCCGCACCCCCACCCCCCATCGTTACGTTTTGTTTGTAATTTTGCAAGTTCCTCATATTCAAGTACCTATCCAACTGCTTTTTAAATAATTTAGGAATTAGCTTCCACCTGCTTATCAGGTTGATTTTCCAGAACTTGGTTGCTCTTGAGTTAGCAAGAAAGGTTCTCCCCTTCTCTCCTCTTGATCTTTAGCCAATGGTTTAAATTGATGGCCACTAGTTACTGGATTAGTGGTGCTGGAAGAGCACAGCAGTTCAGGCAGCATCCGAGGAGCAGCTAGTTACTGACTGTGTGTGTGTGTGTGTGGTGGGGGGGGTACATTTTACTTTATAAAAACCTCTCATCATCTTGAAAACCTTTTTTATTCATCCCTTATTCTTCTCTGATCCAAGGAAGAGAGTGCTTAATTTTCCAAAATCTTGTCATATCTATGTCCCTCATTCTCAACAACACATGAATAAACCTCCTTAATACCCTTTCTAAGCTGTGAACATCTTTTCTGAAATGTGTGCCCATAATTAGTACATAGAACATAGAAAAGTGCAGCACAGAACAGGCCCTTCAGCCCACAATGTTGTGCCAAGGATAAATCCATGTGCATGTCCACCAGTTGCTTAATTGTCCCTAATGACTCTGCTTCCACCACCATCACTGGCAATGCATTCCATGCATTCACAACTCTCTGCATAAAGAACCTAGCTCTGACATCTCCTCTCTACCTTCCTCCTAGGACCTTAAAATTATGACCCCTCGTAGCAGTCAATCCTGCCCTGGGGAAAAGTCTCTGGCTATTGACTCTATCCATGCCTCTCATCACCTTATACACCTCGTGTCATCACTCTTCCTCCTTCTCTCCAGAGAGAAAAGTCCGAGCTTAGTCAACCTCTCTTCGTAAGACAAGTCCTCCAGTCCAGGCAGCATCCTGATAAACCTTCTTTGCACCCTCTCCAAAGCCTCCTCATCTTTCCTATAATAGGGCGACCAGAACTGGACACAATTTTCCAAATGTGGTCTCACCAGGGACTTGTAGAGCTGCAGAAAAACCTTGTGGTTCTTAAACTCGATCCCCCTGTTAATGAAAACTAAAACACCATATGCTTTCTTTACAACCCTATCCACTTCGGTAGCCACTTTGAGGCATCTATGCACTTGAACACCGAGATCCCGCTGTTTCTCCATATTGCCAAGAATCCTGTCTTTAATCCTATATTCAGATTTCAAGGTCAACCTTCCACATGCATTACGTCGCATTTATCCAGATTGAACCTCATTTGCCATTTCTCAGCTCAGCTCTGCATCCTGTCAATGTCATGCTGCAGCCTGAAATAGCCCTCGATACTATCAGCAGCAAATAGGTCCACCAATGGCTTAACAATCTCCTTTCTCGCTTCCCAGAGCAGCCTAGGATAAATCTGGTCTGGCCCTGGGGACTTATCAATCTTAATGTTTGCCAAATTTTCCAGCACATCAACTTCCTCAATCTTGATCTGTTCAAGCCTGTTTCCCGGCTCCTCAAAGTTCTCATTCACAAAAAGGTGCCTTTCCTTAGTGAAAACCAAAGCAAGAAACTCATTTAGAACTTCCCCTATCTGCTCAGACTTCACACTCAAGTTCGCTGCGCTATCCCTAATTGGTCTTACCTTCTCCCTGATCATTCTCTTATTCCTCACCTATGCATAAAATATCTTTGGGTTCTCCCTAATCCTTCTCCTCAAGCCTTTTTCATACTTGGCTCTCCTCAGTCCATTTTTGAGCTCCTTTCTAGTAAGCCTGTAATCCTCTCAAGCTGTGCTAGATCCTTGCTTCCTCCACTTTACATAAGCTGCTTTCATCCTTTTGATGAGAAGCTCTTCTGTTCTCGTCATCCAAGGCTCCTTAATTTTACCCCTCCTTGCCTGTCTCAGAGGAACACATTTATGCATCACTCTCAACAACTGCTCCTTATAACAGTTTCCACATGTCTGTTGTGCCTTTTCTGTGGAATAATTGCACCCAATCTGTACTTCCCAACTCCTGTCTGATTGTGTCATAATTTCCTTTTCCCCAATTAAATATCTTGCCATGGTAACTGCTTCTTTCCCTCTATATAGCTATGGTAAATGTGAGGCAGGTGTGGTCACTGTCACCAAAATATTCTCCCATCGCGAGATCTGACATCTGTCCTGGCTCATCGCTAAGTACCAAATCCAAAATGGCCTCTCTCCTCATTGGCCTGTCCACATACTGATGAAGGAAACCATCCTGAACACACTTGACAAAAACAGCTCCATCCAAACCATTTGCGCTAAGGAGGTTCCAGTAAATATTGGGAAAGTTGAAGTCACCCATAACAACAACCCTTCTGCATCTGCTTTTTTCCAAAATCCTCCGGCCTATGAGTTCTTCAATCTCCCTGTTGCTATTAGCGAGTCTGTAGAAAACCCCCAATGAAATGGCTGCTCCCTTGCTGTTCCTAATTTCCACCCATACTGACTCCATAGGCAAATCTTCATTTCTGTAGCTGTGACGCATTCTCTGATTAGTAATGCTACCTATTCCTTGGATGCTGCCTGACCTGCTGTGCTTTAACCAGCAACACATTTTCAACTATGATCTCCAGCATCTGCAGACCTCATTTTTTACCCCCTCCTCTTTTCCCTACCTCCCTGTTCTTTTCAAATGTTCTAAACCCTGGAACATCGAATCTAGCAACCATTCCTGCCCCTGTGAAACCCACATCTCCATTATGGCCACAACATCATAGTCCCAAGTACTGATCCATGCACTAAGTTCATCACTCTTATTTCTGACACTCCTTACGTTAAAACAGACACATTTTCACCGAGCCCTTTGTTTCATCATACAAAAAGCCTTCCAATTGTCCACAAAGCTCCAACTGAGGTCAAACCAGGGAGTTTATCCCGGATGAGCTCTTTACTTTTATGTTATATTCTTCTAGTTGTAAGCCCAAGTAAATCAAATGCTCTTCTTTGTTAACCATCTCATCAATTTGTAGACCATTTTTTATCTCTTATTTATGAAGGTGGTTGCCTGATCTCTGCCCCACTGGGCCCTACTTGAGATAAGGAATTCCCTCAGTGCAAAATGTAAGGAAGAAATAACTTGCTGTCCATTATTAATTGGTGCAAACTACACATTACTGCATCAATCTTGCTATCAATTAGTAAGATGTTATTTCCTAAATATTAAATGTTGTGAAACTCACTTTTCATAGCAGGAATATAGTTTAATATTTTTGAACTAAATGGTATTCGTTCCTTTCATGCACCCTGACTGAACCTGAATTGGAGTTACTTTTCTATGTATACTCAAAAATTGGATCTGCTAAAGTCTTTTAGTATCGAAACAATGAAGCTGACTTGGCATCTTCTCCAGCAGCCCTGAAGCTTCCATCAGATTCTGCTAAAATGTATTTCCCATTGGGTCCTCTTATGATCATTTGGTCTGAAGTGATTAATTCAATAGTAAAATTAACAGACTCCTCTCCTGTGGCAGTGATGGCATCTTCTTTGTTTAACTCCCAGTACTTGTCAAGTGACGCTACTTTGAACTGATAGAAGCCATCAGCAGTTGAAGTTATTTTGCTAGCTTCAAACATCGGCCTGTTGCAAACCAAGCTCTGCTTCCCCGGCAAAATGCCAACAAAACCAAATTCACTCTGGAGTATTAGCTGAGATCGGTTTGTAAGTTTTAAGACAAATTCTTCCTGTCTCCCAGTTGAAATTGGCCCCACTAAGAGCTGGCCACCTGCGTTCACAGTCACATATCTTCCATCTGATGCCTTTAAAGTTGCCTTTTCACAGTTATATATGATTTGAAACCAACAGTGAAAGTCTAGTTGCTTAGAGACTTCAATGAAGCCTTTAGCACCTACTGCAAGGTAGTGTTTTGAAATATTTTGGAAGCAGACCTTCTTTGTTGTGGAATCCATCATAATTTGGAAGTTTCCAGCATCCTTTATGTCACTAACATTCGAGTAGACGGCCGGGCCAGGTTTACAGGAGATGTACCTCTCATTTGCCAAGGACATAATACTGATCTGCCCAGGGGAAGGGTTTATGGTAAAAAGTTCATCCATACTAGGATTCGAAGTTTTAATTGTTTTTACATTGCAGTCCTTCGCAGATAGGAATTTACCATGCATATCCTTTAGACTGATCATCCCATTCTGGATCTCTAGGCGATATAATGTCTTATTTGTTATTTCAGGCTCAGTCTTCCCATTGCAAGCAACAAAGCTACCAGTTGCTGTCCTTATGGCGTACTTTTTCTCTTTGATGTCAAAATAAAGTGTCATTACACAGTCAGCGCCCCAGGGCTGGTTCTTGTCACAGAACATTTTTCCATTTTGCTCATTCAATCGAAGGTAACGTTTTCTGCCAGGGTTGAACATGTTGACGCTAGGGTGGATGACCAGGTGGGGCACCCACTTCTCACTGTCTGAAATAGCCTGGGCAAAGCAAGTGATGTTGTCCTGGTTTCCTCCTAAATACCGTTTGGAGCGCTCTGATTGGAAGGAGACTCTTCCGTCCGGATGAAGCATCATGAGGAAGTCACAATTTGGAGTGGGAACCTCCTGATCGCAGGTGATCCTGCCATCTTTGTCTGCAGCAATGTACCTGTTAAAAAAACTCTTGATATGGACCAGGGGAGAATCTTGCTTGCTAAACTCGATGGTCCATATTTGGCTCTTTGTCAATGAGGAACCTGTTGCATTCACTTTGTAGTTGAACATCTCTCCAGTCAGGTATTTTTGGGCTGAGTTAATTAAACCAAAAAGAAGCACTTTATTTGCCATTTCCCACTGCTTATCTTGATTTTGAATATGTGCTGCATTTGCTCAGTAACTTGTTTTTATATGTGCACTGACATCATTGTCCAATCCCTAGCAATGCTTATGACATAGCACTGAAAGGTTCAGTGACAGTTACCATGTTAAGAGGCTGTCTTAAATATTTTCACTCTTAACCCAATATAACAACAAAATTCATGAATTACTTCTCTACCTTCAAAAGGTGAAATTTTACATACTACAGACAGTGCAAAAGAAAAATGTAATTAAAATAAATCCATTTTTCAAGGATTCGTTTGATGTCTGTGTAATTTTAATTCCACAAATGCGGTCAATGCTTCTTATTGTTGTGGTCCTGTTCGCCGAGCTGGGAATTTGTGTTGCAGGCATTTCGTCCCCTGTCTAGGTGACATCCTCAGTACTTGGGAGCCTCCTGTGAAGTGCTTCTGCGATGTTTCCTCTGGCATTAATAGTGATTTGTATCTGCCGCTTCCGGTTGTCAGTTCCCGTTGTCCGCTGCAGTGGCCGGTATATTGGGTCCAAGTCGATGTGCTTATTGATTGAATCTGTGGATGAGTGCCATGCCTCTAGGAATTCCCTGGCTGTTCTCTGTTTGGCTTGTCCGATAATAGATGATAATGCTTCTTATCAAGAGAAAAATTATATCACCGTAAGTAAAGATTTCTATAAGCCAGAACTTCTAGGAAATTCAAAATATGTTGTTCAATCTTCACATGGAAGTGACTGGGTTAGACTTGCAGCCCACAGTTTGTACAGACACAGAAGACAGTCTACAGTTGGAAGCCATTTGGATTTTGCAGTTCAAACAAAATAACATAGCACTAAAATCTTACGTAAATCAGTATGATCAAAACATTATAAAGAACCATTAGAACCTCAAGGTGTCGCTTGACTGTGGTACATTGTTATGATTACATCTTCATGTGACAATGGTGCTTCAGTAGTTTAGTACTGCTGCCTCACAGTACCAGGGACTGTCTGTGTGGAGTTTGCACAATGTCTGCGTGGGTTTCCTCCGGGTGCTCTGGTTTTCTCTCACAGTCCAAAGGTGTGCAGATTAGGTGCATGTTAAATAGCGCACAGTGCTTAGCTATGTGGGTTAGCCATCAGAAATGCAGAGTTACAGGAATAAGGTGGAGGTTGGGAGTGGTGGGATGCTTGTCAGAGGGGCAGTGTGGTCTTGATGGGCTGAATGGCTTGCTTCCACAATGTAGGAATTCTGTGATGACCACAATCTTTCCTTGGTAGCTTAATCCTACTAAGAGTTTGTACCTACCTGGCATTATCACACTAATAAAAAAAATGGAGGACTGCAGATGCTGGAGATCAGAATCGAGAGTGCGGTGCTGGTCACCTGAGGAGCAGGAGAATCAATGTTTCAAGCATAAGCCCTTTATCAGGAATCACACTAACCCAACATAGCTTTTGGAGGTCATTGCAATGAGAATACAGATGTTTAAGGGATACAGGCAGTGGATTAGAAATGCACTGAGAGCTGGAATTGGCATACCACCTATTGAGCCTTATGTAGAAGAGGTTGACAAACTGTAAATCTGCTGGGTGTAGCATGGGAGCTCATCAGAGAACAGAACTATAATTTCTCAGTGCCTTTTGAGTGAGTCCTGGAAGAGATGCAGAGTGGTTAAATGGCTAGGAGGAGACCATAAAGGATTGTGAAGCTTCAGGGAGCAAAGAATGACAGAAATAATTGAATGGGAGGGAAAGGTATTGTGGGGACCGTCAAATGTGTTTGGCGGTGCAGTGCTGTAGTATTGTACTAGAGCTGAATGCAGTGGAGTGCACAATAGCACTTCAACATTTGGTGGCATTTCCTTTAATGGCTGCTGATTAGGTCACAAAATTACTCTATTGCTGACAGTATTCTGGGCATCCCACATTTACAATTGAAACGTTAAATAGAGACCTCTTGTTTATTTATTCAAATATCAGCACTTCATCTGCCTTCACTGATATGGTGGTGTCACCTGTCCTGTCAAAAAGGACTGTTGACACCTAACTATCCTCAATAAATATTTAGATGCCTATTTTGCACCTTAGAAATGAATGTGTTCCATCAATTGCTTAGACCAGCTTATTGCTGCAGGTCTTCAACCAGAAACTTAAAGGACTGGGCTTCAGCAAAACATCTTTTGATGCAAAGCAGAACGTTTATACCTTGGAGGTAAATGCAGGCCCTCATTTCATGGATGCAGAGATTTTGGATGTGCTCTTACAGGGAGGAGATGCTGTTTCACACTAGTAGCCCAAAGAGAGCATCTGCAAAGAAACTGAAAGTGTCAAGAGCAGTAAATGCTATTTCCATTATCCAGTGCATGGCTAATCAATATTGAAAAGTTAAACCACTTGAAGAGAGCTTGCTGCCTATTGTCTTAAAATACTTTAAAAATTTAGGATCATTTTCGTAATCTGTACAGCGTCCTTTAATGACATCCGGTCATACAATTACTATCTGTAAAACTTCATGTGGAATGTAACTTCTTGTTGAATTCATCTGCCAGGGCTCCTATTACAGTTATATTAAGAGGCCTGGATTATATAGCATCTTTTGATTCTTGAGTCTCTATTTTTATATCAACCTGTTCAGCGATGGTATTTGACACCTGTGGAGCAAGTGGAAATTGAATCCAGGCCCAAAGGTAGGAATGCCCACTGTTCTACAAGGGTATTTCTATCGAGGTCAAGACTATCCATACTTGCTGTAATAGATTGGTGACAAATATCATATTCCAAAGATCTACTCTCTTGCAACCTTCCACATAATACCCCTTTATTAAAAACTTTAGAGATGCAAGGAAGGAAGGAAGCAGGGGTGACATGTTTGTCAAATATCCTGATTTCTTTCTTCTAATATATTTGCATCTGTCAAGAAACTATGCCATAAAAAAACTCATGCTTTTCAGACTTAAGAAGAGTTCTTCTCCCTCTCAACCCGATCAGTGGAGGATCTAGAATCCTGTGCCTCCATTTTGACCTGCTACTCCTTCATGATCAATCACTTTTTCCTCACTCAGGCACTTGCACAGTGACAACATCCAGGCATCACCAGAGAGACAGGGTGCCAGATGAGCACATAAGGTTAGGAGGAGCTAGGAAATGCAACATTACAAAATGTCCTTACATTGTTGAAGAATTGAGAGATACTGATTTTATAGATAGTGTTTTTAAGATAAGAATGCATTCCGAACATCAAACTTATGTGCAGGCAATTGAGGGTGTGGGTAGGTGATAGTGGTGGTGGGGATCTCTGAGATATATAGAATTGAATTTGAGAATGTCAAACCCCACATTGTCAATGCTTCAGTTCCAAACTAAAGTATTCTTTTCGTTTGGTACAACATTGGTACCTCTTATGAATTTGACATTAATGGCATAATCAGTAAATCACATTTTTTTTCTATTTATTACTTGCTGAATGTTAACACCATTGTCAAGGCAAACATTGCTTATCCCTAATTATGCTTCACAAAACAAGGAGACTGATCCTTTAGTGCTGTTAGGTCGGGAATTTCAGAACTGTGAGCCAGTGACAACCAAGGAGTTGTGATATATTACTTGGAAGCCTGATGCTCCATAGCACCTACAACTGCTGTCCTTCAATGTGGTAAAGGTCATGAATTTTATCCACAGCTTCCCTGTGAGATGCTGTCATTGTATACATGGCTGGCTCCACTCACCCATTGTACTCTATGCTACTTTCTCCCCACCCCCACCCTCCTCTAGTTTATCTCTTCACGCTTCAGGCTCTCTGCCTTTATTCCTGATGAAGGGCTTTTGCCCGAAACATCGATTTTACTGCTCCTGGGATGCTGCCTGAACTGCTGTGCTCTTCCAGCACCACTAATCCAGAATCTATGTTGTAAGTGTAGTGTATTTAAAATGGTACGGGATAGCCATCACATCAGCTGCTTTGGGATGAATCTTTTGAGCTTCTTAAGTGTTTTTGAAACCACAGGCATCAAACTGTGTGAAGCTTTTTGAATGTGACTTACACATTATTGATGGTGGAAAATATTTTGGGAATCATGATGTGAAATACTGAGCTGCAATACTGATGTGACTGGTCCAGTGGAGTTCCTAGTCAATGGTATCCCCTACGGTTTTGATATTGGGGCGGTTTTAAATTAATGCCATTATTTATTAGAAGGAGATGGTTAGTCTTTTGAAGTGTTTCTGTTTTGAAGAAAGGTATAACCTGGATACCTTGTATGTAAATTACTTTCCACTTAACCATCTTAGCCCATAGTTGTCTATACCAGCAGGAATTGCTTTGCCACCTGAGTAATTGTAAATAGAGGAGAAATTTGCAAACAGAAGTGAACATTTCCAACTCTAAGTTTATAATGGAATGAAAATCATTGGCAATTGATGTTCAATGTATAAAACTTTTGATCTTGTGCAGTTGCCGAAGAATATTGACAGAGTTTGCTGAGGTAAGGAAAATACTAACTTTATTTCAAAAATATCCTTCCATGGCCTCATCGTGCTGTAAGGTGGATGAAGACCATGTGACATTGCATCATTTCCTGTGATGATGTATGCTTTGTTTCATTAGCATATCACACAGTCAGACTTAACCACTTTCCCTTATACTCCAAATTGGGCCTAGATCATTGTCTCAAGGAAATTTTACAGTGATGCCCTGGGTCTGAAATGATTGTATACAACACATAATCCCATGACCTTTACTCTTGTACGATTCCAACATGTATGTAAATTTTCATGTAGTTCCCAATAGTGTAATTTATTGGGTCTCCATAATGCTGTACTTAGCCAAACAGCGATGTCACCTCTCACCTCACCTCTGGAATTCATCCCTTGTTCATGGTTGGACCAAAACTGCAAAGAAGTTTGGAGTTGAGTGATGCTAATGAGATGTAAACTACCAGATTCTTGCTGACTAAGTATCACATGATGACACTGTTAATGATACCTTTCTTTACTGGTGGTTGAGAATAGGCTGATGGAACAGTAATTGGTTGAATTGTGTTTATAGTGCTTTTGGGGATGTGATGGAATAGTTTTAGTCAATTTTACATTTTGTTTTGTGTTGTAGCTGTACGAGAAGAACTTGGCTAGAGCTGCAGTATATTCCAGCCCACAAAGCTCAGCGTTAAACCATGATATCTTTGTAATGTATGATTTTTGCTGTGAAGAAAGGTGAAAATTCTTACACTATAAACAAAAGAAAAAAGCTGAGAAGCAAAATGAAGGCTTAAATCCCTATATTTTAAAAACGAGGTCTGTCAAAATCATATAAAATTATCAGGAAAAGTTGCAAATTATCTTTTGGAGAAAAGGACACTTGTTAGGCAAATTGTTCAAGTCCAATTAGAGTATTTTGAGTGAAAAAATAAGGCAGGAGAACTTATTAAAATTATCTTGAAGAAATAAAATTGTATTGCACAACTAAAGGTTTTCTTCAAAACATGAAAACAATGCAGTAACAATTTTTCAGTTCAAATGTGGTGAATGTCAGAGATTGAGAAAGGGTGCAAATCACTCATATTGTAACAAAGCATGCAAAAACCATTCATAAGGAGAGGAAATTATGCAAATGCACAGTCTTTCTTTCATCTTTACTTCAGTTAAACGTGTTGTTAAAACAACAAAGCCTCTTCAAGATAAAGTTAAAAATCACACAACACCAGGTTATAGTCCAACAGATTTAATTGGAAGCACATTAACTTCCAATTAAACCTGTTGGACTATAACCTGGTGTTGTGTGATTTTTAACTTTGTACACCCCAGTCCAACACCGACATCTCCAAATCATGTCTTCAAGATAAAGTTTTGTTAGCAATTCAACTCCATTATCCAGTAATTAAAGAAGGTAAGTATAATAGTTAAAAAAGCTTGCTGAAGACAACATTTAATACAATTTAAGTGATTGTACTAGTTAAACACTGAACAATGAAATCATATTTATCTCCAAAAGAAAGTGAAACTCTAAGTAGCTTTCAAGTAAAATATTTAAATAGACACAGTTACATATAATGGCAATGGTAAAAGATATTGTACCTCAAAGCAGATTTAAAAGCATAAAGCATTCAGACAGTGAATAAAACTGGAGTTCATGAAAGAGGCAATTAATGTGATAAGAGTCGAGCCACAATTACAGAACAAAGAACAAAGAAAATTTACAGCCCAGCAACAAGCCCTTCGGCCCTTCAAGCCTGAGCCGATCCAAATCTATTATCTAAACCTGCCGCCCAATTCCTAAGCATCTGTATCCCTCCGCTCCCCACCTTCTCATGCATCTGTCCAGACGCATCTTAAATGAGTAAATCTTTTTTGTTTTAAGATTAGATTTTCTGCAGTACGGCCCTTTGGCCCAACAAGTCCACACTGACCCTCTGAAGAGTAACGCACCCAGACCCCATTCCCCTAACTAATGCATCTAATATGGGCAGTTTAGCATAGCCAATTCACCTGACCTGCACATCGTTTGGATCGTTGGAGGAAACTGGAGTAAACTCACGCAGATACGGTGAGAATGTGCAAACTCCACACAGACAGTCGCCCAGTGCTGGAATTGAACCTGGGTCCCTGGCGCTGTGTGACAGCAGTGCTAACCACTGAGTCACCATGTCATCCTTTAAGCTCAGAGATGACCAAGTGATCACATTTCTTTATTTTATCAGACTGATGGCCAATCATGTTTTAAAATGACAGCATGTTAGTAAAGAAACCCATTTCATAATATTGTTAGAGCATTTGACATTTATTGTACATAAAGTACTCATTATTTAAGATTGAGTACAACGTAATAGAAGAATACAGTTTCCAGGAGAATCTGCCAATAACTTTATCAATGCCCTTTGCATATTGTCAGAATTTTGTGATTATGGCAATTTATACCAGAGCTAATTTGATACACAATTATCATATAAAAATCTGATACATTTCTCGCAGATATATTATAATCAGAAGAGCTCACACGTTAGAAAGAGCTTAGCCGTAGAAGCTAAAACCCAATCACAGCTCTATGGAAATTAAAGCCAAACTACCTTATGAAGATCACCAAAATTTGTCAATTTTTTAAAGATACAAAACATCAAAACACCATATTAAAGACCAACATTAAACATCTTGAAGTTCTTTGATGCTTGATCTCATTCTCTGCTGGTAATTCAATTATTTTGATTTTAATACTGGAGCTCGTGTTGCCATATTATTGGAAAAGAAAAATTCCCTTGGTTTAAAGGAATGTAAGTACAAGTTTTGGGCAAACTGCACACTCAAAATCAAAGGAGTGCTGAGGGTAGTCTTAAAATACAGAGACTAACACTATGAGGAACTCGGTTAAATCATCGTAAAACAAAAAACTCATTTATAGGCAGAAAAAGCTCACATTGCTATTAACATTCTGTGGAATCTTGAAGGAAGGTGTCCAGACCAAGAAGCCAAATACCAGTGATCAATGTATCTGAACACAACAAGAGGAAGAATGTTCACTGAACCGAAGAGAAAAAATATACTACTCAAGGTCAGTTTAGATGCTGTCAGTCAACTCTTCGTGACTGAGATATCAGGTTATACAACTGATTGCGCATGTCAGGAGGGTTAATTAATCGTGTTCTACATGCAGATGAATCTTCAAAATCTGATCGTCTGATATCCTTGAGACCACAATAGCCAGGAGCTAATAGTGGACGTTATGCATGCAATCAGTTATTTACAACAAGCAGTGCCAGATCATCACAGTCAACTTTACTTTGATTGAAGCTATAAAATGATGATGGCATTCAAAAGCATACATCTGAAATGGAACGATCACTTTTGAATCTGCTTCATTTCACCACCAAGCGAGAATCATTGCTTCTTTCAGAAGACACAATTTGAGGAAACTAAAGAAATAGAGACAAACATTCAACGCCAGCATCAATACTAAAGAAAGACTTCTGCACAGAGCCTTCTGGAAATCAAAGATCCACCAAGGTGCCAGGATAGCAACAAACTGAATCTGAATATTTCGTCCTCAAGCAGTTGACTTTTAATCCAACCACGGTGGCTCAGTGGTTAGCACTGCTGCCTCTTGGCGCCAGGGACCCAGGTTCGATTCCAGCTTCGGCCAACTGTCTGTGTGGAGTTTGCACACTCTCCCTTGTGTCTGCATGGGTTTCCTCCCACAGTTCAACGATGTGCAGGTCCGATGAGTTGGTCATGCGAAATTGTCCAGAGTTCGATGTATTACTCAGGGGGAATGGGTCTGGGTGGGTCACTCTTCAGAGGGTCGGTGTGGACTAGTTGGGCCAAAGGGCCTGTTTCCACACTGTAGGGAATCTAATCTAATGTTACCCTTAAATTGGCTGTGATGTCTTACATGAGACAATGATGTCTTTCAGATGTAATGTAAGCACCTATTAAATATTATGTAATAAACCTTTAATATTTATCGAGATTGAGCATGTCTTCTGCTGAAGATTTCATGAGAGAATCTCTCTCGACTTACTATCACTAATTTAGAGTACTACCAATGTCAACTGGTAGAATCTACTCAAGATCTCTCAGATAGTTCTGGAGAACAAGATCATGCACCACGAAAGCAGTGGCCTGTTTCAGTGAGATAATGGAGGAGTTTGACATAGAGCAAAGGGAAGATATTTCAGAAAGAGGTTATCTCTGTGATTTGAATGGCAAGCAAAATTATACCAATGGCCCAATAAGCTGTAAGTTAAATGGTTCTGGATGGCAAAGAGATACCAAACCTTATGATACTAGGCTACGTTGTAGTGAAAAGTACTTGCCTAGGCTTCATACTAGACTTACCCTTGTACTCTTCAGCTTAAAAATGTTTTTGCCCATTAAGTTGCTGGAAGTGAGACCTGATAACTGCCGAGCGAAGGAATCAATGCATCAGAGAGAACAGGACAAAGTATTTCTCTAACAATAACATGAATGGATTTGGAAAGAAACAACAGAAAATTTGAGAAGGGAAAACAAAACGTGCCTGAGAAACTCAGCAGGTCTGACTGCATCAAATGACTCCTCTTCCTGTTTTTATTTCAGGAATTCCTCAGCATCTGCAGTACTTTAATTAGATGAATTGGGAAAGTGAGTGAATTCAGTTTAAAATTAAGTCATACAATCATAGAATGGTTAGACCATAGCACAAGACCATTCATCCTGTCATCAGTGTACCAGTGCTTTTCAAGAGCAACTCACTTAAACTCCATTCTCCACCAATTTTCAATTGTCCTGCAATTTTATGCAATTCTCTTTTGAAAGCCTTGATTGACTCTGTCTCCACCACACTTTCTGAGGCAATGTGGTCCAGATCTAAAGCACTCACTATATTTCCTTGTCTGTTGTTTCTGATTCTCTATCCTTTGCCAGTGGGAACAAATCCTCTATATCTACTCTGTGCAGAACCCTCATGGTTTTGAGCACTTCTGTCGAGTATCCAAAGTGAATGGTCTCAGTTTACAAACCTCATAAATGAAATTAGCACAGAAGTAGGGTCATAGCTGGTCTGATTACTCCACATTCCTACTTACCTACCCCAATAATCTTTCATCCATTTTCAAGAAGCTGTTTTAGACTTTAACTTCTTTAAGCTATACTGTATGTGTAACACAAGTTCCTAATCCCTGGAGCCATCCTTGTGAATCTTTTCTGCACCTTCTCTAACATTTACATTCATTCCTAAAGTGTGGTGCCAAGAAATGAGAAAAATATTCAAATTCAGGCCGAATCAAAGTTTTCTATTGATTTGTCATAACTTCCTTGGTTTTGTACTCTCCAGCACTATTGAAAGAGCCAGGATCTCATATGTTTCACTGTACTCTTCTCCAATCTGCCCTGTCACCTTCAATGCTTGGTACATGTGTACCTAAGGCGCCTCTGCTTTTGCATCTTTAGATTGGGACCATTTATTCTAGATT
Organism: Hemiscyllium ocellatum; assembly: GCF_020745735.1. Taxonomy (NCBI): domain Eukaryota; kingdom Metazoa; phylum Chordata; class Chondrichthyes; order Orectolobiformes; family Hemiscylliidae; genus Hemiscyllium; species Hemiscyllium ocellatum. Next base: position 57,085,775 of record NC_083414.1, on the reverse strand, counting down.
TTCTCTACTTGGTTCTTTCTGTGAAAATGAGTCACTTCACACCTTTGGGTTCACTTTCTCCTACCACATGCCCATCCATTCCATCAATCTGACGTTTTGAATGTTATCACTAAGTCCACATCATTATTGGAAGAGACGGAAAGACAGTTTGGATGAAAAGATAGGAAAACAAGAAATAAAAAGGAAAAGTAACAAATGTAGTTGCAACATTGAAAATGTGGCAACTTAAATCCCCTACAGGAATTCATATTTTGCAAAAGATGATATGTCAGATTTTTAATTGTTAACTGTTGGTGTATAGTGATTGATTAGCAACCACTGACACTTATCATAATGTTCTGTAAATTCAATTTGGAATTACTAGCGGCACGGTGGCACAGTGGTTAGCACTGCTGCCTCACAGCGCCTGTAGACCCGGGTTCAATTCCCGACTCAGGCGACTGACTGTGTGGAGTTTGCACGTTGTCTGCGTGGGTTTCCTCCGGGTGCTCCGGTTTCCTCCCACAGTCCAAAGATGGACGGGTCAGGTGAATTGGCCAAGCTAAATTGCCCGTAGTGTTAGGTAAGGGGTAAATGTAGGGGTATGGGTGGGTTGCGCTTCGGCGGGTCGGTGTGGACTTGTTGGGCCGAAGGGCCTGTTTCCACACTGTAAGTCTAATCTAAAATATTTGTGGTTGTTTTTTATCCAAAATACTGCACGGAATTTTCAGTTGAAATGTGATACTGAGCAATCTTAATGGTTTCGAGTCTACCGTGGCCCAAGTCTTTCCATGTCATCTCTTACTTTTCACTTCATTAGTTATGCCAAGACATTGAGTGCATTTCTTTGAGAAAGTGAGGCACATGAGCTTGCCACTGCTGGGACCATTGGGCTTACATACCACATTCCTGGCAGCCCTGCAGCCACGCATACCAATTGGTGGTGTGGGCACATTGGCTACTGATTCCAGTAGTCGCTGCTGTGCATCAAATCTTTGGAGGTCTGTACAGTGACTGGAAAAATGAGACGAAACATAGCTTAAGTGCCTCAGGTACTATATTTAAAACCAAGCTGCATGCAACTACAGATGCTACAATCCCTCACATTATGGTGTGCTGTGGTAAAAATATCACAAATGGAAAGGTAAGCTCTCCACTTTCAGGCAGTGATGGGCTTGTGGAGAGGAGGGTTGTTCTTTCTCCTGATAACCAGGATGGAAATTGTGGCACAGATCAGTGCTGTGTCCTACATCAACAGACATGATTAATGATGCTACAAATAGGACAATGACCTTCTACACTCTATAAGTACCACCATCTTCTGTCTGCCACTTCTCCTTCAATGGTCCAAATTCATTATGTTGCACTGCACCAAGTCTGATAGACTACAACTCTCATTATTGCTTGTATCATGTCCACTCAAGATCTCGCACCCACCTCATCCTTCCAAACTATTACATTTTCATGCCGTCTGAACTTCCCTCTCACTCATGAGAACACTTCATCACCTCTCCTGCTCATGCATGACCACTAACTGCTCTTACATCCAGCTCCATCATCTCAATCTCTTCCTTTGTCTCATTATAGGAGAATCTCATGGACTAATGCCTCGACAGCATCCCAACTGACTGACCTGTAACTCCTCAACTGCTTGCATTTGAACCTGCAGCAGGACTGAACATGGCCAATACCATGTCATGCATTCAAACCAGTCCTTTGACTGACTGTGGCAGGAGCTGTACTTGACTGACTGTAGTCCTCCTCCGCCCCACGCAGGACTATTCCCCTTTCACTTTTAAACATTTGTTTGAAGTGCATGCAATGGGCTTGCTGCGTAAGCTGCCAACAGATGCTGCAGTTCTGACGTTAATGTATTACAGCACCATACAATGACATGTCCACCCCCGTCTGACTAATAGATTGGCTGTTCAGTGCTCCCCATGATCACAAGCTGTTTAACTCTCCTTCTGCTCTGAAAAGCAAGCCAATCCACAGAGGATGCAGCCTGTAAATCATTGCTACAGTTAGCGAGGGCTTCAAAAGCAAGCTAAGAATCATGAAACGTGTGTATGTCCATGTCATATCCTGTGTAGATGCATGAGATGTGGGGCTGGCTCTGTTTGCAAAGTGATCTGGCAGAAGCAAAGTGATCTGGCAGACTTGCGTTAGACAACTCCAAATTGTGTGTGTGTGAATTCAATATCAAATCTAGGCTTTAAGACTCTAATGAGAAATATGACTTGATTGTCAGGAAAAAAACACCTATCTGGTTCACTAATGTTCTTTAGGGCAGGAAACTGCCATCCTTACCTGGTCTGGTCTCCGTGTGGCTCCAGACCTACAGCAATGTGGTTGACTCTCAAATTGCCCACTGGGTAATTAGGGATAGGCAGTAAATTCTGGCCTTAAGAAAGACACCCTCATCCCATAATGAATAAAACAAAAGACGTCAGTACAGATATTGGGCAAGCTGGTAGTTGCCAAATACCCACTCTGTCAGGAGGAATTTATGTTATCCAGTTTTTTGGTTGGGGGAAGAGGACAATTAGAAGTGAGATCTCAATAGGGTGAATTGGAGCTTTAGTAAGTTGAAATTTCTGAAAAGAAGGTAGTTGCCATTTAAGTATGGAGTTAAGGATTGATAAGTCTCCTGGCCGTGATGGAATGCATCCCAGGGTAATAAAAGAGATGGCGAGAGAAATAGCAGGTACACTGGTGGTAATTTTCCAAACTTGGCTCTACCCTGGGGCAGTCCCAGCAGATTGGCAAATAACAAATGTGATACCACTGTTTAAGAAGGGAAGTAGATTAAAGATGGAGTTAGCTTAACGTCTGTAGGGGGGAGGGAAGATGCTTGAGTCTATTATCAAGGAAAAATAGCAAGGCATCTCAATAGAAATTGTCCCATTGGACAGACGCAGCATGGGTTCATGAAGGGCAGGTTATGCTTGACTAATCGTTTGGAATTCTATGAAGACATTACGAGCAAGGTGAACAACGGGGACCCAGTGGATGTGGTGCACCTAGATTTCCAAAAGGTCTTCAACAAGGTGCTGCACAAGACGCTGCTGCATAAGATAAGGATGCATGACGTTAAGGGTAAAGTATTAGCATGGATAGAGATTTGGTTGACTAACAGGAAGCAAAGAATGAGGAAAAATGAATGCTATTCTGGCAATCAGTAACCAGTGGTGTGCCTCAGGGATCGGTGTTGGGACTGCAACTATTTACAATTTCTATAGATGATTTAGAGTTGGGGACCAAGTGCTGGGTGTCAAAGTTTGCAGCTGACACTAAAATGTGTGGCAGAGCAAAGTGTGCAAAGGACTGTAAAACATTGCAGAGGAACATAGATATATTGAGTGAGTGGGCAAAAGTCTGGCAGGTGGAATACAATGTAAATAAATGTGAAGCCATTCATTTTGGTAGGAATAACAGTAAAAAGGATTATTACTTGAAAGGTAAAAAGTTGCAGTACCTTGCTGTGCAGAGGGACATGGGTGTCCTCGTGCATGAATCACAGAAAGTTGGTCTGCGTGTATACAACAGGTTATTAGGAAGGCAAATGGAATTTTGCCCTTCATTGCTAAAGGGTTTAAAAGCAGAGAGGTTAAGTTGTAGCTGTACAAGATGCTGGTGAGCCCACACCTGGAGTACAGCATACAGTTTTGGTTTCTTTACTTGAGAAAGGAAGTATTGGCACTGGAGGGGGTACAGAGAAGTTTCATGAGGTTGATTCCAGAGTTGAGGGGGTTGGCTTATAAGGAGAAACTGAGTAAACTGGGGAGATTGAGGGGGGATCTTATGGAAAGATATACAATTATGAAGGGAATAGTTATGGTAGAAGTAGAGAGGATGTTTCACTGGCAGCTGAAGCAAGGACAAGAGGCCATAGCCTCAAGATTATAGGGAGCAAATTTAGGACTGAGTTGAGAAGGAACTTCTTCATCCAGAGGGTTGTTAATCTATGGAATTCCTTGTCTAGTGAAGTAGTTGATGCTACTTCAATAAATATTTTTAAACGTAAGATAGTTTTTTTTGAACAATAAAGGAATCAAGGGATATGGCGAGAGTGCGGGTAAGTGGATCTGAATTCATGAAAAGATCAACCGTGATCTTATTGAATGGCAGACCAGGCTCGAAGAGCGAGATGGCCTACTCCTGCTCCTAGTTCTTATGTAGGTTCTAAAATTGGGCATTCTTTTTTCAAAGTCACATAGTGATTTTTCCATTCTCACTTTTTGTTTATCACGATACCTAACATTAATCTCACCACAGCAAGGAGGGGAAAATTCTGTCCAACAAATTCACAATACTCACAGTATATCACTGTTGAGACACACAGTGAGATGCAATTTTTGCAAAGGAGCAAAGTCAGCCCTTTTTTCTGTTGAATATTTGCACTTAATCGTGCAGCTGCCCAACCCTGAAGTGCTTATATCTCTTGTGCATTTTTAATGAAAGCTGTTCATAGTTTCAGATCACAGCAAATTCTGACCTAATAAAGACTATTTTTCCAAAATATTGCTGGTATAATCATGTTCCTATGTTTGGAAAAAAAGCATGCCATTCAGAATAAAGCCACCTTTGAATGTGGAAAAGGGAGGAAGTTGAAAACGCAATGACCCAGAGGGCAAGTTGTTGGAGGGAATCCTAAGGGATAGGAGATACATGCATTTGGAAAGGCAAGGACTGATTAGGGATAGTCAATATGGCATTGTGCATGGGAAATCATGTCTCACAAACTTGATTGACTTTATTGAAGAAGTAACAAAGAGGATTAATGAGATCCAAATGGTGGACATGATCTGTATGGACTTCAGTAAGGTGTTCGACAAGGTTCCCCATGGGAGACTGGTTAGCAAGGTTAGATCTCATGTTATACAGGGAGAACTAGCCATTTGGATATAGAACTGGCTCAAAGATAGAAGACAGAGGGTGGTGTGGAGGGTTGTTTTTCAGACTGGAGGCCTGTGACCAGGAGAGTGCCATAAGGATTTGTGTTGGGTCCACTACTCTTCATCATTTATATAAATGATTTGGATGTGAGCATAAGAGGTACAGTTAGTAAGTTTGCAGATGACACCAAAATTGGAGGTATAGTGGACAATGAAGAAGGTTATCTCAGATTACAATGGGATCTTGGTCAAATGGGCCACAAGGCTGAGAAGTGGCAGATGGAGTTTAATTTAGACAAATGTGAGGTGCTGCATTTTGGGAAAGCAAATCTTAGCAGGACTTATACACTTAATGGTAAGGTCCTCGGGAGTGTTGCTGAACAGAGACCTTGGATTTCAGGTTCATAGCTCCTTGAAAGTGGAGTACAGGCGTTGAGAGGTCATGTTGCAGCTGTGCAGGACATTGGTTAGGCCACTATTGGAATATTGCGTGCAGTTCTAGTCTCCTTCCTGTCAGAAAGATGTTGTGAAACTTGAAAGATTTCAGAAAAGATGAAAAAAGGATGTTGAAGGATTTGAGCTCTCAGGAGTGGTTGAATAGGTTAGGGTTGTTTTATGTGGAGTGTCGGAGGCTGAGGGGTGACCTTCAAGAGGTGTACAAAATCATGAGGGGCATAGATAGGAAAAATAGACAAAGTCTTTTCCCTGGGTGGGTGAGTCCAGAACTAGAGAGCATAGGTTTAGGATGAGAGGGGAAAGATATGAAAGAGACTTAAGGGGCAATTTTTCACACAGAGGGTGGTATGTTTATGAAATGAGCTGCCAGACGAAGTGGTGGGCGCTGGTACAATTGCAACATTTAAAAGGCATCTGGATGGGTACATGAAATAGGTACATGAATAGGTAGGGTTTGAAGGGATATGGGCCAGGTGCTGGCAGGTGAGACCAGATTGGGTTGGGATATCTGGTCGGCATGGACGGGTTGGATTGAAGGGTCTGTTCCGTGCTGTACATCTCTAAGACTCTATGACTCTATTTCTTAGCGGAAACATGATCTTGGGCAAGAATGTGGTGGGGCAATAATTCTAGCTGTCCAATCATAAAAACTGTCCTGACATTTTCAGGGTCAGCTTAATTATGATATTGTGGCAAAGCATCTCATTGGCAGATTCTCTGAGGCAGAGGGAAAGGCACCATTGTTTGGCACAATGTTAAGATCTGTTCAGCGTTAGTTGAAGATGTAATGGCCAATTACATGCATTCAATTTCAATGAGTTTACCATCTCAGGTGACATCAAGTAAGCCCTTCTACAATTACACTAAATATGGCTGATGTTTGAAGCATCTATACTCTCACAATGTTACAGTAAACCATCAAAGCTCAGACAATAATGAGTGGACTTTCTACTATTAGCCTTCAGCTGTTAGCATTCTGTACATATTCACCAACAACCTTAATGGCCTGCACTTCATTTAAAAGCTGTACATGACATGTTAATGTTTGATTCATAAGCCATAATCATTTTTTATTATGGTCGGCTTTAACCACATTTCACAGCAAGCATACTGTGTCATTTCTCAACAGTGGCAACAATGAAAGAATGTTAGCTGTGAGTGGTCCACTCTGTCACTCTTATGTCGAGTTAAAGATGGACACCCAGGAAGGTAAATTGCAATAAAGGAAAAGTGTGAGTTGAGATTCACTATGGTATTTTGATTCTCTTACTACTTTATTTGTGACCTTCCTTAATGTGGTCAAGTAGTTGGATTATCAATCTGTAAATCCTTCTGATACAGGTAAAGCAAGCAATTGGAGCAGGAGCTTCCTGATCAGCTCGAACCATGTCATAGCTACAATTCAACAGCCTCCCCATATAAAAGACTGCCACACAACAGACCTTGTGATTTCAGTTGCTTGAAAGTACATCAGATCACAGAACCTTCATGGCATGCCCATTAAAAGTGATAGATGACCGCTACTTCCCAGAAATTCTTCCTTAAACTTCTTTGTTTTGTCCTTTTCCAAGTGTTGCGATAAAAAGAAGCAGGGCTGGCTACTCTGCTACCAGACCTGCCCACTTCAACTGTCAGGCACCAATCACTGGCCCCTTACTAAGTACTGGGTACAGTTTTCCAATTGGCATGGGGGTGGAGGAGGGAGGGGGTAAACATGGGTGTGAGTATTAAGGAGGAAACCAGAGATGAGTACACAAGATGAAATATGAATCAAGATTTGGGGAGAGGAACTCCAAACCAGAATATAAGAAGCAAGGTGGTCTGAACTAGAAAGTCAGGAAATGCTGAGGACATTGTTCAGAAGATTTGTTTCTATAAAAGTAGAGTTACACTGTGGAGCATGGGTTATAATGTGCAGGAACTGTTGATTGTCTCTAATACCATATAATAAATGAACAGAATAGGGAGCCTGCTACCCATGGGCTACCCAAAGAGGAGGAATTGTCCCTGCCTAGTTTGGTTTCCCATCAGAACAATGTATTCCCATCAACATGTATTTGACAGCTGTTGGTTCTAGTTCTCCAGGGATAAGAATTGAATTGGTCATGCCATGGAGAGACCACTTTATGGGCATATGAGTGAGCATGAAGATCAATCTGCCCATTTCAAATGATAGTGAAGAGGTCTAATCTTCACTGTGAGTGGCAAATAAAGGCACCAGCTGTTGGTTAGGTTTACTCTTACCCATAAATTATTGGAGGGGATTTTGTACGATAAATTGCTAGAAGCTGACCACCCAAATGATGTGGCATCCTTTCAGGCTATCTGTAACCCCTGTTAACAGGCTAAGCAGCTGCTTTTGCTCACACATCTCTTGTCCCACCAGAGGTCCGAAAGCTCTTTGACCATTGCTCTACAGCCATCAGAGGTACCTATCGTTCCATCCCATATTTTGGACAATCAGGTCACAACACTGAGTTCCTCTTCCTGACTCACAAGCAGATATTGAAGTGCGAGGGCCCACTACAGAAAGTCGTGCAGTGTTGGTCTGAGATAACGGCTTCTCCAGGACTGCTTAGGTTCGGTAGACTGGTCCATATTCAAGAACTCAGCGGGCAACCTAACCGAGTATGCCATTGCCATACAGACTGCATCGGTAAGTATGTAGATGACTGCGGGCTGAAGGAGTTAATCTAAATGTTCCCCAACCGGAAACCATGGATGAACCGGGAGATCCAATCCCTACTGAAGTCGAGTTCTGAGGTGTAGAGGTTGGGCAACCCTGACCAATACAGGAAATCCAGATACAACCTTCGTAAGGCCATCAGAGATACCAAGAGGTGATACCAAACTAAGCTTGAGACCCAGTCCAACCACTTGGACTTTTGCGGCAAGACTGACACAATGTAACGGGCTACAAAGCAAAGTCAAACAAAATCGTGGGCAACAATACATCCCTACCCGATGGGCTCAATATATTCTGCACTTGCTTAGAACAGAGAGTTAGTGAAATGATGTCACTTATCCCAATAGCCTCAGGTGTACCTATACTCACAGTCACCACTACAGACGTTAGGTCAGTCTTCTTGAGAGTGAACCCACAGAAAGTGACTAGTCCAGAAGGTATCCTCAGAGCCTGTGCAGCCTACCTGCCAGGAGTATTCACAGACATCTTTAACCTTTCCTTACTACCATCTGAAGTTCCCAACAACTTCAAAAAGACCACTATCATCCAAGTACCAAAGAAAAATAATGCAGTGTGCCTCAATGATTACCGCCTGATGGCTCTGACCTCCATAATTATGAAGTGCTTTAGAGGTTAGTCATGGCTCACGCTAACTCCAGTCTACCAAACTGCCTGATCCTTTGCAATTTGCCAACCAGTCGCCAGCTTCCTGGCCCTACACTCATCCCTGAAACATCTCGATAACAGGGATACATATGTCAGGCTCCTGTGTACTGACTACAGCTCTGTCTCCAACACCATAATTCCAAATAAACTCATTTAAGTGTTGGCTCCCCCCCCCTCCTCTGTTACAGATTCTTGATATCCTGACTCATAGAGTGCAATCAGTAAAATGGCGACAACATCTCCTCCACCATAATACTCAACTCTGATGCCCCATTGGCTGTATACTTAGCCCCCTACTGAAACACTCATGACTGTGTGGCCAAATTCTGCCCCAACTGCATTTACAACTATTGTAGGTCAGATCTCAAACAACGACTAGACAGAATACAGGAAAGAGACTGAGTGCTTAGCATCATGGTATAAAGACAGCAATTTGTCCATCAACAGCCAAAACATGAAGGTACTGACCACTGACCTCAGGAAGTGGAGTGAAGGGCATGCCCCTGTCTGCATCAATGGTGCTGAGGTAGAAATGATTGAGAGCATCAAGTTTCTGCAAGTGATGATCACTATCAATTTGTCCTAATCCATCCACATTGATGTGAAGGTCAAGAAAACACACCAATGCCTCTACTTACTCATGAGGCTAAGGAAATTTGGCATGTTCATAAAGACTCTGGTCAATTTTTATTGATGTACCATCAAAAGCATCCTTTCTGGATGATTTTGGCATGGTATGGCAACTGTTGTTCCCCAGGAAAGTTGTGAACACAGCCCAGTCCATCATGCAAACCAGACTTCTTTCTATTGATTCCATTTATACTTCCCACTGCCTCAGGAAAGCAACCAACATAATCAAGACCTCTCCGACTGCAGTTATACCCTCTTCAAACCTTCCCATTGGGCAGATCTAAAAGCTTGAATACATGTATAAACAGATTCATGAACAACTTCTTGCTCGTTCTGAGGAACGAGCACCAGACCTGAAACGTTTACTTTGGTTTCTCTTTACGATGCTGCCAGACCTGCTGAGCTTTTCCAGCAGCTTCTGGTTTTGTTACAGCTTCTTCCCCGCTGTTATCTGACTTTTATGTGACTCTGCATCTTCTGTGGGGCTGTAACACTGTATTCTGCACTCTGTTCTGCTACTCTGATACACTTTGTATGGTATGCTCAGTCTGCAGGGGCATGCAAATCAACACTTTTCACTCTATCCCAGTACATGTAATAACAATAAATCAAACTGAGCTCAAACTTAATCACAGCACAGATTCTGAATTTGGAAGTGCCAGAATATTAATTTGATAATAGTTGAATTGTACAGAAAGTTGAATTTTACAGAAAACCACTTAATGAGAGGGGGAAAAATGGACTATCTGAGATAAAGAAGCAAGTTAAAAAATTAAAAGTCGCACTAAAAGAAACTTCAACAATAATTGAAAGCTAAATGAGATACTGAATTTTTCCAATAGGAGCATTATTTTAGATCAATTTTTCGTGTTATTTGAAATTAATTACTCTGTAACTCTGTTTACACTGCAATTCAACATTCCACATCTACAACATTCGTACAGGAAATTTGTCTCAGCAGTGTGTATATTTTTATTGTTCCTCTGTTAACTGATGGAACTTGCAAATTGCATTAAGTTAAGCTTGCTAAAGTAGTTTCAGTTGTTTATGTAAACTTACAACTTTAACAATCAACAAACACATCAAAACAGTCAACTAAAAGAATATTCTAAAGCATTTGCTATGTTATTAACAGTATACAAACCATTATACAATGCAACATACAGCTCTTGCCAATAGTCAAGCTTAGAGCCCTGATGAAGGGCTTTTGCCCGAAATGTCGATTTTCCTGCTCCTCGGATGCAGCCTGACTGGCTGTGCTTTGCCAGCACCATTCTAATCTTGACTCTGATCTCCAGCATCTGCAGTCCTCGCGTTCACCTGCTCTTGCTGATAATCTAAAATAAAGTGCTCAGTCAGATACAAAGAGCATTAAAAGTTTCAGGTCAATAACCATTCATCTATGCAGGGATTCCATTGAATATGGCCCAACAAGTCCACACTGGTCATCTGAAGAGTAACCCACCCAGACACATTCCCCCGACCCTATATTTACCCTTGACTAATGCATCTAACCTACACATCCCTGAACACTTTTGGCAATTTAGCATAGCCAATTCATCTGATTTGCATATCTTTGGATTGCAGGAGGAAACCAGAGCACTCAGACGAAGCTCATGCAGACATGGGGAGAACATGTAAACTCCACACAGACTGTTGCCTGAGGCTGGAATCGAACCTGGGTCCCTGCCACTGTGCCGCTATTTTAAAAATATATTTATATACTCAACAATGACTACAGCCAATGCACAATTAAAATCAGTAATTTGTTTTGAAAAATAAATGCACCATCTTATACATGCAGCATCATTTCCTAAGTCTACTGGATTGGAATAAAGGTGCCTCAAATCCACTTGAATAGTTGTAGGTGCTGTGAAAGGACAGTGAACAAAAGTCACCAACCCCAGGAGGCACTAACCATAAATCAGATTGTAGACAGCCCGATTCCCCACCTCACCCACTTGAAAAATATACAACACTATATTTTCTGAAATATAGAAAATCTCATGCATACATTGCAACTTTTCATTAGCTACATCTAAAAAAAAGGTCATAATAGCCAGTTAAGATTAGATTAGATTACTTACAGTGTGGAAACAGGCCCTTCGGCCCAACAAGTCCACACTGACCCGCCGAAGCGCAACCCACCCATACCCCTATATTTACCCCTTATCTAACACTAGGGCAATTTAGCATGGCCAATTCACCTGACCTGCACATCTTTGGACTGTGGGAGGAAACCGGAGTACCTGGAGGAAACCCACGCAGAGAATGTGCAAACTCCACACAGTCAGTCGCCTGAGTCGGGAATTAAACCCAGGTCTCTGGCGCTGTGAGGGAGCAGTGCTAACCGCTGTGCCACCGTGCCGCCCACTAACTCAGTACTCACCATGGTTACCTGAAAAAAAAATGTTTGAAGTTACGAGGAAGGCCAGCATTTGTTGCCCATCTCTTGGTAAGTGACAAGGTTAAATTGTTGCAGTCCATTTAATGCAAGGATACCCACAATGCTATTAGGAATGGACTACCATGATTTTCATCCAGTGATGCTGAAGAAATGGTGATATATTTCCAAGTCAGGATGGCATGGTGGGAAACTTACAGGTGATGACGTTCCCATATATCTGCTGTCTTTGTGGTAGAGGTTGTAGGTATGAAAGGTGCTGCCAAAGGAGGTTAGCAAATTGCCACTTTACATCTTCAAATACATTTTCAAAACTCTGAATATTTTCTTGCATTTAAGAAGGATTGTCCTTAGGCCTCAAGAGAAAACAATGTTGCTGCTACTCTGCATCATTGGTGTAGGGGGTTTGGATGATAAAGGTGAAGGATGGGCTGCTGATAAAAGGGGCTGCTTTGTCCTGGATGGTGTCAAGCATCTTGAATGTTGTTGGAGCTACTCTCATCCAGGCAAGTGGGGAGTATTCCATCACCCTTGTGGACTTGTGCCTTGATGACAGCGGACAGATTCTGGAGAGTCAGTGGCTGAGTTACTTAGAAATGATTGATTTGTATGTTTCAGAGCAATTGCTAATTTATACTTGGTCGCTTTCACAAGACAGTGAGAGTAATTTGACTGGCTTGTTTTGATTTGGGTGCTTCATGCAGAATAAACTTTTTTACTTGTCTCTATTCTGAGCAAATCAGTTTGGCTAATACAATATGGTGGACACATTTTATGTATAAATGCTTTGCAAGTGTGTCATTTATATTTTCAAGCATGGTACCCTCTTTGCATGTGAAAACTATTCAAGTATAATGAAGTTCTTCTCTTCATACAATGAAACTGAACTCCACATTTTTTGTTTAATCTTATAGATGAGTATTGTGATAAGTTACTGAAGATCTATTTCCTAAGGAGACAATCTCATGCGTTTGTATTATTGTTATAATCACTGATGATAGAATCTCCTTCAAGTGGCTTTATTGCTGTTTTAATCCAGAAGCACAGTTCCGGATGCTGGACTTTTGGAAAGTTGGATACTGGGAATCTCAAATAAAACCGATAATGCTCAGTGAAATCAGCAGCCTTGGCAATATCTGTGGAGAGAGTAACAAGAGTTAATAGAATGGCACATACAGTCTCTCAGCAGCAGATTTGCAAATGGTGTGGAATGCTGTGCCCACCCTGTAACCACCAGTACAAGTTTACCAGTGTCAGCAGAGACTTCAGAAAGCCCTGGCTCTCAGAGGTCAATTGAACCATGTTCAGCTCTCACTGCACAGGAGAGGCTTTCCTTTAATATGCCTTTCAAAGTTCTCTGGCTCATTCCCTTCCTTCTTCCCAGCCTGTTTGCACCAGCCCACTATCAGACGTTGTTGCCTGCTCTAGGTAATAACTTACCTTAAACCAATCAATTCCAAGCTGAGGGACAAATGCCTTCAGGGTGAGCCACAAAATGACATGTGAGAAGATCCAGGTGACTCAGCAAGCAAATTAGAAATGAGAATTGAAATTGCTGGAGATACCTAATCTGTCAATACCAATAGAGAGAGAAAAAGATTAAGTATTTTATGTATTTTTTTTTGCTGAGGGAATCTTACAGACCCATTAAAACCAGCCCAGTGTCTCAAGTCTGTGTTCTGATGAAAGGTCAGATACATGAAACGCTTAATCTTCTTCTCTCTCCATTGGTTTTGACAGACTAGGTATCTCCAGCAATTTCAGTTCTCATTTCTAATTTGCTTGCAGTGTCACTTGGAACTTCTTACATGGCATCTGGGTCTTTGTTATTAAGGCATCATTTTTGGCTAATCCAAGTGTATTTTCTGTTTGCATCTGTAACACTTCCTTATGCCAGAGTTATCTTGACTCTGTATAAAGTGAGGAACCAGATTCCACATGATTGATACCTCAGTTGTCATCCTGTCCGCTTGCAGCAAACTTAAGAGTTATAATAATAAGATTTTGATTTACATTCTCTTGCATTTTCTTTCTTCATTTCCATAGATTTTTGAATAACTATATATGGTGAGTGCCAATGAGTGATGACATCTTTGGATGACTGGCAACTGGCTCGGAGGAGTTCCTGCAGCCAACAAAATGATGAAACGGACATCTATAGGTGCATTCGTCGACTTGAAGGTGCTTCAGTACCTACTCACATCAATCACATGCAAGTTAAGTCAACTCCCATGCATAGCATGTATGAGAGGGCTAAATTTTCTCAGAACCCATGACACCAGCAAGGCTTTGTGTGAAGTGGGAGACTTTTGCAAAATCATAGGTGCACTGATGGTTGCAAAAAGTAAGTGAACCTGAGATTTTCCAAGAAGCCACCTGCATCAAGTCAATGCTATCTCTCCCCATGTTATGGGACCTCAGAAAATTTCTCCCAGTAACCTTTCCAACTCATTATTATTTAGTGTTTATCTAAATATATGCAGCACAACATTAGAATTTATTTCTGATTTATTATGGTGCAATTTTCACCATTGATTTCTCGAAGCGATTACTCACATGGAATATAGACTTTAAAATAAATTAAATTTAAACAGAATTATACTTTCCCTACTTAACAATAAACACATTATTTTCCTCTGTCTAATTTATGAAGCTACTTCTATGCCTGTTTTTCTGTTAAAATTGTATTTATGTCTTTATAAGTTAGAAACACACATTGTTTGGCGTACTACCCCATCTATCTCTTATTGAATCCTAAATAGGGGACAATGCATCTACCTCAAACACAGAGAAGGTAGTCCTCACTTAAAGTTTGAAAACAACTTTCAGTGAATAATCAAATCCCATAGAAATCAATGTTACACTTGGAGTTAGGCTACTTTGAACATTTCCTTGCCTGAAACAAGACAAAATACATGTTGAAATACTGAAATATACCTTTGAATATAACAGAACTAATGCATAAACTGACATCTATAAATTGGTGTATATATATTAGCTTTTTTAAAAGTAAATTTCTGGGGTAGATGAATATTTCAGGTTTCTGAAATATTATGGAAACTTTTTGGCTTGTCTCATTTTGTGGCTAGCAGTACCAAAAGGTTGACATTGATGGATTTAATATTATTTAAACAGAACTAGTTGGTGGCTATGACATGGTTCAACCGTGCCTTAATCCCTATTTTTTAAAAAAAATATAGTTTGGCTGTTTTTCACAGTTTTGTTTCTACCTGCTCCACGACAGCTCAGTGAAAATGCTGCAGCCCCATTACAGCTTCTTATTCACATCCATTGTGTGGCTTATGCTTTCACTTTGTTTGACCACTGAGTGTCCTTTGCCCTCTCTATCTCACTGTAATTCCTCACCTGTTGTTTTTAGTATTATTAAAAAGTCATGTCTCCTGCTAGAATGCATTAGTTTTGCTTTTTTGCCTGTGCTTTGAAAAATGCCTTTTGCTGATCCAGTATAACTACAGGCCAAAAATCAAATAATGACACCAGGTTATAGTCCAACAAGTTTATTTAAAATTACAAGCTTTCAGAGCTCTGCTCCATCCTTAACTCCAGCATCTCCACAATATCGTAAAGAGTGAGCTGCCAAACTG
This sequence comes from Hemiscyllium ocellatum, assembly GCF_020745735.1. Taxonomy (NCBI): domain Eukaryota; kingdom Metazoa; phylum Chordata; class Chondrichthyes; order Orectolobiformes; family Hemiscylliidae; genus Hemiscyllium; species Hemiscyllium ocellatum. Next base: position 57,070,451 of record NC_083414.1, on the reverse strand, counting down.
CTCTGGGCTGCCCCCAGTACTGGGAAGAAAGCACTCACTGCACTGATATAACTAGAATTTTCTCACTGTCGAAGTCAGTTTTAAAGGTGGGTGAAGAAATGGCATTTATGCCCTTTTAAAGGGATGCAATTTGTACTTTTCTTGTGGCACAGAAGGCTAATTTATCTAGTTGTTAATGAGAAAGGCATAAAGAATCAACATTCTCTTGGCACCATGTGCCTGACAGGGGATGATGTGATGACATGTCAGGCATGAAATTAAACCAGAACTAAGAATGTACATTTAAAAAAGGCCCTTGAAAGGAAACAGTGTTCTTGAAAAATAACATTAAATGGACTGACATTATGTGAAGGTCAGTCTGTATTAAGTTAATGGGCTTCATCTCCTTACAAAAACAATATGTTAAACTTTGACCTTTACACCTGGTGCACAAGCAGTGTCAGCTCCACCTGCAGTGTATGGAGGTAGATGACCAGTGCAACTGTAAACAAGTACAAAGTAATCCTCACCAAAAACACAGCAAATTTCAAGCTCGTCATTAAGGGAATGTTAAGCTATCTGAAATTCCGAATGACATTGCCAACTCCTCAAGAGTGCCATATTTGCAGACGGCATTTATATCAGTTCAGAGCAGCAGAAATAATATCAAAGTTAGCAAATATCGAAGAATAGGGACAATTAAGGGGAAGTAGTACAGAGTGGTAATGTCACTGAATTTGATGCCAAAGGCTAATGTGTTGGGAACATTAGTTCAAATATCACCATGGCTATTGGTGGAATGTAAATTCGATCAATAAAATCTGGAATTGAAAACTAGTCTCAATAATAATGACTACCAGTGATGTAAAAAAAACCCACCTGATTTACTAAAATCCTTAATAGAAGGAAATTTCCATCCTGGCCAGACCCATAGCATATAGTTGACCCTTAGATGTCTGATCCATTCAGTTTAAGGGGCAATTGGGAATGGAGGAAAAGAATTCTGGCCTTACTAGTGACTTTAACATTGTATAAAACGATTAAAAAAATTTGAAATCTGGTGAGCTCACAGACTTACTGACTCAACTTCATTAACCCTTGCGATGAACAGACTCCATTTTAAATTCCTTTTACATAAGCTATATTAAGAAATAATGCAGATTAATTAGATGTATAATCAATGCATGAAGAGATGCTTACTGTAATAGTACATAGCTATGGGGAAATCAATTTAGAGTTTAAGAATCCCTGACTGAGCAATTTTATTTCAAATAGATTTTCAAAGTTCTGAATTCTTTCCTGATCCCGGAAAGAACAGTTTGCAGGCCTCAAGAGAAAACAATGTTGATGAGTATTCACTGCATTTGGTCAAAGTTCTGCATGGGGTTCATATACCCCTCTATCTACCTCCTGAGCTTGTTTGCTGTAGCTCCCTTTTGGTAAATATGCATGTGTGTTTCTTTCAGTGACAATAGTCTATGTTTGTCAGACATCTAAATAATTCTGCCAACGTGCTGTAGCTCACATAATGAGAGAAATTTAAAATCTTTGTTTAAAGTTGCTAACAGTGCTTAGATGGAAAAACATGTAAATATGCACCTCTTTATTGTGGGCACTGTCAGTCCCATAGAAATGTCGTCAATCAGATTTTGTTTGTACAGCCTGGATCCCCAGTACTAGACTTCTGGGTTGGCATTGAGCAGGACATTAATGTCTAATAATCATATAGGATAAACACATAAGGTTAATTAAATATACATTTTTCCAGTATGCATTATGTAAATTTTATGATTGCATGACCCCAGATCAACAACTTGGTCACTTAAAATACCTAACAGAGAAAACATGCAGAAGTTCCTTTTACAATATCCTGTCCAGTAATTAACATGGAAAGAGATTGCAAACCATGAGGCTGGAGTTTGATTATAAATTTGGCAATCAAGAATTGACCATGCAAATTAATCTGATGAACTCATCAGAAAGCAGTCAATTAGACAAAGCTCTCAGCTCCCTTCAAAACTGTGAATACAATCCTTGCTGAACCAAACCACTTAGTGCGGGTTGGAATGTAGTCAACTATTCATAATGAGATTCCATTCCACAACTATACAAACCAATCTTCCAGACCTAAACACAAAATACATCTGAAGTTTACTGAACAATTGACTAGCTATCTGCTCACACTTCAAAGCTCAAGAGATGAACTTTCAGTCACAGAAGTCATGTATTTGTTCAGCAATTTCAGGAGCTTAACAGATATCTGAACTTAAAATCAATGAATAAACCAAAATGTCAGTATCCAAGTGCTACATGCAAAGAAGATTTGCTGGAGAGAGTACTCAAATGCATCTGAAAGCTTACACAATGGTGGTCAATTTACTGATCACCTATGTTTTGACAACAAAGCTCTATGATCAATCATTGCATTGGGAACATAACTAACTTATCAAACAGTATCTAATGATGACATTTTAAGTTGATAAGACCTTTTATTAGTACCTGTGAAAACATACCTGATCCTACATGACGCTCTCGCAATGTTCACAAACTGACAGACTTGTCATGTTTCACATAGGCTTTGAAACATATTCACTTTGCTGCAGGTTTCAGACTCAGAGAAAGTAAAATTGAGGCAACATTAAAAAGCCTGAACCAAATGCCACTTCGAGTGTGCACACTGGAATCATGCATGCCTCATCAACTGCCAGGCTTTCTACACCAGTCAATATTATGACCAACAGCTGTAAATTTGGAATGCATAGCTCCCCAACATCATTTTCAGCAACATGGTAAAGATTTGTCCAGCATTAGGATGACCAAATGTGACCCATGTACTCTGATACTAAAGATTCCTTTCCTGAAAATTACATGGAAATAAGATGAAGGCCTCTTCTATCTGCTGACTATTAAAATGCCTTCATTTCAATCAACAGTGTGGTCCGTGTTAATCTAGTTCCCAGTGAGCCCAACTTCATCGCACAAAAAAACTGTAAATTGAACAGCTTTTGGCAGTCTTTAGTGCTCCCAGAACTAGCCACTCCATTGGTGCATGTTATAGTGAAACCACACTGCTGTGTTTCAGTGCTTACCCCTGTGTGCAGTACAGAGGAATCTTGATCCGAAACAATGACACTAAGCTAACAGCATTAGATCCAGGAGCTGGATTAGGCTTGGGCTATTCAGCTCCTTAAACTTACCCCGCCTTTCAAAAGAGCATGGCTGATCTGCCCCAGGCCTCAACTCCTCTTTGCTGCCAGTTCTTCATCATCCTCCATTTGATTTCTTTTACAAAATTCCACCTCCTCTTTCAATTATCTAAGTTTTATATTTAATCAGAAAAGATATTTGACACTGAAAAATGCAAAATTACCTCAATCTTTGTTAAATAATATAAAATAAGTTATAGATAGACACTTTGTTTATCAGATTATAGTTAAATAAAACTCCATGCTACTAGATGAACACATTGCTGGGAATGTTTCTACATACAATTCGAGAACACACATAGGATGAAAGAAGTACCAATTATGTATTACTCATGACAGCCTTGTTTAGCCATTTGTATTGTAGGGTGCTGTCAGATATAATGGACAGACTCATTATGGCACAGTATTAATGGGTTAGTCATTTGACAGATCAAGCATAGGATTGTCATCAATTTGAAGATGACATCAGGATTGCGAGCTCTTGCCTTGGGTCTTCATGTGACTGAGCAGAGTGATTTTCGACACAGTGGTTTTTGGGCATGTCGGGTGGGAAGTCACATGAGGTAGTGGGATCCAAGATTTACTTCATTTTCTTTCCTTTGCTGCCATCACTCTGTCTCATTATTAAGATGTTGTGAATTACTGCCTGATGTAGCACAATGACACCGTAGATTTCAGCATGCTAATTCATGCAAAACATGTGAGATGCATTATGTCATAGGACAGGAGGGTGTAGCAGACAGTAATCTAATCTCATTTGTTGAGACCCTGAATGATGAGAGTTAACATGTCCACCTTAGATAACCTTTAAGACCCTTCAAATACAATTTTATGGTTAGCCGGACAATCTAGCAGATCAATTGCTTCCGATGTGAAATATGCTGCTCCTATTGCCTGTTTGATTTCACAAGGTATTTTGAGGAGATTTTCCTAGTTAGAACATTTGCTTATCATTTGGGAGTCGTGCTCATTGAATAAAATAGATCTTATTTTCTAGGATGCCTGGGGATTTAAGTGCAGCCTTTCGTTAGTCAGCTCTGGCTATAGATTGCAACAAATCACGCAAAAACAGCAGTTCTGTAAGAAGCAGTCAAATGCCTCACTAATGTTTTGCACTCCTTCACAAGAATCTGTATTACAAGACCAGTTGGTATTTGCAGCCAGTTGAAGCAATTGGCACAGGAAATAACATAAGTTCAGACCCTGGCCTGTGTCTACAAAAGTTGAAACTAAGATCAGGAAATTAGGCTATGGGTGACTATCATGGGAAACCTTCCAAAAATTTCACTTGTGGAGCAAACAGCATTACCAGTGAGAACCAAACTCTTCTCATCTCTAGAAATTTAGGCCAATGCACTAAAGTGCTCAATGATTTGACCAGAGTAGATAAAGAAGTACATTAGCTGTGTATTAGCCCTCTGTAATTAACAATTATACAACTAATTCTTATTGTGGCTCCGGCTGGGGGAAAGAGGAGGGTGAGTTACATAACTCTGAATCTCACACCATGGCTTTCCTTTTCTCCTCATGGCAGTCATTTGCATGTCAGACATTAATTTCCTTTCCTCTATTTTAACAACCTCCTTACATGCCTTACGTTAGGTCCTCCATGACACACTCACTAACAGTCAGCCATCTTGTAATTGAATCAATCATGTTGTGAGAGAAATTTGTGCAGAAACTCACAAAGAGCAGAACACTGGATGGGGTATCTCCAACCATGAGCACTTCACACTGAATGGCAAATTGATAATTTCAGGAGAGGCAAAATAATTCAAGTGCTGGAGGCTACTTGCCTGGTGGTTGTATCATTGAGGTCTGCACTGTGTGCCCGGACTCCTTTTTTTTTCACTACTGCTTCACAGGATGTGGGCACTGCAGACTTGACCTACCTACATTCACTGTCCATCCCTAATTCCATTTAGAAGGTGGGGATGGGCCTTCCTTTTCACACCATGCCAGTGGAACTGGAATGAAATGTCAGAATGCCTAGAAACAAATATTAATCTTGTCAGGAACCATTTGCCATGGGAGGGGTATGCTTTCAGTTCCAGAAACCTGTAGAGCATGAGCAGCCAATTACCTATCACAATTCTCATCCTCAGGTTGCATCTAGGAGAACCACTAGAATAATTGAATGAAATTCACTTGCAGCAATCAAGGGGAAGCACAGTGTTAGTAAGTTGGCATCCATTCAAGTTGCACATAATTGTAATAAAATGGAAACAACACTGTTTGTCCTTATTTGGTGCTGACATGTTCAGTCAGGTTAGGATTATTGGTATGGTCATATTACAACTGTGTGTGTTTTTAAGATGAGTGTTCCTCACAACATATTTGTACTTTTATATCAAGGAAATCTGCATTCTGAAATAGGTTTGTCCATACATTATCATCAACAGATTTTTAATTTCACCAGAGTGGCAAATGAGTTTTCAGCAACATTAAGCACTAATGGCTGATGTATACTAATATTCAAAAAGCACCCCTAACTCACCAGCATTCACATTTTGTTTAAGCTTTCTTACACAGCCATCTTTAAAGTTTCCCTTTGTGATCTCATATCAGATTGTTCGTAAATGTGATGTTGGATTATTTGAATCTGGACGTGAGACTTCATGTAGGTAGATGTATAGTCAGCATATGAGTTTTGGCTGAAAGATTATGAGGTCACATTTTTGTACTCTTCATCAGGCATATAGTGGTACTATTTGTTTTAAATGGAAAGATTTGTGCCGTAACTCTGTGACTATTTGTCCTGTAAGAAGGTAAAGTAACTGAGAGCAGACACGCAGTTTAGCAATTACTCCTCAGGTTCAAGTAGTTAGATTGGAGATGGTGCAATAAGTTTTAATTTCAAGACCAAGACTTATTCTTAACTTAGGAGCAACAAGCACATGAAGGTCAGAGGCAGAGTGTCCATGGCAGTGTAGAAAAAGAATAATTAAAATCAAGAAATCATGTAGAAGTCATTGATTGGGAGGATTGATTGTCAGACAACAAACATTTCTTATTTTTATTCAAGAGCATGGAAGTGAAATAATAAACAAGCCTACTCAAACATCAGTGGAGTTTATAAGTCTTGCATGAGCTGATCTTTGGAGGGAAAAGTATTCAATATATATCCTTCATAAATCATTATACAGTATTTAGAGGTATGAATAACGCATTTACATTGTAGGTTTGTGGTTTTTGAGATAATTTCATCAAGCATTCACAACAGGAATCTGGTTTTCTTCTGTTTCAGGAGAGTGACTATACAGGTACCATGACTGATCAATTTCGTGTTGGAGGTGATCAACACTTCCAAGGTCAAGAATTGTATGAAGAAGCCGAGTCAAAATTGACAGCATGTGCAACACCAAACAATAGTCTCAGTGCCATTGATAAAAGTACCCTGCCTTCTCACAAACTGGAGAGCTCCATCCAACTAAAAGGCAGCTCCAGTTCCATAAAATCCTATGACATCTCCACGAGGCCTAAAGGGGAGCCAATGACTGCAGTGGAGGCAAAAAAACACTATATACACAAACTTACACCATATGAGGAACAGGAAATAGCTAGCTATTCAGAAATCTATTTTGTTGGACCAAATTCTAAAAAGAGACCAGGAATTATTGGAGCACCAAATAATAATAGCTACGATGATGATCAGGGCTCTTATCTCTATGTGCCACATGATCATATAGCATATCGATATGAAGTCATCAAGGTAATTGGAAAAGGCAGCTTTGGGCAGGTGGTGAAAGCTTATGACCACAAACTCCACCAATACATCGCCTTGAAAATGGTGAGGAACGAAAAGAGATTTCACAGGCAGGCAGCAGAGGAAATCAAGATACTAGACCATTTGAGGAAGCAAGACAAGGACAACAACATGAATGTTATCCATATCTATGAGAGTTTTTCCTTCCGTAACCACATATGTATGACCTTTGAACTACTAAGTATGAATCTCTATGAACTCATCAAGAAGAATAAGTTTCAAGGATTCAGTCTGCCCCTGGTCCGTAAATTTGCACACTCCATCCTGCAGTGCCTTGATGCTTTACATAAAAGCCATATCATCCATTGTGACTTGAAACCTGAGAACATCCTATTGAAGCAACAGGGCCGTAGTGGAGTTAAAGTGATCGACTTTGGATCCAGCTGTTATGACCATCAGAAAATTTACACATACATTCAGTCACGTTTTTACCGAGCTCCTGAGGTGATTCTAGGAGCGCAATATGGGATGGCTATTGATATGTGGAGTTTGGGATGCATTCTTGCTGAATTGCTGACTGGTCACCCGCTGTTGCCAGGGGAAGACGAGGGGGATCAACTTGCTTGCATGATGGAATTATTAGGAATGCCATCAAAAGTACTTCTGGAATGTTCCAAAAGAGCCAAAATGTTCATCAGTTCTAAGGGTTACCCTAGATATTCTTCTATTGTAACTCTTCCTGATGGGACTGTGCATTTGAATGGTGGACGATCTCGAAGAGGAAAAACCCGAGGTCCCCCTGGTCAACGGGACTGGGTCAGTGCCCTAAAGGGTTGTGATGATCAATCTTTCATTGACTTCCTGAAACACTGCCTGGAGTGGGATCCTGCCTTACGCATGACACCAGCACAGGCCTTAAGGCACCCTTGGCTTCGGAGACGTCTGCCAAAGCCACCAACAAATGACAAAGCAACATTTGTCAAACGCATGTCAGCAAGCCCTACTAGCCTCATGGATGCAGTGGTTAAACTACCTCCTACTTCTGCCAGCATTGCCAATAAATTGAAATCCAATCAGAGTAATGATTCCAATCCCAACATGACTCAGAGGACAGTGCTGCCAAAGCTGGTCAGTTGACTGGTAACTTGAAGAAAATAACAGTTGTTGATACTCAGTCAGAATATGAATTCCTGTGGCATGCGGTATACAGGGAACATAATTTCTTCCTTTCTACATTCCAACTTGACTTGAGCCAACAGGTCTTTAATTATTACAAGGCTGCAAGTCTGCACTGAGCATGCTCCAGGACTGCTGGGCAGCTCCTGCCAGGCCACACTGTACACATTGGTTTACACTGTACAATGACACAAACTACCCACCAACATTCACAGTAAAGCAGTTGGGCTAGATGCACAAATGAAAAGGTGTTCTTTGATTGGATAATTATTTATTTTACATCAGCAGTATCCTACTCAGATGTCATAGTGTGCTAATCCTTTGCTCCCTGCATATTTGAAGGCCAAAAGTGCCCTTTAATTTACTCACTGATGAAACTGCTGTGAATGAAAATGGTCTCAAATCATTCACTTTCTAATAACCAAGAAAGATTGTACACATTTACAAACTTTGATGTAATAATGGATTTGGCCTACTAGCTATCCTAATTTATCTTTCTTGGAATCTGTATTTCCTTTGGACACTGAACAGTGGCTTGCAGTCTCGGGTGGACATCTGTATGCATTGGAGGAGAGATGGTAGCATCCAGACACCTAGATGTGTCAATCCATTATTTAATGGGCATAAGGGTTGCTGATTCCTTTAGTTTGGCCAAGGTACTGCGTAAGTATCAATGCAGGGATAACCCTCCTTAGGTGCACATTAACTGCAACATCATGATATGGTGGAGATTTTCCTTAGTGACAAAGCTGGTAATGTTAAAAATCATAGGTAGCTCTCCTTAATTTTTGGCAACTGAGAGGAGATGAGTTACTATTTATATCTGAGTTTGTGTTCATGAAATTTCATTGCATTAGTTCTTGTTTTTATGCAACAATATATTAAAGGAGTTGACCAAAAGGAACTATCATCTGTGCAACTACATCAGAGAAAGACAAGCCTGTTTTTTTTTAATTTGTACTGTATTTCACGCCTCTTTTCTATCTTTTAGTCCCTCATACCAGGTAATTTTTCAAACTAATAGGACAGGCGGGTAACCTAGCCTAGCAGTAGCACCATGCGAACAGTTAACTGAGAATTTTGAAAGTTTTCCTCAGTGATCTGCCCTCTGATTTCCCAGTCATCCTTCTGCGAGTCGTGTCTCCACAGGTAAAACCCTCAATGTATAATGTGCGAATCAAACAAACAGACTAATTCACACCTATTTGAAGATGAAGACATCAGCAGTGAAAGGGTACCGTCAACTAAGTAGTGTCAAAAATTATAAGCTCCACATGTAATTCAGATTTTCTGTCAATATACAATAACAGAAATTCACGAGATAAAGAATTCTTTTCGAGATAAAGAACCTCAATTGATGTGTCGAGTTGGATTGTGCACTATTTTATCTTGAATGTCCATTTAACAAATTTAAAGAGTAGAAAATTTGGAGAGGGGTCTGTATTATTGGGAAGATCACTCAAGAGGGTGGATTCAAAATGTCAATTTCACAAGCCTTCCACTTTCTAGTGATTGATAACAAGAAAATCAGGGGAATTGTAAATCAGATTCACTAATCTCTGCTGCTGATTGTTGGATCTATTGATTGGTAAGGCACCATGCCAGCAATGTTGTCTTGAAATGTTCACCCTCCATAAATCATTTTCACTTATTGTTCATTTGAGTATTATAGCTATCACCCAAACACATAACACTTGATAAACATTGATTGTACTTCCTTAAGAAAACAAGACCAGCCCTTGCTGCTTAACTGCAGAATGTATTAATGGGCAATTCCAGTGAGACAGGGAACTTTGCCCTTTGGGAGCACATTGAGAAATTAAATTCCACAAACAGAAAAAGAAAGACTTGCATTTTTGAAATGCACCTTTCATGACTACAAAATGCGTTACAGCCAATGACATCCTATTTGAAGTTAGTCAGTGTTATATTGTAGGAATTGCAGCAGCTAATTTGCATGCAGAAAACTCCCATAAGCAGCAATATGATAATAACTGAATAATCTGTTTCAGTGGTGCTGGTTGAGAAATTAGTGATTGTTAGGACACGAGGGAGAACTGTTTAGTGCTTCTCCAACGTACTGCCCATTTGGATCTTTCATCCCCATGGAGGAGAATAGATGAGGCCTTGGTTTGTGTCTCATCTAAAAGACAGTATTTTTGACAGTGGTGCCTGATGGGGACATTATTAGAAACCAATGTGGAATTTTATTTGAAGAGCAAGTGAGCAGTGGTTCACCCCAGCTTTGATAAAACCCAGCTGAGAACTAATTGTGAGCTGGAAGAGATACAGCAAGGTATTTTAGGTTTAGTTGTGGACCAGAATGAGCTTCTTCTGATTTCTAAGAAGCCTTTGGCCTCCATTACCCCAATTTTCCTCTCTCCCCAATCACTTATACATCCCATCCCCCGCGCCCCCACTACCCTGAATAGCAATGCTTATATCTATTAATTTGGTATGGACTCAACCACAAAAATTTTCTGCATCATCAGCAAACTTACGTATCATTTTCCTCACGCCTGTGCCTAAATCATTAATATTATTAGAAAACTACCAAGGTCCCAGGAAGATTTCCTTGTGGTCCACCATCTCATCAGTATAGCCGTTCCTGCATCAGGTGCATTAGATCGGAAAGTTTTGCACGGTCAGGAAAGAGAGATCACGTCCAGTGTGAGACACAGCCCGAGTAAGTATGTAGTTTGGAGAATGTGGGAATGTGGTGCCAAAGGAACAAGGTGCTTTTTGCTTGTTTTTCTGCTTCATAGCTTGTAAAGTTGTGTTTTTAACAGGATAAATTGAAGCCCAGGATCGAGGTCCCAGTACAAAAGAGAGCACAGGTAAACCGTAAGTGCATTGGTTGCTAAAAGCTGCTAATTTGACTATCTATTATAGAATATTTTCAGATTGAAGGTAAGTATGATAAATACTTACAGATTACAAGCTAAAAGACCGGTAGAAAACTTTTAGAAAAGCAAATGAAGAACTAAGTAAAGACAATTCAGATGCTGGGCCAGGCGATGTGTTGTACCTGCACGATATAGTTGCGGGTGCACCCCATTGTGGTTTGTAGTGACCAAATCTGTACCAAGTGTTGGTTACTTGAAGAACTCTGGTTCAGAGCTTTGAGCTGGAATCTGAACTTCGAAATTTGTGAGGGGAGAGGGAGAGTCAGGAGAACAGACACTGTTCCCTCTGGCGCGGGTCCTGAATGCTCTGTTGCTTGCCTAGTGCTTGGGTTCAGGATATCTAGACTGCAGAGGAACTTGGAGTGATAGGGGAAAGATCCAGTTGTTGTGGTCCAAGTAGGTACCAACAATATTGGTAGAAAGAGGAAAGAGACTCTGCTGAGGGAATACAAGCAGCCAGCAGCTAAATTAAAAAAACAGGACCAAAAAGGTAATAATCTCTGATTACTAATTGAGCCACAAGCAAATTGGCACAGGGTCAACAAGTTGAACGAGGTAAACGCATGGCTCAAAGATTAGTGTGGAAAAATGGATTCAAATTCATAGGACATTGGCACCAGTATTGGAGAAGAAAGGGGCTGTTCCGATGGGACGGGCTCTACCTGAATCATGCTGGGACCACAGTGTCCTGGCAAATCCCATAACTAAAGCTATGGTTAAGACTTTAGACAAAATGGGAATGGAGAGGAGGGAAGTTGTACAGTTGCATGGGAGATTATGGATATGGTTAAAGTGGGGAGGGCTCAGGACAAGTTATTAATGTTTCTAGAACAAGTAATAGGATAGAAGGTACGGAAAGGGTTAGGGATCTAACTTCAGGCACAGCAGATAGGGGACAACTATGAGAAATGGGGCAGTCAATGCATGACTGAGTGTTGTACTTAAATATACATGGTATAAGAAACAAGGTGAATGATTTTTTCATGCAGATTGTATTGACAGATACATTGTTGTGGGAATCACAGCTACAAGGGATCAGGCCTGGGAACTAAATATCCAAGGATAAGCATCCTAATGAAAGGACAAGCAGATGGACAAAGGTACAATTAGAACGTTTAAAAGGAATTTGGATAAGTACATGAATAGGAAAGGTTTGGAGGGATATGGGCCAGGTGCAGGCAGGTGGGACTAGTTTAGTTTGGGATTATGTTCGGCATGGACTAGTTGGACCAAAGGGTCTATTTCTGTTCTCTATAACTTTATGACTCTAAAAGTATTTAAGAAAGGATCTATTACAATAATCATGGGGGACTTCAATGTGTAGGTGGTCTGGGAAAATCAGGTTAGTAGCATATCTCAAGAAAAGAAATTTGTTGAAAGACCACAACATTTCTTTTGGAACAGCTTGTTATAAGCTCACTAGGAAACAGGAATTCTAGATTTGGTGATGTGTATGAGGCTGACTTGATTCGGGAGCTTCAGGTGAATAAACCGCTAGGGGCAGTGACCATAATATGATAGAATTCACCCTGCAGTTTAAACGGGAGAAGCTGGAATCAGATGTAATCAGAATAAAGCTAACTACACAGACATGAGGGAGGAGCTGGCCAGAATTGATTGGAAGAGGAGCCAAGCAGAGAAGATGGTGGAGCAGCAATGGCAGAGGTTTCTGGGATAATTCGGGAGGCACAGCAGAAATTCATCCCAAGGAGAAAGAGACATACTTAGGGGGAAAACGATGCAGCCATTGCTCACAAGAGAAGCCAGGGAAAGAATAAAACCGAAAGAAAAGGCACACCACATGGTAAAGATTAGTGGGAAGCCAGAGAATAGGGAAGCCTTTAAAAACCACTGAGGACAACTGAAAAAGCAATAAATGGGGGGAAGATGAAATATGAAGGCAAGCTAACTCGTCATAGAAACGAAGATTGTAAGTGTTTTTTTAGATATATCACAGGTAAGGGTAGACATTGGTCCATTGGAAAATGAGGCTGCAGAAGTAGTAATTGGGAACAAAGCAATATCAGAGGAACTGCATCCACCTCAAGACACCAGCAGCATACCAGAACTTCAAGAGAGCTGGAAGCAGGGTTGAGTGTAGTGGCCATCACTAACAGTGGTGGCTGGGGAAGCTGAAAGGTCTGAAGTTGGATAAATCCAGATTGAGTACACGCAAGGATTTAAAGGAGATAACTGAGGAGATGGTTGAAGCATTGGTGGTGATCTTTCAGGAATCATTGGAGACAGGGAGGGTCCCAGCAGCCTGGAAAATGGTTCATGTCACACCCCTGTTTAAGAACAATGTGATGTAGAAGACGAGACATTATAGGCTAGTTAGCTTGACATCAATCGTTGGCAAGGTTTATTATTAAGGATGAGGTTGTGGAGTATTTGCAAGTGCCTGGTAAAATGGGGCTGAGTCAGCGTGGCATCGTCAAGGGGAGGTCAGGCCTGACAGATCTGTTAGACTTCTCTGAGAAAGTAACAAGCAGGTAAGACAAAGGAGAGCCAGTGGATGTGATCCATTTGGATTTCCACAAGACCTTTGACAAATGTTGCACAGGAGGCTGTTAAATAAGGTAACAGCCTATGGTGTTAAAAGCAATGTACTGGCATAGGTAGAGGATTGGCACACTGGCAGAAGGCAGAGAGAGGGGATAAAGGGGTTTTCTTCAGGATAGAAGCTGGTGATGATTCATATTCTGCAGGGACAAGTGTTAAGGCCTTGTCTGTAGGCCAAGTGCAGAAGGACTTGGATGGCTAGGAGAGTGGGTAATGAAGTGGCAAATGGAATGCAATATGGAAATGTGTGAAGTTATGCATTTTGGTGGGATGAATAGAGGCATAGACTATTTTCTAAATTGGGAAAGGCTTCAGAAATCTGAAGTACAAAGGGACTTTCCTGATGAAGGGCTTATGCCTGAAATGTTGATTCTCCTGCTCTTCGGATGCTGCCTGATCTGCTGTGCTTTTCCAACACCACACTCTTGACTCTGATCTCCAGCATCTGTAGTCCTCACTTTCTCCAAAGGGACTTAGGCGTATTAGTTTAGAATTCTCTTCACGTTAATTGCAGATTCTTTGGCAGATCGGAAAGCAAATGCAATGTTAGCCTTTATTTCAAGGTAGTAGAATACAAGAGCAGGATGTTTTGCTAAGGCTGCACATGGCTCTGGCCAGACTGCATTTGAAAGATTATGAGTAGATCTGGGCCCTTTATCTAAGGAAGGATATGCTGGTTTTGGAGGGTGTCCAGTGGAGGTTTGTAAGAATGATCGATGAAGGGCTTGTCATAACAGAAGTGGTTGAGGACTCTGGGTCTGTATTTGTTGGATTTTCAAAGGATACTGGGGGCTCTCTTTGAAATTTACAGAATACTGAGAGAGCTGGATAGACTGAACACACAGAAGATGTTTCCACTAGTAGGAGAGACTAGGACCTGAGGGTACAGCCTCAGAGTGAAGGGACAATCCTTTAGAACTGAGATGTGGGGGAATTTCTTCAGCCAGGGGCTGGTGAATCTGTGGAACTCATTGCTGTGTAAGGCTGTGGAGGCCAAGCCATTGAATGTCTTTAAAATGGAGATAGATAGATTCTTTATTGCTAAGGGGATAAAATGTTATAGGGAGAATAGAATAGAATAGAATAGAATAGACTTTATTGCCACATGCACTCGAAAAGTGCAGTGAAAAGTTTGTAGTATTGCCTCTTGGCACCATCTTAGGTACAAGGTACCTAGTGACAGATACTTTAAGTGTTGTTACAGAATGTAGTTTTAAAAAAGACTAATATGGGAATACAGAAATTAAAAGTCCAGAATGAGAATAAAAGGTATCTTTAAAGTAATCAAGTTATAGTCCTTTTTATCACTGAGTCCATGATCGCTGAGTTTCAGAACAACAGGGCGTGGTGCCTCCACATGTTGGCCTCCATCCAGGACTCACCTCCAGGCACCCCCATGGCCAGCTTGGGTTCTTTCTGTTCCTGCTCTGGGCTCCAGCCGCAGCTCAGCTCCCAGCTTGGCCCATGTTCGCTCTTCTCCTGCTCGGGCAGCAGCTCACTTCCAGGACTTGGCTCACGCTCACTCTGCTCCCTCTCCAGCCTGCACTTGCTCTACTCCGACTCTGACTGCAGCTCACTTCCAGAACTTAGCCCATACTCACTCTGCTCCCGCACCAGTCCACATTCACTCTGCTCCTGCTTGGACCGCAGCTCACTTCCAGGACTTGGCCCGCGCTCATTCTGCTCCCACTCCGGCCTCTGCTTGCTCTGCTCCCACTCCAACTGCAGCTCACTTCTGGGACTCAGCCTTCACCCACTCCGCCCCCATTCTGGCTGTGGATTGCTTCTGGCACTTAGCCCTTCCATTTGCAACTTCTCTCCTTTGCTGGGCTGGCCTCGGACTCCGTTCTTTATTCCCTCCAGGTAGAGTACTTTAGTTGGAGGGGGGAGGGAGGAAGAGAGACTGCAGCAAGAGGGAAGGAAAGAACGATAGGGGAAAAGGAATTCCGGCTGGATTGTCTCACTCTGCTTCCATCTTTACTGAAAGAAGGCACGGGAATGGAGTTGAGAAATGTATCAACAATGATCATATAGTGGAACAGACTCCATAGGTTAATTGGCATAATTCTGTTCCTCTATCTTATGGTCTTATAGTCTTAGTCTGAACAGAGGTCCTGCATTATAGGTCTTTCATTCTATATCTACCTACAATGTTAGATGCCTTGCAAAACAGGAATTTGCATTTGCCCAATGAAAGTTGGTGTCCTGGTATCTGGGAAGCAGCGTACCAATTTGAAAGTCCATTCCTGCTTGCAAGAGATTAGATTGACCCCCCTCTTAGTGGGATCCCCTATGACTACTGTTTGTCCTTGAACCTTGTATCATCTCCATTCTAGGCCAGCAGCCATTTGCTGCAATCTGCCTTTTTCAGTTACCATCCCACGTAATTCCATATTTGTTCAGGTCCCTTTCTGAAAAGCTTTGGTAACTTGTTAATACTTTGTACATACCTAGGGGGTCATCACCAGCCTTTTTGATGTATCATTTCCCTGTATCTACCAGGGTGAGAGGAGGGGTGCTTGGGGTACTTGGGGTGGTGTCTGGGAAGTCAACATTATTGAAAGTCTCTTAATTACACCTTCCAATCTTGTAAATTGCATATCTATCTCATTGCTATGTCAGTCCAGGAATTCAAAAATATAAGGATTTACTTCATTGCAAATATGCTCTCTTTGAATAAACTTAGAAATCACACAACACCAGGCCATAGTACAACAGTTTTATTTGAAATCACAAGCTTTCAGAGCACTACTCCTTTGTTGGGTGAAGTGAATAATTTAAGGACTCAGGGCGATCAAAACATATCACATGTTATAGGGCTAGCACAAACAACACCGTTTCATTCTAAGGATATGGGCAGATTATTTGGTTTGTATTTTTCTGTAATATCGTGTATACCCATTTTAATAGTTCTAGATTCCTTAAATAAGAAAACATATCTCTCACTCTGCTACAAGTTATCTTTCCTTAACTGAGATTTTTCTAGAATTGTACGGATTTAATTATACAAAGGTGGGCCATTCAGACCCTTGCCATGTTTATGTTCCATGCTGCAAGGGTGCATCTTCCCATCTTAAAAACCTAAAGAACTATGGATGCTGTAGATCAAAACAAAATCAGAAGTTGCAGGAAAAGCTCAGCAGGTCAGGCAGCATCTGGGAAGAGAAGTAAGAGTTAGTGTTCCCGGTCCGGTGACCCTTCCACAAAGCTCTAGGTTCTGAGGAAGGATCACCGGACCCGAAACGTTAACTCTGGTTTCTCTTCACTTTAGTAAGGTATTCTACAAGGTTCCCCAAGGAAAACAGGTTAGCAAGGTTAGATCCCACGGAGCACAGGGAGAACTAGCCATTTGGATACAGAACTGGCTCAAAGGTAGAAGACAGAGAGTGGTGGGGGAGGATTGTTTTTCAGACTTGAGGCCTGTGACCAGTGGAGTGCCACAAGGATCGGTGCTGGGTCCTCTACTTTTCATCATTTATATAAATGATTTGGATGTGAGCATAAGAAGTATAGTTAGTAAGTTTGCAGATGACACCAAATTTGGAGGTGTAGTAGACAGCGAAGAAGGTCACCTCAGATTGCAACAGGATCTTGATCAGATGAGCCAATGGGCTGAGAAGTGGCAGATGGAGTTTAATTCAGATAAATGCGAGGTGCTGTATTTTGGGAAAGCAAATCTTAGCAGGACTTATACACTTAATGGTAAGGTCTTAGGGAACGTTGCTGAACAAAGAGACCTTGGAGTGCAGGTTCATAGCTCCTTGAAAATGGAGTTGCACGTAGATAGGATAGTGAAAGCGGCGTTTGGTATGCTTTCCTTTATTGGCCAGAATATTGAGCAGGAGTTGAGAGGTCATGTTGTGGCTGTACAGGACATTGGTCAGGCCACTGTTGGAATATTGCATGCAATTCTGGTCTCCTTCCTATCGGAAAGAAGTTGTGAAACTTGACAGGGTTCAGAAAAGATTTACAAGGATGTTGCCAGGGTAGGAGGATTTGAGCTATAGGGAGAGGCTGAACAGGCTGGGGCTGTTTTCCCTGGAGCGTCGGAGGTTGAGGAGTGACCTTATAGAGGTTTACCAAATTACGAGGGGCATGCATAGGATAAATAGACAAAGTGGGGTAGGGGAGTATAGAACTACAGAGCATAGGTTTAGGGTGAGAGGGGAAAAATATAAAAGAGACCTAAAGGGCAAGTTTTTCATGCAGAGCGTGGTACGTGTATGGAATGAGCTGCCAGAGGAAGTGGTGGAGGTTGGTACAATTGCAACATTTAAAAGTTATTTGGATGGGTATATGAATAGAAAGAGTTTGGAGAGAGATGGGCCGGGCGCTAGCAGGTGGGACTAGATTGAGTTGGGATATCTGTTCGGCATGGACAGGTTGGACCGAAAGGTCTGTTTCCATGTTGTACCCCTCTATGACTGTATAAGTGCTGCCAGAACTGCTGAACATTTCCGGCAACTTCTGGACTCATCTCACCCGAACAACATACCTCTATTCCTTTCTAATTGTGTACTGATCTAACTTCTGCTTAAAATAATTGAGTGAGTTGATTCAGCAATTCAAAATGAAACCAAGCTGTATATTATCATCAGTCTCTGGCTAATGTCATTAATTTCCTGAAATTCTGTTGAATTTATTGGTGACTAATTTAAAATTATGGTCCCCAAGTTTTGGTCACTCACAAGTGGCCATAAGCTCTTTACATTTATCCTAACAAGAATCTTGATCATTTTATTTTCTATTAAAAGGAAAGCAAATCAATGTTATTTCCCAAATGGGCATCGCACATTCGTAATGATAGCATTTCTCCTCTAAACTGCATTGTTTTCACTCAAAGAGAAAACTCCTGCCAAAGTCATAACAAAAGGGTGGTTAGTTGAGATACTGGATAGGTTCAAATTGACAGACAAGGAGCTAGAAAGGCTCTATTTGAAGTAGATTGCATCTAAAATTGCTGAAAATAGTCAGGACGTTAAAAATTGCCAATATAAGTTGAAGCTGTTCACATTGGACTGAACAGGACAAGCACTCAAGAATTTGATTCAGAATTGGTTGGCTGACAGAAGGCAGAGAGTGGGTTGTAGATGGAAAGTATTCTGCCTGGAGGTCAGTATTGAGTGGGGTCCCACAGGGCTCTGTTCTTGGGCCTCTGCTCTTTGTAGTTTTTATTAATGACTTGGACGAGGAGGTTGAGGAGTGGGTTAGTAAATTTGCAGATGACACAAAGGTTGGAGATGCCTTCGATAGTATCGAGGGCTATTGCAGACTGCAGCGCAACATAGACAGGATGCAGAGCTGGGTTGGGAAATGGCAGATGGAGTTCAACGCGGATAAATGCGAAGTGATGCATTTAGGAAGGTCGAATGCTGAATATAGGATTAAAGACAGGATTCTTGAAAGTGTGGAGGAGCAGAGGGATCTGGGTGTGCAAGTACATAGATCCCTCAAAGTTGCCAACAAGCAGGTTGGGTTGTTAAGAAAGCATATGGTGTTTTGGCTTTCATTAACAGGGGGATTGAGTTTAAGAACCGCAAAGTTTTGCTACAGCTCTACAAGTCCCTGGTGATACCACACTTGGAATATTGTGTCCAGTTCTGGTCGCCCTACTATAGGAAAGAAACAGAGGCTTTGAAGAGGGTGCAAAGAAGGTTTACCAGGATGCTGCCTGGACTGGAGGGCTTGCCTTATGAAGAAAGGTTGAAAAAACTTGGACTTTTCTCTCTGGAGAGGAAGAGGAAAAGAGGAGACCTGATCGAGGTGTACAAAATAATGAGAGGAATAGATAGAGTCATAGCCAGAGACTTTTCCCCAGGGCAGGATTGACAGGTACGAGGGGTCATAGTTTTATGATGTTTGGGGAACGTCTAGAGGAGATGTCAGAGGTAGGTTCTTTACGCAGTGAGTTGTGAATGCATGGAATGCGTTGCCAGCTGTGGTGGTGGAAACAGAGTCATTAGGGACATTTAAGCGTCTGCTGGACAGGCACATGGAGAGCAGTGAGTTGAGGGGAGTGTAGGTTAAGTTATTATATTTTACATTAGCATTAAAGCTCGGCACAACATCATGGGCCAAAGGACCTGTTCTGTACTGTACTTTTCTATGTTCTATGAAACAGATTTGAAAATGGGACATCAATTTAAACAGAATGAGAAGAGGTTATTGATCAATTGAGCTATTATTGGCATGGCGATGCAGCAGAAACACTGAACTATCCAGAGCTAGCTTGTCCCCTGTACATGTATTTGAATATATGTAGCCCCTCCTTCTGATTGGTCAGGGTGTTGCTATGAAAAAGTAGCAGTAAGGATGGAAATTGTCAAGGTGCTGACCAGAACCTTCCCATCCAATTTAGGTACAGATTTGGTACAATATTATAAATGTCACACCTTTATTTAAATAAAGGATATAAGGATAGATTCAGAAACTTCAAGCCAGTCATTTTCATTTTGATGGGAGGGAGGCTTTTAGAAACAAAAATTGAGGAATAATTAACAGTTGTTAGGTTTGGATAGATTAATTAATGGAAATGAAGATGGATTTGTTAAACTGCAATTGCATTTAACTCACTTCAGGAGTTTTTTATGTTGCTCTACAGACAATTCACGAGGACAAGGCAATTATTGTGGCCTGTATGGAGTTCCAATAGTTTTAGTAAAGAGATAGAAAATAGGTTTGTTAGAAAAGTTGATGCCGATGGAATATGGAATAAGCAGTGGATATAGTTTTAGCTAAAAGAAGGAAACCAAATTTTGGTGAACATTTAATTTTTGAATTGGAGAAAGAAATATTGATTTTATGATTCTCATGATATATTATTAAGGGAAAATTGGGAATGTGGAATGCCGTATCAAAATCTACAGTTGACTGTTTATTGCAATAAACAGGACAGAGGTTAGTGGTAGACTTAGTAGGATGTAAATGGGCTGAAAACAGTAAATATGGTGGAAGAATTTATCACGGAGAAGTTCAAATTGATACATTTTAGTAGGAAGGATAAAGAGTGGCAATATAAACTGAAGGGTACAATTCTAAAGTAGGTGTAGAAACAAAGGAGGCTGTTGTATATGAGGCATATATGCACAAATTAGTTGAAGATGGCAAGGCAAGATGAGAAAACTATTTTGTTTTACAAAATATGGTATTCTAGATTTTATAAATAAAGGCATAGAATACAAAAGCAAAAAAGTTACAGTATGATAAGTGTTAATTGGACTCAAATGTGTCTAATTCTGATCGTTGCATTTTAGGAAAAATGGGTTCAGAAATATAAGAAATTTTGTAGAATAGTTCCAGAGGTATGGAAGTTCCGATATAGTCACCTAGTGGTACAAAGCTTCATCATTGCTGAGAAAAGAGACATGTTGTCAAAGTTTTATTTTAATTTTGCACTCATGGGGACAGTTATAAGAATGCCCAACTTTAAAAGGGAGCAACAATTTACAATATATGTCAAAAGTGTGCTGATTGGTTGGCATTAATTACACTAACAACCAATTTAAAGTCATTGGTTTGGATTGCATTACAGTTCTTTTATATTTGCTAGAAGCTACATATATTCAAACGAAGAAATTTGCCCACTGCAGGAAAACAGAGCATGCCCAAGCATTGCTGTTTTTTTGGAAATAAACAAAAGCATGGGGGTCAAAAGGTGACCTGTTGATTCTGCAGGTCACGCCTCAACAAATCGGACTTGACTTGCCAATTAATCATCTTTTGTCATGCAGGATAAATTATCGTCTCCTTTGACATTTTCGTTCTTGCATCTGTCCTGATGACTATGAGATGAAAAGCTTTGAGATCATTTTTGTTCTCAGCAATATTCATCCACAGGTGCATGGATCAGAGAAGCTGAGGTTGTTCTCCTCAGACTGATGGAGGTATTCAAAATCACCAGGGACTGGGACAGAGAAGATTTTAATGGTGGAGCTCAATGCTGCCCATTGAGGTTGGAAACATGGCAGCTGGGCCCACATAATTGCAGGAGTGACTGCCAGTGGCAGAAAAATCTCCCATGATTCATTGGAGTTGGAAAAGGAACAAAGTTGGTAATCTGTCCGTTCTAGGTGGAATGTTAATTCAGTTCGTTAATTGACACCAGTAATTCCTGAACCCACTGGAATTTAGAGGCGACTCAAGGATTAAATGCAAATGGAATGCTTTTCCTGAGTTTCTTGAAGGCTTGCATCCAAAGATGCAAAATTGTCTACTGCTCAATGGAGAAACCGAGCAGTGGGAATGAAAGCAAGATGAAAGCCCTCTTTTACATCCAATCACCTCCTGCCCCTGCAATCGCTTCCTGTGACCTTCAACCCCATGGCCCCCTATTCCACTGTCATTCAATTCAGCCAAGTATCCACTGGCAATCTCTGGTGACGTCGTTGCAGCAATAGTAGCAGCACCCATCACACCTGATAACACTGCCATCAACAGGGATCTGCCAGTCTCTGATTGGCCACCCAATCTCAGGGGGTGAGATTTTACATTTTAGACTCCCACCTCCCTCTGCCACACCCCAATCCCAGCAATCCAAGCCCACTGGACTCTGCATGTGTAATCATTTTGTTTTTGAATCATTGGGTTCA
The DNA here is from genome assembly GCF_020745735.1 of Hemiscyllium ocellatum. NCBI lineage: Eukaryota > Metazoa > Chordata > Chondrichthyes > Orectolobiformes > Hemiscylliidae > Hemiscyllium > Hemiscyllium ocellatum. Next base: position 57,048,328 of record NC_083414.1, on the reverse strand, counting down.
GTGAAATTGAAGATGTGGCATAAATTTATTCCGAAAATGTCCATTTGATTTGACTGGTCTGATGGTATTCACTTTCTGTTAGTATTGCTGGTAGGAGGTTTTTTTTTGCGGTGATGATATTGCTGTAGATCATTTATAAGAAACAAAAAGAAGAGGTGAGGTTTTATGCAGGGCTGAAGAGCCCATGTAACCCCCATTGTCTCTCTGAGAATAGATTCTGCTGTAGTAGTGAGCTGTACAGTTGGAGATAAAGTTTACCCAATTCCGGTCAATATTAATGATTGAGCAGGTTTTTTTGGATGGTTCAACTCCAGATAATGAAACTAAGTGTGTGGAAGTGGTTCAAATGAGTAACATTGGATGTCCCATTCTTCCTTATATGACTTCATTATATTAAATTACATGTAAAGATATGTATACTGGAATTAAGTGATCAGGACCTTAATTTTATACTTGAGACTACCTACTAGAGAAGGTGCAAAACTTGACCTACTCTTGGGAAATAAGGCAGGGCAGATGACTGAGGTGTCAGTGGGGCAGCACTTTGGGGCCAGCAAGCACAATTCTATTAGTTTTAAAATAGTGATGGACAAGGATAGACCACATCTGAAAATTGAAGTTCTGAACTGGAGGAAGGCTAATTTTGACAGTATTAGACAAGAACTTTCAAAAGCTGATTGGGGGCAGATGTTTGCTGGAAATTGGAAGCCTTCAGAAATAAGATAACGAGAGTCCAGAGACAGTATTTTCCTGTTGGAGTGAAAGGAAAGGTTGGTAGGTATAGGGATTGCTGGATGACTAAAGAAATTGAGGGTTTGGTTAAGAAAAAAAATGAAGCATATGTCAGCTATAGACAGGATCGATCGAATGAATCCCTAACAACGTTCAAAGACAGTAAGAGTATACTTAAGTGGGAAATCAGGAGGGCAAAAAGGGGAAATGAGACAGTTTTGGCAAATCGTCTTAAGGTGAATCAAAAGGATTTTTGCAAATACACTCAGGCCAAAAGAGGAACTAAGGAGAGAATAGGGTCCCTCAAAGATCAGCAAGGCGGCCTTTGTATGGAGCAGCAGGGGAGATACTAAACGAGTATTTTGCGTTAGTGTTTACTGTGGAAAAGGGCATGGAACATATAGAAGGTAGAGAAATAGATGGTGACATCTTGAAAAATGTCAAGATGTCTTGAAACGCATAAAGTTGGATAAATCCTAAGGACCTGATCAGGGGTACCCTAGAGCTCTGTGGGAAGCGAGGGAAGTGATTGCTGGGCCTCTTGCTGAGATATTTATGTCATCGATAGTCACAGGTGAGGTGCCAGAAGACTGGAGGTTGGCTAACGTGGTGCCACTATTTAAGAAAGTTGTTAAGGACAAGCCAGGGATTTATAGACTGGTGAGCCTGATGTTGGTAGTGGGCAAGTTGGTGGAGGGAATCCTGAGGGATAGGATGTACATGTATTTGGAAAGGCAAGGACTGATTAAGGATTGTCAACATGGCTTTGTGCGTGGGAAATCATGTCTCACAAACTTGATTGAGTTTTTTGAAGAAGTAACAAAGAGGATTGATGAGGGCAGAGTGGTATACATGGTCTATATGGACTTCAGTAAGGCGTTTGACAAAGATCCCAATGGGAGACTGGTTAGCAAGGTTAGATCTCATGGAATACAGGGAGAACAAGTCATTTGGATGCAGAACAGACTCGAAAGTAGAAGACAGAGAGTGTTTTATCAGACTGGAAGCCTGTGACCAGTGGAACGCTACAAGGATCGTTGCTGGGCCCATTACGTTTTGTCATTTATATAAATGATTTGGATGTGATTATAAGAGGTATAGTTCGTAAGTTTGCAGATGACATCAAAATTGGAGGTGTAGTGGACAACAAAGAAGGTTACCTCAGATTATAGTGGGATCTTGATCAGATAGGCTGAGAAATGGCAGATGGAGTTTAATTCAGATAAATGCAAGGTACTGCATTTTGGGAAAGCAAATCTTAGCAGGACTTATACACTTAATGGTAAGGTCCTAGGGAGTGTTACTGAACAAGGACACCTTGGAGTGCAGGTTCATAACTCCTTGAAAATGGAGTCACAGGTAGATAGCATAGTGAAGAAGGCATTTGATATGCTTTCCTTTATTGGTCAGAGGATTGAGTACAGGAGTTGGGAGGTCATTAATTCACATTTCATTACATCCTTCTGATAGGAAGGAGACCAGAATTGCACGCAGTATTCCAAAAGTGGCCTAACCAATGTCCTGTACAGCTGCAACATGACCTCCCAGTTCCTGGGAAAACAGCCTCAGCCTATTCAATCTCTTCCTACAGCTCAAACCCTCTAACTCTGGCAAAAGCCTTGTAAACCTTTTCTGAACCTTTACAAGTTTTGCAACATCCTTCCAATAAGAAGGAGACCAGATTGCACGCAATATTCTAAAAGTGGCTTAACCAAAGGGTTCAGAAAAGGTTCACAGGATATTGCCAGGGTTGTAAGATTTGAGCTATTGGAAGAGGTTGAATAGGCTGGGGCTGTTTTCCCTGGACCATCAGAAGCTGAGGGGTGACCTTATTGAGGTTTATAAAATCGTGAGGGGCATGGATAGGATAAATAGGCAAAGTCTTTTTCTTGGGGTGGGGGAGTCCAGAACTAGAGGGCATAGGTTTTGGGTGAGAGGGAAAAGATATAAAAGAGATTTAAGGGGCAATGTTTTCACGCAGAGGGTGGTACATGCACAGAATGAGTAGCCAGAGGGAGTGGTGGAGACTGGTACAATTGCAACATTTAAAAGGTATCTGAATGAGTATATGAATAGGAAGAGTTTAGAGGGATATGGGCTGGGTACTGGCAGGTGGGACTAAATTGGGTTGGGATATCTGGTTGGCGTAGACGGGTTGGACCGAAGGGTCTGTTTCTGTGCAGTACCTCCCTATGACTCTAAGTATCTATTATTGTTCTAATGCTGTCTCATGTCTTCCATAGCATAATAGCCTGCTGACATTCATTGTCTCGGTGTGCATGTGAAGAATAATCAGATTAATGAGGTAATGAAGAGCTGCCCATATGAATGGAATTATTGCCCTGTAAATTCAGCCTCCAAACCTTCTCAGAATATCAGGCAAGTGTAAAATAGGCTCAGAAACAGAGAAGAATTTAGAGCACCCGACAAAGAGCTGAGAAAAGAGCAATCAAGTTTAATCACACCTTCTATCTTTTGATCTGTACTTCTGGATGTGATGATACTTAAATTGCCTACCAACATTATTTTAATGTAATAAAGGTTTCTGCCTCCACCAGCCTTTCAGGCAATGAGATTTAGATACCCAAAAAAACTCCTTCTCAACTCCTCTCTCATTATATATTGTAGTCCTCTTCTGTGTACTTGTAAACAGACTTTTCCTTTCCTCTTTATTTAAGCCTCTCACTATTCATACACCTCTCACTTAAACTATGCTCAGGTTTCCCTGCCCCAGCTCCAGTCATTCAATTATTCTCATAGCTAAAGAGTTCAATTTTTAGCAATCCCCTTGTAAATCTCTTCTGTACTGATTCTCTTCTGCTCATTCTACTCAAGTTGTGCTAAATCCTCAGAGAAATGCCCACCACTGACCCACAGCTGGGAGCCACTGGTTTGCACTGAATCTTTCAAGCCAGCAGAGACCTGCCCCATTACTTCCTGTAAACATTTGTAACTTGAAAAAGCTATGGAATGTACTGAACACTTGTGGCATTGGAGCAAATCCGGAAGATAACACCCAGCGATCTGTTTAAATAGCACATGGAGTAGAGTTCCTTTGAGCTGCTAATGCATGTTCCATTATACTAGATTAAGAGAGGGCATTAGCTAAATCAACATTGTACGTTGATTGATATTTTCATTTTCCTGCTATTTTATACTTGCAGTGGTGTAAGCTTTGATGGGTGCTTGGTTGTTGCAAAGTCATTTTGGCATGAACACATGCTTCTTGCAATGTGATGACTATGCTTGGTGCATAATGCTCATACAAACATCGATTGCTGGCACTCACTGCCTCAAGGGCTATATTTGTCTTGTATCAGAGAGCTGTTTGCAATATTGGACTTGTCTTCCAGCATGAGTCTTCTTTCAGAAGAAGAAACTGATGGGAAAGGATGTGAGATTGCTTGCTGTTCACTGGATACTTTTCTGCTTTTTATTCAGAACCTGGTTCACAAGCCACATTAAATCACTTGTTTTTAGAAGACTTTTAAAAAAAAAAGTTCAGTTGAAAGTGTTTAAAAATAAAATGTGAAAGGTGCTTGAATTCTTTCCTAGAACTTCAAAAGAACTTCCTGGGAACATAATGCTATCCCTCTCCCTTTGAGAGCCCAAGGACCCATTTGTCATCCTTGATTTGCTGGACTTAAGGAAAACTCCATTGCAATGGTGAATGAACAGTTTTCCACCCTCAAGTATATCACTTGATATAACCTCAGGTGAACCATCATCTTTGGTCTGAATTACACAGCTGCTGATTAGTCAGAGATATAGACACCATAATCATTCAATCAGAAACCCAATCCTTGAATTATGTTATGACACCTCCATTGTTAAAACTTTGCTTTTTACTTTGTCTCACCCATTCTTTAATTTTAAATATGTTCAGTCCTTCATTTGTATTAAGGTTAAGCATTCAAAGTTGAAGCACAATTTAAGATCTGTATCATATGACGAGGGTGTCATGGCCATGGTAACTTAATTCTAAGTTATTGTAGTCATAATCATGAATTGTCTGGTAAAAATAGAACATGTTGCTTGATCAGGATACCCAATCAAATCCAGCAGATTTCTAATGAAGTGGTAAGAGGTTTTGTTTTGAACATTTTTAGGGCAGTATGGTTAGAACAAAATAACAGGTGCAAAAATAACTCGCAATTCAAATATCAAGGCATCACTTCATTTGTCTGTGATTTCCTGTCTACATTTTATGAGTTTAAATGCAATTAGGAAAACATGTTTTGAATAAGCATGCATCTTAAATTGGGGCGGTGCCACAACTTTGTCACCACAGTTACGTTTACATATAACTTTGCCACTACATTTTCTGTAATCAGTTTGTGGTATAATAAAGCTCCCAATGCATTTATGTGTACATCATGTCCTTCATTATTATGTATTCATCAGGAGTACTTTTCACTATTTGTATTGGGGTGGGTGCATTTAAAGGGCATTACTACCAGCATACTCCGCCAAACATCCCTCCGAGGTTCCAAAACACACATGATGACAATGTCTGAATGTAAGCATGTCATCACATTGCCATATCAATCATTGCATGATGTACTATTTGATGAAAAAAACACAGGGTTCATGCTCAAAAGCTGCCATCTCTCTCTGGCTTGTTAGTTGGAATCTAACTCTGCTTAGTATTTCCAGACAGAGCAGCGTTTTTGAAATCTGGTGGTTATGTCAGCAAAAAATTTCCAACTTGCAGGCCTGTGCCTTAACCTACTGTTACTGCAGTGAAATCAATTGTGCATTGTACAGATGTGTCTGTCACCTATTGTTTTATTTGTTTGAGATGATTTGTTTCAGAATATTCAAATGTGATTCCTATACCTCTGATTATTTAATGCAAATAAGAGATTAATATAAGCACTGTTTGTGGTGTATTTCTGTAGAAAACGTGTTGGACCAGTTAAAGAATTGACTTTGTTAATGACTGTTAGTGTTAGAGGATGTGGTACCTTGGCAATAGATACTAAAATTGTAATATTTACTAAGATGACATTGTATGAATTAAAGGTATGCCATAGAGCCATTGGGTTCATTACACCATTTAAATTCTATTAGTTGTATTAATATTGTATGCAAAAAAATCTCTGTTTTAAGGTGTTTTCGTTCATGAAGATACGTTTAGTTACACCCTTACACATTTTGTTTAGAATAGACAAGAACAGTAAATAAAAAAAAATTTTGGAACACTTGTGTTCGGTTCTTCAAAAATACGAATCGAAACAGTTTTGGATGATTGATTGAAATTTAATTGAACTAATGATTTTATGGGAATGATCTGTCGGAGTCAATGCAAAGGTCCAGTGTGTCTCATTACTTGATATTACAATACTCCTGCCTTTTTTAGAAAGGATCTGACTTTGCCATTAGCCTATCAATGCAATTCTTACAATGGATCCCGTACACAGTAAATTGCTTGTTTGCTGATGCTGGTTATATTGTCACTGAATGTCTACATGTTCTGTTTCAACAAAACCACTCGCTTAAATTGCTACAAATTGTTAATTGTCTATTACAGGAGGATTGCAGTATATCAGGATTATGTAACCTGAAGTTTATTTTTTAATTATCAATTATTGTTCATCAATCATGTATGTAGAAGGACTACTCTATCTAGATATGCTCCACTCACTGTTTACATGCCCTATTGCACAAAAAAAGCTTTGTTTCCTGTTCTCACACCAGTGTCAATTATTTTCCATTATAAATTTCTATAGCAACATTGATTATGAAAATGCTGATGTAAGCTTCTCACCATAATTGCAATTTTGCAATATAAGATTTTTCTCCCCTCACATGACTGAGAATCTTTCCTGTTTTGCAGTATCTGAATCCTGAATGTCTAAAACAAGGTTTGAAACAAAACGTGAAAACACATCACAGTAATCTGGAATACAAAATATTGGATCTTCCCTTATTGGATTAAATTCAATTTATCTTCAAATTTGCAGTCAGAGTGGTCCTGAGAATTATGGACACCAGGCACTGAAGTGAATATGTTGCTCCAGACAAAAGAATAGCTATTAATTGTCTTTCAGCTGCATTCTTCAATCCCTCCTTCTCTACCTCCACCTCCATCGCTGCCATCGTTGGACACCCTCTAGTGGACACAGTTAGCAGCTGATGCCTCCATCATTTGAGAATGAAGCACGGAGAAAATTGCACATTTCTCAATGATATAGTATCAATCAGTAAAAGCATGGCTCCTGCCAAATTTTGGTGGATAGCTTATGAGAGAAAAAAAACGAGTTCATTACATACAATGTTCACACTACAGGTTGCATTGCACACTCTTTGACAAATATTCAACACACAGTTTTTCTTTTAATTCATTCACTGAATGTGGGCATCACTGGCTGGGTCAGCGCTTATTCCCCATCCATATCTGTCTTTGTGATGGTGGTGCAAATGAACCACTGAAGTCCATTTCGTCCACAAGCAAGGGAATTCCAGGATTTTGACCCAGCAACACTGAATGAATTTATTTATTTATTGATATTGGTTTATTTGAAATCATATGATTTTGCTGCACCTTCACCCGATGAAGGAGCAGTGCTCCAAAAGGTTGTGAGTTCAAATAAACCTGTTGGACTATAACCTGGTGTCATCTGACTTCTGACCTTGCCCATCCCAGTTCATCACTGGGAACCTCCACATCATATTTAACTTCAAATCAGGATGATGAATGGCTTGGAGGAGAACTTGAATATACAGATGAAGAATCACCAAGGGTTAGAACAAGGTCATTCAGCCTGTTGTATCTGTACCAGGCCATTGGAAGGGCAGCTTACCTAACCCCATCCTCCTGCCTTTTCTCTATATCTATAGCTCATTTCTCTTCAGATCCAATTCCGTTTTTGAATGTTATGGTGGAATATGCCACACTTTCAGGCAGGATTTTCCACTTGCTGCATACAAAAAGAAACTTTTCTTCCTGCCATTACTGCTTCTTTTGCCAATTACCTTCAACCTGCATTTTACGGTTCTCGCTTGTGAGACCACTGAGACCAGTTTCTCCCTGTCTATTTTGCTAGATCGCTCATGGTTTCAAGCATCACAATCAAATAACCTTTCAACCTTCTTTACTCCAAAGGAAATGGTACTAGCCTCTCCGATCTTTCCACGCAACTCAAGGCCCTCATCCCTGGAGCCACTCTCATGAGCCTTTTCTGTACCTTTTCAATGCCTTCACATCCTTCCTGAAATGTGATGTCCAGAAATGGACACAATTCAGTCAGCTTCAATTGAGGCTGAACAGTCCATATTGCAGGGAATCTATCTATCTAGATACTTAATGCAGCTTTTAAGTCCTGGATTCTGTACGCTTTAATAATCTCTTTCTCAAATTAGTCCAGAGACCCATGTAATGTTCTGGGGATCAAGGTTCCACTCTTGCCGTGGCAGCTGGTAGAATTTGAATTTAATAGAAATCTAGAATTAAGAATCTAATGATGACCGTAAATTCGTTGTCGATGATCAAAAAAGCCCATCTGGTTTACTAATGTCCTTTAGAGGAGGAAATTGCCATCCTTACCTGGTCTAGCCAACATGTGACTCCAGACCCACAGCAATGTGGTTGACTCTTAACTCCCCACTAGGATGGGCAAAAAATATTAGCCTAACCAGTGACACCCTCATCCCATGAATGACTAAAAAAAACTTACCCTGCACATCTATCTTTTCAATCATGCAAAACAGATACACCCTTTTCTCACTTTATATCTCCAGATTTTTCTCCCCAGACCCTTTGCATAGATTCTTTGGTAAGTGAAAGATGTTTTGCTTTTGGTGGTAATTTGTGATGAATCAACAACTTGGGAAATAATAATAACCTATATTCATCTGAAGCGTATTGTTAAGTGAACAAGGACAAACTGTTTCTGCTGGTAGTAGTGGTGGAAGCTGAAAGGCAGGGATTTAATGTAATTGGGAAATTAAATAGATGATTGGTTAACCCAGCAAAAAATTGAAGCACAGTCCTGCTGATGGACAAGCAGTTGCTATATTGGAACATGTATGCTGCTGTCTCCAGTGTGAATCAAGACCTAAAAGAAATGAAAGTCTTCAAAGCTAAAAAGAATTTGCTGGAGAAACTTAGCAAGTTTGGCAGTATCTATGTAGGGAAAGAAGAGTTATTTCGAGTCCAGTAACTCTTGGGCTTTTCTGTCAGATTCACCAAGTCTAGAAGCCTTTTGATGAAGAGTTAATGGACTCAAAACATTGCTGCTTTCCCTTGATGGATGCAACAAGTTGAGTTGCTCCAGTAATTTCTGTTTTTGTTTCATATTTTCAGCATTTGCCGTTCTTCATTTCAATTTAGGTTTCTGGGGTTTCCGCGTTGAGACAGGCATCTTTGTGATTAGAAGTTTATTTACCTCGGGAAAGTAAGAATTGGAAATGCATCTGGTCTTCCTGCCAGAGGGGCAGCTAAGTTTTATATTTTTAGAAGGCATTTAATAGTAATAGGAAGTAGGAAGTGTGTACCTTTGGGTTAGTGTTTTATCTTTTGAGGAAATTGAAAATTGGAAATATGTTCCGTAATAGGTGCAGACCAAATATTTAAAGCTTTTGCATTAACAATAAAGAGTTACCAAGTGCACAGAATATACCACAGATGAACTTAGCAACATTTTTTAAAAACTGTGCTTTGAAGTTATTAAATCACAGAATGAAAGATAGAGATTCAGATCACTTCACTTCCCAAGAAATTTGACAGCAGCTGAGGTACGTTTTGGTCTCTTCACAATTTATTTCTCATTTCACTGCTATCACAGCGAAGCAGCATTTACTTTGCTAAGTAAAAAAAAACTACCGTTGCAAATCTGAAACAGCAATAGGAAATACTGGACTTAGTCAGCAGATGAAAGAGGATGTCTGAAAAGAGAAAAAGAGTGACAGTAAAGGATAAAGTAAAGAAATATTATTGACATCAAGCCAAGACGATGTGAAATGAAGTTTATTTGGTTACATATTGGGAATGTATCTCTGCGATGATATAATTATAATAATTTTAAGGTTGTTTGTAACAACATTCTAGTTATTTATTTCTTGAATAATTATGGCCAATTCCATGTGTGATGAGATCAGATTTACCATCAGGTGAGTGAACATTAGCAGGTTTTATCAAACATAACCATATATAAGGGATATTAAGAAAGCAAACCTCTGGAACCTTCTAGATTCAGTTTCTAGTTCCATGTGATCTGATGCAGCTCCTTATGCACATGCACAGTAACTATTCTTGGAGTAAATTGTATTGTTTCCTGTCTTCTACCATGCAGCAATGGTGGGTATGCACTCCTGGTATAGAACCTGATGCCCTTGGCAATTTTGCCATATCATCGTTCCTTCCTGGGCTGCCAGACACTAGGAATTACCCAGTAAAACAAGCTTCCAGTTCTACCATACTTCAAGTTCCTTGTCACAGTTTTGCACCTGGAGGTATACCATTCCCCCAACCGTGCGCCCCACCCACCGCACCCCACCCCACCCCATTCTTGCCTGTAACTCTGGGAGCTACTGTTTAATCTCACTTCCCTATTACTTTCTGCTTCTGTTACATATTTTCTGCCCAGCTGTGTATGTTACATTCATTCACGTTTTTTGCACAGGCAAACACTAGGAGAAAATGTGGGCATCGAAGGAAGGAGCAAAGGTAATAAACAAGGATATTGGATGAGAAATAATGACAATTATAACATTCTACATTAGATACAGGCTGAACATCTTAAACTTTTTGATAATATTATGATTATTGAGTCTGCAGTGTCACTCCAATGTTATATGCTTGAACTATGTCCTTCTTAGATAAGTTTCTGCAGTGGATAAATATAGTCACTGAAAATGAAACCAAAATACCTGCTTGTCCTGCACACTATCATAATTTGGGGATCTCTTTAACCACCAGAACTAATTATAGATAGACTGCACCTGACTAGGCATATGCTACAATTATTAAAGTGCATAGTGAAGATATGGGTAATACCATGTATTTCAGAGCAGTTATTATTCCATGTCTCAATTGCACCTTCATGACATACCTAAAGAAATTAAATCCTGGCTTTTCCAAATGGACATTTCGATTTACTATGATTCGATGGGTTGGATTTAAAATTGTTTACTATCCTTCTAATTCCATGCATGGGGCACTGTAATGTACTTCCCTTCATCAGCCAATTTCAGAGAAAATCAAAATATACTACAGCTTTGTGCAACAGTGTAAGAAAACACAATTAATGGTCAAGCCTTGGTTGGTGTTGTAGAACAGAGGGACCTCGTGGTTCAGGTGCATAATTCTTTGAAGTTTGCATTACATATAGACAGTGTGGTGACAAAGGCATTCAACATGCTTGCCTTCGTTGCTCAGTCCTTTAAGTATAGAGTTGGGAAGTCATATTGAGGTTATGCAGGACATTGGTGAGGCCTCTTCTGAAATACTGTGTCCAGTTCTGGTCACCCAGTTATACAAAGGATATTATTAAGCTGGAGAGGGTTCAGAGGAGATTTATCAGCATGTTGCCAGGTATGGAAGGGATGAGTTATAAAGAAAGGCTGGATAGGCTGGGACTTCCTTTACTGGAGCGTAGGACATTGAGAGGTGACCTTATTGAAGTTTATAATATAATGAGGGCAATCGATAGGGTTAATGGCAATTGTCTTTCCCCGATGCTAGGGGTTTCATCCCTAGGGGGCACCTTTTTAAGGTGAGAGGAGAGAGATTTAAAGAAGACATGAGGGGCATTTTTTTATACAGAGGGTGGTTTACTGTGGAATGAATTTCCTGAGGAAGTGGTAGATGTGTGTACAGTACATGAAAAGGAGAGGTTTGGAGGGAGAGGAGCAGGCAGGTGGGATGAGTTTAGTTTGGGATTATGTTCGGCATGGACTGGTTCGACCGAAGGGTCTGTTTCAGTGCTGGGTGACCCTATGACTCTGTGATGATCTGCGTGCATTTTTAAAAGCTGTGTGTCTCATACTATATTAATTTTATTTCTGCAGACACCATTGAAAGGAGATCCACAAAGAAGAAATGCAATGAATAAATAATATTACAAAGGCAGTTTATTTAATTATATGAGAAACACCAATGTGAGCAGCTTGCTCCCCCACCCGAAGATTCTCACGGTTTCATGCAGTTGCAAGCTTCTTCCACGATTTTACAAGTTTGGCTGTCAGAAAAATGTGCATCATGGTGTCCCTCTGTCAAAGTGGAAAAGCATCAGGAAAGACTGAGCATGTCCCCTTTTTACTGCACTTGATGTCAAATTTGCAAAAGCATTTTATTAGCAAACTAATTAATGTGCAAAATTATTTAACTTTACATTCTGGACTGAAGGTCACAACGATAATAAGACCATCAATTTTCCTTTGTCAATTATTTAGCATTCATTCATAAAACCTTGCAACACAGAAGGTGGCTGGCCATTTTAAAAAGCCTGTGCTGCTTTTTTAAAATGATTTTGTCCTACATACCAACATTTTCCCAGCAACCCTGCAAATTAGTCCTTGTGATGTATATATGCAATGTTTTTGAAAGTCTTTATGGAGACTGCTTCCATTTAGACACTTTATTTCAGATCTTAGCAACTATCTACACGTAAATAAATTCTCTAAATTCCAAGTTCTTTTGCTAACAATTTTAAACCTAAGCCAAAAATGAAACCTCCCATTATTTTGAATACTTAACCTGTAATGGGGTCAAAAGTTAAGCAGCAAATTAAGGGATAGAGAAAATTCATCATGCATAATGCATGAAAACAGGCACCTGAAAATGAATCTCGGACAAAATGTCTACTTAAATAGAATTCAAGAAACATGGATATGGTTACATAACCATGTCTGAGTAGGTCGATATCAGGCAATAATCCAGAATTGGTCTTGTGGATAGGTGATCAGTGAAAATACTGTTGAAGCTATTTTCATTGTAATCAACAGCCGGGATGTGTTCAGATTCAATTGGAAGGCATGTAAACAGTGGAGGATTTGGAGATCACTATAAAATGCAAATAGCACAGAGAAATAGACTATGTGCCAAGAAAATGAATTGCTGACAAGAAAACACATCATGAGACTGAAAAGCTGGTTGGGCAGCATAGTACAAACATGATAGTCAATTAGTCCAGGCATTAAGAAGTCAATTTTAAGCATGGTTAGGAGATGGCCAAGAGCACAAGTATCTCTCAACCTCACCTTAAACTTTTAGTTATGAGTATAATACAGCCATTGTTGAAGCTGGAGGAACACAATGAAAGGTAGGAACTTGAGGGATAAAAGGTAAAGAATGGTAGTAGGTGGCCAAGGATAGAAATCTACAGCAAAGAGGTTTGCCTGGGGAGTTGTCAGGTAGTGTAACCTCTTATGAATAACATTATCAATTCCAATGTTAAGTAAAGAAACAATGTGCAGAGATATTTACACTAAGCTATTCACACTGAAAATAGTGCAAAGCTCTTTATGAAAATCCTTTTTCAACTTAGCTCGGTAGAACCTGCAAAACTAAAAGTTTCTTATAGATCACACTAAAACATTTTACTTGTGTGTACCTGGGGTGTCGACTCTGAAGGCAAACTGTGTACATGTGTACATGATAGTCAGCTTCGAATGCTGACTTATAGCCTGTCAGATAGTGGATGATGTGTACATTTATCAAGAGAGTGGTGCTGGAAAAGCACAGCAGATCAGGCAGCATCCGAGGAGCATCATGAAGGGCTTTTGCCTGAAATGTCGATTCTCCTGTTCCTCAGATGCTGCCTGACTTGCTGCACTTTTCAGCACCACACTTCCAACTCTTATCTCCAGCATCTGCAGTCCCCGCTTTCACCAGTACATGCAGCAACCCCATTGATTTATGTTTGAACTGCATTACCAATAATCACTTCTTAAAAAATCTTTTAGTGTTCCTTGGATGTCACAGTGCTGAAGCTGCTCTTAATTATTTTTTGATTTATAGGGATGAACATAAAGTGCAATTTTTTCGATGCTAATCATTTTATTAATTGCCCTCAAAAGAAATCAGAGACTTTTTTAAAATGTATTTTTATTGAAAAATAGATTTCAAAATATTACAACAAATATAAAACAATACAATTCAAATCAATGCAAAGAATACAAAAAAAATTTAACAATCCAAAGTGCCCCCATGTACAAATGTGTAAATATATATAAAAACATATTTTTTTTAAAAAGACAACTAACAACAAAATGATCAGCAAAACAAAACAATAACTCTTGGATATCGAGAGCACTAATTTTCGCATATTCATACGTTCACTGCTCCCCCTCTCTGGATATTGGACTTGTAAAATACAATTGTTACAACGATATAAAAGCCCTTATTAGTGTGGCAGACAAATCTGTGTCCAGATAGTCCAAAAAGGGCTGCCATGTTTTCTAGAAATTCTCAATTTTGTAGTGTACCATACTTGTAAGAAAATCCAAAGGAATATGCTCCATAACAATCTTCTGGCAACCTGACAGGCTCAGGGGAGTTTTGGACACCCAACCTAACAAGATATTCTTTCTTGCGCAGAGAGTGAGGATGTTGAAAAGCTTGTTCTTATGCTCATCGACAGGGAATACACTGGGCGGGCCAAGGAGGAGAGTGATCGGGGTCTTTCACCACCCTTATACCCAAAATACCCTCCATTGCACCTGCCACAGCAGTCTGGTATGTTTGAAGTCTATCACAGGACCAGAGACAATGAGTAAGAGTGTCCGTACTAACTTTACACTTGGGACATGTTTAAGATACCCCTGGTTTAAATTGTTACAAATGATTCGGAGTCAAGTAGACCCTGTGGAGAATCTTCAACTGTAAATCATGGGTCCTATTGCAAATTGATATCTTTCTTGCATTTTCCCAAATATCTTCCCATGCCCAGCTCTCTCTCTCCCACATCCTGCAGAGTCGATCGAACCCCCAGTTGATGATGTAGAATGCTGACAGAAAGTGTACTCTTCGCACTGAGCACCCTGCTCTCTATGTCGGATTTGTAGGGAACAGTCAAAAGTGTAGTCTTTTTTTGAATAAAATCCTGAACTTGAAGAAAACAAAAGAGGTCTCTGTTAGGTAGCTCATTTTTCCGTGTTGATTGATCAAAGACATCATTGTGTCTCCCTCAAATAAATCACCCCTGCAAGACACACCCCTCGCTGCCCAATGTTTGAATCCTGAATCTATCATCCCCGGTTGAAAACCTGGCATACCCACTATAGGTGTAAGAAAAGATGTTTTGCCAATATTGTCTTCCCTCTGCTGAATTGACCTCCATGCTTTGACAGTATTGATAACAATTGGGTTATGGCAATATTCTGTAAATGTCCTCATTTTGTCCAAAAACAGCAAACTAGTAAGAGGGCACTTTGCCTGAGAGGTTTCGATATCTAACCATATTGAAAGAGCGTCTCCATAAGCCCAATCACTCACGTAAAGATAAGAGTGAGCTTAGTTGATAGTTTTAATGTCCTGGAGAGCCACTCCTGCAAGTCTGTAAGGCAATTGCTGTTTAACTAATTTAACAAGGGGCTGCTTACTATGCCAAATAAAAGAGCTGAACCAGCCATCAGTCTCCTGAACATTTGCTTATTGAAAATCAAGGTGAGCATCGATACAGGGTACAACAAATGGGGGAAAATATTCATCTTACATGGGAATCGAGATTTGCCTTTAAGACCTAGGGCCATCATAAGACCACCCATAGGCAAAATTAGTCTTGTACCCCGAAAAGGTGCCAAAGGAGCTGATGCATTGTAAAAGGTGAGGCACCAAAACTGCTGGATTTGACAAAAAAAATCAGGACATCGTCTGCGTACCTCAAAACCTTATGTAATTTTGACCCCACTTCTGGAGCCGATATATTAGGATCCCTACGAATGGCCTCCGCCAATGGTTCAATCACCAATATAAAAAGCAGTGGCGAGAGGGGACAACCCTGTTGGTTATCCCTAAAAATACTAACATTGTTTGATCATAGCCCATTGGTGATGATCGCAGCAAGGAGATCACTGGAGAGAACCTTTACCATCTTATAAAGGGTTCACCCAAGCCAAACAGCTGTGGTGTATAAAAAAGGTACGGCTACTCAACTCATCAAATGCCTTCTCTGCATCGAGAGAAATCACCAATCCTTGTATTGACTGTTGTTGATATGCTTGAAATACATTAAGCAGCCTCTTAACATTAATGGAGGATCTGCGGCTCTTTATAAAGCCTATCTGGTCCTCTTTAACAATAGAAGGTCACACAGTTTCCAGCCTTAATGCAAGAATCTTAGAGAGGATTGGAGAGTCAACATTTAAGAGTGAAATGGACTTGTAAGAAGAACTGTCCTCTGGGACCTTCCCTTTGTTAAGAATAAGCAAAATGTTGGCCTCTCTTAGAGATGGTGGGAGATGATCATGACGGTCCGAGTCATTGAAAATGTTGACCATCGGACCTGGCAACATGCTTATAAATTTCTTATAGAATTCACTGGTAAGTCCATCAGGACTGGGCGCCTTTCCACTCTGAAGCTGCTTCACAGCCTCCTGCACCTCTTGCCCTGATAAAGGGCACTGAGAAAAGACTCTTGTTCGGGGGTCACACCCGGGATCTCCAGACCCTTGAAAAAGGACTCGATCTTGGCCTGCCCTTTCTCACAAACCTCAAATTGGTATAATTCAGAGTAAAATCTCTGAAATGCTGCATTAATCTTTTTGGAATCACATGTTAGGTTCTCAGACCCTTCCTTAATCACTGTAATGGCTTGACAGGCACTTATTTTCCTGGCGAGATATGCTGTACTTGCCTGATTTGTCACCATGCTCATTCAATTTTTGTATTGTGAAAGTAAGCTCCTTCTTTGCTGCCCACGTTAGCATGAATTTTAATGCAGACTGCAGTGCTGTAATCCTCTATAGCTTGGCCAATGAGGGCCTGTCAAAGTAAGTCTTCTTGCCTGCCTTCAATTGTGCTTCGAGGAGACGTTGCTGCTCACCCTTCTGCCACTTCCTACAGGCAGAGTAGGAGATAACTAACCCCCTGGCATAGGCTTTGGCAGTTTCCCAAAGGATTTACGGGATACTAACTGAGCCTGAGCTAATATCTAGGAACACTCTAAATTCCTTAGAGAAGTAATCCATAAACTTATTATCCTTAAGATTAAGGGGATCCATTCGCTAGTGCCTTGGGCCCACTATAGCATCCTTAATCTTAACCAACAGGTGCACTGGAGTGTGATTGGAGATGGTAATATTACCAATCATATGAGATGCCACAAAGTCCAGGGTTGCCAGAGGGTCAGAAAAAAAAAATCAATCCTGGTGTGACATCTGTGTAGATTTGGAAAAGAAATGTAAAATCCCTGCCTGTAGGGTGGAGACGCCCCCAGACATCCATCAACCCTAAAGCCAAACACAGATCCACGAATTGTTTAGTTTGTACAGAGGGTATTGGGGGGCCTTTGGGCAACTTGTCTATCGTGGGATCCATAAGACAATTAAAATCTCCCCCTTTAATGATATGCCGAGACTCAGGACTGATCAATTTAGAGAATGCAGCTACCAGAGATTTGAGGGGATGGGCCAGATGGCAATAACCATTCTTCACCGTTGACCAGGGTTTTGAGAATTACAAACCTCCTGTGTGTGTCTTTAACACACTCTAGTAACATAAATGGGAGATTCTCCTAACCAATATAGCCACTCCCCTACTTCTGGTATTAAAAGATCTAAACTATATCTCTTATGCTCATTTATATAAATGATGTAAAGTAGGGGACCCAGCACCGATCCTCGTAGCACTCCACTGGTCACAGGCCTCCATTCCGAAAAACAATCCTTCACCACCCTCTGTCTTCGACCTTTGAGCCAATTCTAGATCCAAATGGCTAGTTCTCCCTGTGTTCTGAAATCTAATCTTGCTAACCAATCCCACGAGGAACCTTGTCAAATGCTCTACTGAAGTCCATATTGATCATGTCTACTGCTCTGCCCTCATCATTCCTCTTTGTTATTTCTTCAAAAATCTCAATCAAATTTGTGAGACATGATTTCTCACACACAAAGCCATGTTGACTATCCCTAATCAATCCTTGCCTTTCCAAATACATGTCCCTCAGGATTCCCTCCAACAACTTGCCCACCACCAATGTTAGGATCACTGGTCTATAGTTCCCTGGCTTGTTCTTACCACCCTTATTAAACAGCCAACCTCCAGTCTTCTGGCACCTCATTTATGACTATCGATAATACAAATATCTCAGTAAGAGGCCCAGCAATCACTTATCTAGCTTCCCACAGAGTTCTAGGGTACACCCGATCAAGTCCTGGGGACATACCTACCTTTATGTGTTTCAAGACATTCAGCACTTCGTCCTCTGTAATATGGACAATTTTCAAGATGTCACCATCTATTTCCCTACAGTCTATATCTTCCATGTCCTTTTCCACAGTAAATTCTGATGAAAAATACTTGTTTATTATCTCTCCCATCTCCTGCGGCTCCACACAAAGGCCGCCTTGCTGATCATTGAGGGGCCCTATTCTCTCCCTAGTTACCCTTTTGTCCTTAATATATTTGTAAAAGCCCTTTGGATTCTCCTTAATTCTATTTGCTAAAAGCTATCTCATGTTCCCTTTTTGCCCTCCTAATTTCCCTCTTTAATATACTCCTACTGCCTTTATACTCTTATAAGGATTCACTCGATCTATCCTGTCTATACCTGACATATGCTTCCTTCTTTTTCTTAACCAAAACCTCAATTTCTTTAGTCATTCAGCATTCCCTATACCTACCAGCCTTCCCTTTCACACTAACAGGAACATACTGTCTCTGCACTCTCATTATCTCATCTTTGAAGGCTTCCCATTTTCCAGCCATCCCTTTACCTGTGAACATCTGCACCCAATCGGCTTTTGAAAGTTCTTGCCTAATACCATCAAAATTGCCCTTTCTCCAATTTAGACCTTCAACTTTTAAATCTGGTCTATCCTTTACCATCACTATTTTAAGTCTAATAGTATAATGGTTGCTGGGCCCAAAGTGCTCCCCCACTAACACCTCAGTCACCTGCCCTGCCTTATTTCCCAAGAGTAGGTCAAGTTTTGCATCTTCTCTAGTAGGTACATCCACATACTGAAACAGAACATTTTCTTGTACACACTGAATAAATTCCTCTCCATCTAAACCCTGAACACTATGGCAGTCCCAGTCTATATTTGGAAAGTTAAAATCCCCTACTATAACCACCCTATTATTGATAACTGAGATTGTCTTACAAATTTGTTTCTCAATTTCTGTCTGACTATTAGGAGGTATATAATACAATCCCAATCAGATGATCATCCCTTTCTTATTTCTCAGTTCCACCCAAATAACTTCCCTGGATGTATTTCCAGGAATATCCTCCCTCAGTACATCTGTAATGCTATCCCTTATCAAAAAAGCCACTCACCCTCCTCTCTTGCCTTCCTTTCTATCCTTCCTGTAGCATTTGTATCCTGGTACATTAAGCTGCCAGTCCTATCCATCCCTGAGCCACGTTTCTGTAATTGCTATGATGTCCCAGTCCCATGTTCCTATCCGTGCCCTGAGTTCATCTGCCTTCCATGTTAGATTAGAGTGGTGCTGGAAAAGCACAGCAATCCAGGCAGTATCGGAGCAGCAGTAAAATCAGCATTTGTCTGAACTGCTGTGCTTTTCCAGCACCACTCTAATCTAGAACCTGGTTTCCAGCATCTGCAGTCCTTGCTTTTACCTTTATGTTAGGCCCCTTGAATTGAAATAAATGCAGTTTAATTTATCAGTCCTACATTGTTCTCTGCTTTGTCCCTGTCTGCCCTGACTGTTTGACTCGTTTCTGTTCTCAACTGTACCAAACACAGATTGATCTCTTTCCTCACTATCTCCCTGGGATCCCCCCCCCCGCCCAACCTTACTAGTTTAAATCCTCCTGAGCAGCTCCAGCAAATCTCCCTGACAGTATATTAGTTCCCTTCCAATTTAGTTGAATTCCGTCCTTCTTATACATGTCACTTCTACCTCAAAAGAGATTCCAATGATCCAAAAATATGAATCCTTCTCTCACACAACAGTTCCTCAGCCATGCATTAATCTGCTCTATCCTCCTATTCCTGCCCTCACTAGCTCGTAGAACCGGGAGTAATCCAGATATTACTACTCTCGATAACCTCCTTTTTAAATTCCTCCTTGTAATCTCCCTTCAGAATCTCAACCTTTTCCCTTCCTATTTTGTTTGTTCCAATGTGGACAATGACCTCTTGCTGGCTCCTCTCCCCCGTGAGAACATTCTGCACCCCATCTGAGACATCCTTGATCCTGGCACCAGGGAAACAACACACCATTCTGCTTTTTCTCTGTCGACCACAGAAACATCTGTCTGTACCTCGGACTAGAGAGTCCCTAACACAATCGATCTCTTGGGACCCGATGTACCCCTCATTGCATTAGAATCAGTCTCAATACCAGAAACTCGGTTGTTCATGTTATGTTCCCCTGGAATTCTTCACCCCATACATTTTCCAAAACAGCATACTTGTTTGAAATGGGGATAGCCACAGAAGACTCCTGCACTAACTGCCTACCTCTCTTACTGTTCCTGGAGTTAACCCATCTATGTGACTGTTTCTGTGACTTTTCCCACTTCCTATAACTGCCATCTATCACATCCCCTTGTTGTTGCAAATTCCTCATTGCTCTAACTGTCTCTCCAACCAATCCATTCGATCTGATAGGATTCACAACCAACAGCATTTATTGCTGATATCATCTGCAGTTACCCCTAAACCCTCCTTAAACTCCCACATCTGCCAAGAAGAGCACAGCACTCTACTAAAGGCCATTTTTGCTCCTTCCCAACCTACAGACCCAGAAAATAACACCGTCTTATTCCTCTACATAACACTGCTCAGCAAAGAGAGAAAATGCACCATGGAATAACAGTGTGAACAAAGAAATTTTGAAAAAAAGGTAAGTACCCACCCATCCTTTGGTATAACCTAATTTAGAAATTGAAAATAAAAATCCCAGCCAAGCCCAAGCACAGTTAGAACAGATTATTCCCAATAATAATTAGGGAAAAAAAATTCCACCGGACTTCCTCTTTTATCAAGGGAAAGTAGAGACATACCCAAACAACACTACTATTTGTACATACTAAATTGTTCAGATTAAGTTAACTTTTCCACGAAATCTCTTGCCTTCTCCAATGTTTCAAAGAAATGTACAGATCCATCTAAGGTGATCCGAAGCACCGCCGGATACTAGAAAGTACAGGATCCCAAGCTCCCTCGTCTTTTCTTGATGCCATCATGGGATTTTCTTTTCTGGATCACCACCATTGAGAAGTCCTGGAAGAATATGATCTTAGAGCCCTCGTTAACTCGAACCTTCGGACCCTTCCCCTAGATTCTGGAAGCTTCCACGATTCTCTCCTTATTTCTGTAGTGATGAAACCGTACCAAGACAGGACGAGGACATTAGTCCAGACCTGAACTCAGCGCTGTGACCCAGTGAGTCATCTCAATCTTCAAGCTTCCCAATCCAGCCTCCAAGTTAAGGAATTTCAGCAACCAGTTCTCAATAAATTCATTGGTCGCTCACCTTCCCAAACCCCTGGCAGATTGATGATCCAAATATTTTTTCTCCTGCCCCTGTTCTTGAGATCATCAACTTGATCAAGCAAATTATGGGTCTGCAGCTCCAGGGCCTGGATCCTATCCTTGGAGAATCGGTATCAGCTTCTACCACTGTTCTACCTCATCTGTCCTTATCTCAAGGTCTTTCAGCTTCTGTTCATGCTTCTGCAGCATGATGGAGATCAGGGCCAACTTGTCCTCTATCTGCTTCCCCAACGTATTGTCAGATTTCGCAAACTCCTTTACCCGGGGCTTGGTAGGAAATCGAGTTTGAGGATCTGGCAGGCTCAGCTGCAGGCCTGACCTCAGACGTACCTCCACCCTTCTTTGGCATCCCTGGACAGCGAAATCTGAGGTAAGTTGTTCTCCAACCGTTTTCAGAGTCCCAGGATATCACGGTGGTCCGGGTAGGGCGGGTTACACCTTTGTCCCGCTTGCGATGTGGTGCAAGATCGCTGCCATCTTGGATCCCCTGACTTTTTACTTTTAGCAAGGCATTCTAAAACACTTGAAGGCCAATTGACAGGCACTTTTGACGTGCGACCAGTGTTTTTTTTTAAATAATGAAATACAGAAGTCGATTTTATCACAAGTTTCTCACAAACTGAACTGAGATGAATTACTTGTTAATCTATCTCTTCTCTATTCACTTAGTAATGCTAGTATTGTGTAAAATAATGGTTCTATTGTATGTATTACTTTGGTTCCTTTTGACAGATGTCACACAATCTGAAGATGGAGACAAAGAGTCATTCACTAGTACCTGGACATGGAGGTGCTGGTGTTGGACTAGGATGGACAAAGTCAGAAATCACACAAGGTTATAGTCCAACAGGTTTATTTGAAATCACAAGCTTTCAGAGCACTGCTCCTTCATCAGGTGAAGTGGAAGGAAGTGCACAGATTTATATACAGAGAATTTATATATTTGTTTCTCACCGCATATCAATTCTGTGCTGAAACATTTCCTTCCATTTCACCTAACGAAGGAGCAGCACTCAAAAAACTTGTGATTTCAAATAAATCTGTTGGACCACAAGCTGGTGTCATGTGACTTCTGATTCATTTTTGGAGAGTGCAGATATATTTGTCCCAGCTCCTTAACCTCCCAGTACTTATGCCAGACCAAATGAACTTGTATTTATGGCTATCATGCAATAAACTTTCTTCTGAACTAAGATATTGTCCAACTGTGTATCCATTACCACTACTCACCTGATAGGCCCAGTACCAATCAAAGACAAAGGAGACTTTGCAGCAGTGAACTAGCTCAAATAGCCTTTTCCATTACTGCACCCTAGCAAGATACCAGGAGTGGTCACCCGGGAAAATATGACAACTGGTAGAGAGATAGATTTTGCCAGAACAAAACAAAAAAGAAATAGATTATTCCAGAATTGCTGTTCCCATGACTAGGACAGGACACTTAAAAAAGCTATGTGTTATCATCTTGAGTAAAGACAAACACTATGTTTAATGAGGCACCTCCTGCAGTGCTGCGTCCCTCCATTTCTACACTGGATTATCTGTTCAATCTCTGTACACAAGCTTGAAACCATGACCTCTGACTCAGAGGGCCAAGTTGTAGCATTGATTAAAGCAGACATAAAAAGAACCATTTCTTCTTAAGGACAGTCCAGTAATTAGGTTGAGATTGTCCCAAACTTAGTTTTCTTACAACCTAATTTTCAATCTAAGAACGTGATCTAGGTTGAAGAGTTGCTGAGGTAATGCTCCCTAATCTGGCTGTTAAGGCTATGGTTTAGATTAGATTTCCTACAGTGTGGAAACAGGCCCTTCAACCCAACCAGTCCTCCAAAGAATAACCCACCCAGACCCATTTCCCTCTGACTAATGCACCTAACACTATGGGCAATTTAGCATGGCCAATTCACTTAAACTGCACATCTTTGGAATGTGGGAAGAAACCCACACAGACACAGAGAGTGTGTGCAAACTCTACATAGACAGTCGCCTGAGGCTGGAATTGAACCTGGAACCCTGGTGTTGTGAGGCAGCAGTGCTAACTGCTGAGCCACTGTACCACCCCAAACAAAGGTGGGCGCACTCAAGCAATGCTGCTTTTGTCTAAAGGGATCTTTAGATCTTCAGTCTAATAGTCTCCCAAATGAGCTATTTCAGCTGTGTCTGGTTTTTATCACTTTCTTGCATTACAAAGCTTTTACTTTCCACACATTGTCCACTTGTAAACCTTTTAACTGTTAGAAGGAAATCCATATTTAACAACACCAGGTGGGCTTTCAACTTTTCCTATTTATCTGCTTCCTCCATTTATGTTAGTAATTTATGGAACCTGATTTATTCAGTCTTCAAACCATAAAAGGAAAATATCCAAAACACAAAGCTACAGACTAAAAGGCAAAAAAAACACTAAGCCTGTGCAGAGAGTTATTTCATATTGGTTGAAAGGTCAGTCAAGTTTGACTTGAATATTTTCAGAAATGTATCTAGTATCAAGTTAGAAGTAGGCTAAAGTAGGAGTAAAGTAGTATATCAGAAGTATTATGGGGCACTACAAAAGTTATCTATTCTGTGCAGTAGCTTAGAATAAATGTTTGTTATTTATCTCCACACTGTGATGGAACTTTTTTACATATTACTCTTCTGTAAATTTCACACAGCAATGTTATAATGAGACTTCTATTAAGCCATAGTCAGTAGAAGTCAGGGCCAATACTGTAGAAAAACTGTATCTTTATTTAAGTGTAAACAGCTCTTTGAACAAGCAATAATTGAAGAGGTTGCAGACAACTTGGAGGTAGTTTGGGTTCAGTGTACTGAAGCAGCTGGGAGGCAAGAAGCAGTCAAAAGGTTTATTGGACTGGTGACCAGTTATCAATGACGAAAGCCTTTTGCTGCCAATAATCATGTGATTGGTTTTCAAGGTAACTGAACAGCAACATCCACCAGCACAGGAACTATTTCAAAATCCCTTTTAAGCCTGAAGAGAAACCTCTTTTTTTCCTTCAGCAGTTATTGTAAGCTGTGATTTGTCTCTTATAAATGAAAGCATCTGGACAAAGACAAATGAACAGCCATGTTCTGACCAGTATAAGGATCATTCCAGCAACTCATGAATAAGAACCAGTAAACTATCTTTCAGTTTTCCTCTGCCCAGACCTATTTTCCCTGTCTGTTTATTGGTAAGGGGGCATTTACACTGAATCAGATGTTTAATTTATGAAGCTATATGCCAAAGGTTTACACTGTTTACCTGTAGATAGAGTCTAATTCCTTATAATTATTGATATTTCTTGTTAATTACAGAGTGTGTTCCATGTTTTCTATTAACCTGAGTCTGAAAATCAGGTAAATTCGGGAACTTTGTGTACTATCTTTTAAAAATCTTTAATTTTTATGACAACTCTGGGAATAACAGGACTTGATTTACAGCACTCTATGCAAATGAGTTGTGACAACTCCAGCTATTCCCAACATAAGGGAATACCTTTCACTACGGGGCTATTCCTATAAGTAGGATGGATAAGAGAGAAATAGGATAAGGAGATGTGCCATTTGTGCTCCCTGGCATTTATAAGCAGTGTGTGGGGAAGAGGCATCCAGTTGGTATCTGTGGGGGCAGAGTTGGGTAGACAGTAGTAGACATCAATATCTTATTTCCTGCCCTTTCTGCCACACTATTGCAGGGTCATGGAGCAAAATCCATGCAAGATTCTGAAACGTATGAAAGAAGTGACGTTTATCTCATTATTAAACATGCACATTTCACAGCACAAAGCCCTACACCAATACAAGATATTATTGAGCAAGACAGAGAGGCACTCATGGATGGAAAAAGGTTAGGGATTATATTATGCATTCTCCATCCTTTTGTGGTGAATTCTCATTTTATTAAAATGAGAACTGAGTAAATGAAGTAAAATTGATTATCATCCTATTGAGGAAATCATCTTTGTTTACAGATTACATTTTAGATGATCATACTTCCAAAGAATCCTCTCATCATCTCAGTGCTACATTCCATATGCAATTCATATTTTTGCTTCCCATGAACACACTAAAAATTTGAATTATTAATGCAATTTAAAGTAAATTTTACAAAAACCTCCTTAATTAATTTTATGCTTATTTGCAGCTTCAGGAACATCTGGGGGGAAAAGAAAAATCACACCTAGTGAAATGCAATATTATTCTTCCCTCACTAAGCAAGAGAAGAGTTAGAACAGAAATATAAATAATATGCAAGGGTGGATGCTAAGAGACTTATAAATCAGATTTAACATTCTGAGTCGGATGTAACCCTTCCCTCTTCTGAAAAATCCCATTGGACTGAAAATGTTAATACTGTTTCTCTCGCTATAGATGCTGCCCATCTGCTGTGTTTCTCTAGCTCTTTCAATTTTTATTTCAGATTTCCAGCATCTGCTGTGTTTTTCTTCAATTTCAGCTGATAGACCATGTGAGTCTTACATACCAAAATGTAACTAACTGCATTCTGGATCTAAAGATAGTTTGAGTAAATAAAAGCAAAGTCCTGACAATGCTGGGATCTGAAATAAAAATAGCAAGTGTGGAGGAAAATCAAGAGGTCAGGCATCGTTTAGAGAAAGAAACAGTTACTGTTTTGAGCTCAATGACTCTTGGTTTGAGTGACATTTTCCTGTTGCTTCTTTTCTTAAGTTTCAATTTATATACCAACAGGGATTGCCCTTCAAGTTAATTGTTAACTTGTCTACAATAAAACTGAGCGCATTGTTCAATGAATAGGAAGGTTATTAAATACTACAGTGTTCCTTGTAAAGTTGAATGTTCAAGTTATGCTTAAGTTTGTTGTTTAATACTTTTTCAAACAAAACATTGAAACACACTATGCCTCTCATTTAAAATGAGCGGGTTGTAATGAATTGAGAGTTACATGCGAACAGAGTAAATGAAACATTGTGCTCTTAAAGGCAACCATAACAATATAACAATAAATGGAGTCTAGAGGATAATAAAGAAGTCCGTGTCTTACTAGCGTGTGCAGTTCTGATTCTGAGTGTGCCTTTGTGAATCTTACTGTTTCATCCAAAGAATCTCACATGCATGGGTATATTCAGGATGTGTTGAAACCTCAGCTGAAGCATATCATGACCCGACTGATTGATGTGACACTGGGATATCTGCTCTGAACCAGTCAATGATTTTGCACATTGTATTACAAAGAGCAAGTGCTGAGTTCAAGTACAGCCTTACAGTAATATCATTTAAAGTGCCAGGTACTTATTTGTTGGAAAGGAAATTTTGAAGCATCCTGAAATAGTTAAGAGTGGTTTTGGGGGTAACAAAAACAACAATTGCCTGTTTCTGGCAGCATCTGTGGAGGGAAATCAGAGTTTCAGGTCCAGTGACCCTTCAGAATTGCAGACCTGAAATGTTAACTCTGATTTCTCTCCACAGATGCTGCCAGACCTGCTGAGTCTTTTCAGCAATTTTTAATTTTATTTTTGTTTCTGATTGCCAGCATCTGCAGTTCTTTCAGATTTTTTAAATGTGGTTTTGGAGTCTTCGTAGTCTCAAAGGGCTGCTTTCTCATTGGAGAGATGACAGGTGGTGGTTTAACCTGAGGGTCACACCTCAAGCAAAAAGAGAGGTTGAGCAGGAAAGTCCATCACAGTAAGTCAGTCCAGGAATTGAACTGACACTATTAACATTACTCTGCGTAACAAACCAAGCATTCGGCCAACTGAGCTAGTCAACCACCTGAGGTGTATGGAGACAGAAGATGAATCCTCACCACCGCTCATCCATCATGATGTATGAGCTATCTGGCAGATTTGCTGCCACCAACCTCTTTACTGTTGGGATCTACATAGCTGCTTGATCTAGTGTGATGAAGAAAAACCATTTGCTCGCCTAATGGGAAAACACTGTTGTTTTAAACAAGATGTATTCAGTACATGATAACAACCACACATAAATTACAATCATATGATTCAGCTCATTTCTCAGAGACTGTAAGGGAGACTCAGATGGTATGTCTTACCGTTCATGATTCTGAACTGTTCCCCTACCAAGTCCATATGACATCATCATAGTGTGTGATGCTTAAGACATTCCTTAGTCTTTGTCGTTTTAGATCTTTGTACTAGTGATGAATGTTAGGGACCAGGCCTGACCCTGGTAGCCCATTTTTAAGCAGGTAGCCCAGTCCGTAACTTTGCTATTTGTTTCAGGTATTCCCAGTGAATTAGCTGGTCCAACTGCCAAGTTTTAAACAAACAGAATTTATTTACAAACTTACAGAATGAAATACAACAAACTGAAAATTGAATACCAGATTAACTTATCCTATCTGAACCAGACAAGCTATCCCGACTTAATGATGCTGTTCCAAAAGACTTGCAACCATCCCAATAAACAGACCCTTAGCACAAAGAGTCAAAATGACACAAAAAGCTTCTAGGCTATGAAGTCAGAAGGGCAGAAGGAGGGAGAGAACCAGCAACCTCTCTTCACACACACTGCTGCTGAACAAACTAATCTAAATATCGGCGAGCTACACAGCTGGCTGACCATTCCCCTTTGATTTTGCTGGGTCTTTTTCAAGATACGAAAGCCTTCGGCTGGAGGCATTACTTGTTAGGGGTTAACAAAAAGGGTTCCAATCAACCATTCAAACTCACCCAGTTAGAGCCTGGCCAATTACCCCTTCCCTGAAAAAGCCTCAATGGCGCATTCACCTCATAAAAGGGTCAGCTTTGTGACATGAGTCAAATGAGAAATGTTTCTTCTTTTATAGTAAAGGGGTTACTGGATTCTGTAGAGATTATTGTCTCATTCTCATGGGGATGATAGTGACTGACCATACAAGATCTGCAATACATAGACAGGCAGCTGCCACTGTAGCTGTCACATTGCCTCTACAAATGTAGCATGGTAAGGAAAAAAGACTAGCGTTGTGGACATGGCAGAATCTGTGTGATACTTAGTGCTAAATTGCAACCAGGCTTCTCAGTCCTCCATGCTGGTATCTGAAGACTGGACAGGAAGATCAATACACCCAGCATCTCCTTGTATATCTCCAAGAGCATTCTTTTGCTCCTCCCTGGTTCTTATCTGAATCCTTTCCAGAATAACTTGTCTGTCATTTCCCGTCATTGGTGAACTGGGAAGAAGATTCCATTATCCCTGTTCTGATTGGTGCTTACTTGTTCCAGAGGGTTCAGAAGTATCCTTGGATCCTTCCTCTTCCTCGTTGGCATGTGGCCTCATCCCTCAGCTCAGAGTCGACACTCATTGGCATGCTGGGTTTCACAGCAGGTCAGGCAGCATCCATGGAGAGAGAGCAAGCTAACGTTTTGAGTCCAGATGAGTGTTCATTAGAGCTGAAGTGTGGAGGGGACAGCATTTATGCTGTAGTTGGGAGGGTGGTGGTGGGGTTGGAGTGTAGAGTGCTGGGGGAGAGAGGATGTTGATAGTTCAGATTAAGTGATTGGAATGTGAGAATGACAGAACAATGGTGTATCTAACTACCAGACTGGAAAGTGCAGATGGTCCCACTGGGTGGGGAAAGGGAGAGAGGACATGGTGATAGAGAATGTAACAAGTAAAGCTAAAATAAAGGGAAGAAATGGGAGTTGGTTTGCAGTTTGAAGGTGTTCAATTTAATATTAAGTCCAGAAGGTTTGTGGGCGGCACGGTGGCACAGTGGTTAGCACTGCTGCCTCACAGCGCCTGTAGACCCGGGTTCAATTCCCGACTCAGGCGACTGACTGTGTGGAGTTTGCACGTTCTCCCCGTGTCTGCGTGGGTTTCCTCCGGGTGCTCCGGTTTCCTCCCACAGTCACAAAGATGTGCGGGTCAGGTGAATTGGCCAAGCTAAATTGCCCGTAGTGTTAGGTAAGGGGTAAATGTAGGGGTATGGGTGGGTTGCGCTTCGGCGGGTCGGTGTGGACTTGTTGGGCCGAAGGGCCTGTTTCCACACTGTAAGTCTAATCTAAAAAAAAAGGTTGCAAAGTGCCTACTCTGAAGATGAGATGTTCCTCCAGTTTGCGCAATGATTCACTGGAGTATTGCAGCATGCCAAGGACAGATATGTGGGCATACAAGCTGATCGTTGTGTTAAAATGACCAACAACGGGAAGGTCAGGGTCATGCTTGCACACAGACTGTTCTACAAAGGTGTTCTACAAAGTGCTCATGTTTGGTCTGTAGTGTAGGCCACATTGGGTGCAGAGCTCAATTTCCTTATGCAAATTGGTAATACCTGTTCTACATCTCTGTCACCTACTTAGACTTCAGGAATACTGTTCTGTTTGACTGCTTTTCTGCAATTACCATTGTAGAGATATATCTGCTGCTCAGGATGGCTGGAATGGAATTAGGGGATCATAGAATTGTTACAGTGCGGAAGAGGCCATTTTGCCCAATATATCTGTTCAAGCAACAAAATTCTTGTCCCCACACCAACCCCCCCCCCCCCCCCCCCCCCCGCCCCCATTAGGTTGTATATGATGTCAATTGAATGGGTGGAGCCAATGTAACTTAAACATGAACTCCTTTGGAGCACCTTATGCAACACAGAATACAGATTGACAGAGAAAGTGATAAAACTGTGTAATCCTCTAGTTGGATTTAGAGGCTAATCCTCAGCATTATGAATATGCATTATGATAAAGAGCTGGGGAAACTTGGCCTTTGCAGTCTGCAAGTGAGGAACCCGAAGTATATAGGATTGTTAGAAGAGATTTACCAGGATGTTGCCAGGTATAGAAGGTTTGAGTTATAAAGAAATTAGCTGGATAGGCTGGGACTTTTCTCACTGGAGTGTAGGAGGTTGAGAAGTGACCTGATAGGAGTTTAGAAAATAATGAGGAGTAGCTGTCGTTTCCCCAGGATGGAGGATTTCAAAATTAGGGGGTACATTTTCAAAATGAGAGGAGAGAGATTTTAAAAAAGACATGGAGAATTTTTTTACACAGAGGGTGTTTCGTGTGTGGACTGAACTTCTTGAGGAAATGATTGATATGGGTACAAGTACAACGTTAAAAACCCTTTAGATAAGTACTTGAATAGGAAAAATTTGGAGGGCAGGAGCAGGCAGAAGGGAGCAGTTCATTATGGGATTATGTTTGGCAAGGACTGGTTAAACCAAAAAGGTCTGTTTCTGCACTGTATGAGTCTATAAACAGTTATTGTAATTCTAAGCTTAAATGCTGCTGAAAAGCAATAAATGTTGTCAAAGTTTTCGTCTTATATGCATCGAAACAAATGCAAGAATGCCAAATTTCAAATGTGCTTTGCTAAGGATACTAAAAGAACTATAAACAGGAACATGTTTCTTTGGACCTGGACATTATTGTATTGAGTAAGATAGCAGAGAGAATATATTAATGCTGAGAATCTGAAATACAATCAGAAGTTGCTTGAAAAATTGCAGCATGCTAGGCAGTACTTGTACAGGGAGAAACATAATTAACATTTTATGTGATTGTATTACACAAGAACACATTCTTGGGATGTTCATTTTATTTAAAAAGGGCACAATCATTTTGGATACAACTCCATCATTTGGAATTGACTCATTCCCTCAGTCAATGACTTGGAAAAATGTTGTCAAAGAGGGCTGATAGGTTATTAAATGGTGGAACGGATATTAGTTTAATGAATAGCCAATTACAAATGGTAATGAAGAAGGTCAGACTGGAGCAGCCAGGTAGATTTTTAAGAGTCTCCAGCTACTGCACCTGTCAGCAAGGAATCTAAGTGGACATCACTTTATATTCCCTCCCGGAAGGTCTGGATCTTCCAGAGACAGAGACCATTCTTCCCTTCCTCAATGCAAGTTTATGAAGGGAAGAACAGGAGATGGAAAATCTGCAGACGCTATCTACCAGATCCTGCAGAAACCCACCTAACCTGCCTTGATAATGACAGTGTGCTGTCAGTCTTCCATTGGTCCACTCAATTAATCGTCTGGTTGCTATATGTATCTTTTTGGACCATGCATCAACTTCTATTCAGGGTTGGTGCATTAGCGCCATTAGCCACAATGGCAGGATGTATACATTACCCAGAGAAAAATCAAAGTGCTAAGTGTCAGTGACCCAAAGAGCCACTACTGTTTCCTGTGCAACAGACATTAAGCTGATGGATCCTCTGAAGGGCATTGCAAATTATCTTCAAAAATATATAATGTAATTCCTTCTTGTTCAAATAGATTAGAGTGGGGAGGCATCTATGGTTAAATTCAATGAGATATTGGTGCCATCAATTGAAGCTCAGGTAAGCCCATTCCACCATAAAACTATTTTCCCCTTTATTTCTGTATTGCATTCTCAAAGTTTGCTGTAGAGTGTATTGTTGATCTGATGTTTTCAAACATTTACTGATCTCTACCTCATTTTTGCCGATATTCTTTGAGCCTATGTTAAAGCAACTTGAGCCACAAAACTAAAACAGTAGCCCCCTTCATTGCTATTGAGAAATTCTGACAGATTAATAAGGCCTAAGGTATATACCTTATTGAGACTTTTGAGGAGTGGACTGATGCTCACCATAAAGATCCCCGAGAACCTGTGCACAGTCTGAACAAAAGTGATAACTTTAATAACTGTATCAAAATATCCTGTGTATTTTCCACATTATAAGAAGACGGGTTTCTCAACATAAACAGAGCAGAATTCATGAGGGACAAGTTGAACAATGAAAATACGCTCAGCTCGTGAGTTACTCCAGGATCACTACTATTTAGCAGTGACACACAACATATAATTTCATTCTGGCCATGATTTGTTTCTAAGTATTAAGTGCTGTATAGCCAAACCATATAAATTTCTTGAATAGCTTCCATCCTTTTGCATTAATCTATAAATAATCTAATTGTATCCTTCAATTAGATTAGAGCATGCAACTAACTTCTGGATAGTCATTATTCTCTAATAGACAATCAAATCGGTTGTTATGTTGCGGTCTCTCTGTAACATATCCTGTCCTATGCACTATTGTATAGAGCAATAATAACATAACCCTATTATTTCAATAGTGTTTAAGGTGCAGTGTAACTTTGTTCTTTAATTGTGCATGAACAGTGGAAAGCTTCAAAATACAGACATTGCAATCCCAAATATTTTACATTATAAACATAAAAAAGTATCTGAAACAATGGCCATTGGTAAATTAGGGAGGATAAACAACCTTTAAAATGACAAACATATTTTACTTCTTAAAATATGGGGTGCAAACAGATGTAAAATTCTTCCCAAGTGATGTCACAGCTGATTTTCATTTACTTAGTTCTCTGGAGAATGCAGAAGGCCATGGCAGGAGCAGCATCAGGCAAACCTGAAGATGAGGTGTCAGCCTGGTGAAGCCACCAAACAGGACGACTGGCGTGGTAAACAATATAAGCAGCAGGTGATAGGTGGAACTAAGCGATCCCACAACCAATGGATCAGATCTAAGCTTTGCAGCCCTGCCACATCCAGTTCGGCATGGTGGTGGATGATCAAACAACACGTTGGAGGAGGAGGAGGAGGAGGCTGTACAAATATCCCCATCCTCAATGATACAAGAGCCGGCACATCAGTGCAAAAGTTAAGTCTGAAGCTTTTGCAGCAATCTTCAGCCAAAAGTGCCAAGTGGATGATCTAACTAGGCCTCCTCCAGTGATTCTAGCATTACAGATACCAGTCTTCAGCCAATTTGATTCATTCCACGTGATATCAAGAAATGGTTGAAGGCACTGGATGCTGCAAAGGCTACGGGCCCTGACAATAGTACTGAAGACTTGTGCTCCAGAACTTGCCACTCCCATAGCCAAGCTGTTCCTGTACAGCTACAACACTGGCAGCTACCTGACAATGTGGAAAATTGCCCAAGTATGTATTATACGTAAAATGCAGGAGATATCCAACCGGGCCCATTACTGCCTCATCATTCTACACTCAATCATCAGTCAAGTGATGGAAGGTGTCATCAACAGTGCTATCAAGCAGCACCTGCTTGCTCAGTGTTGCCCAGTTTGGATTCCACCAGGGCCACTCAGCTCCTGACCACATTACAGCCTTGGTTCAAACGTGGACACAAGAGGTGAATTCTAGAGGTGAGGTGAGAGAGACAGCCCTTGACACTGAGGCTGCATTTGACAGAGTGTGGCATAATGGAGCCCTGGCAAAAACTGGATATTAGGGGGCAAACTCTCCAGTGGTTAGAGTCATACCTGAAACATAAGAAGATGGTTGTAGTTGTTGGAGGTCAGTCATCTCAGTTCCAGGACATCTCTGCAGGAATTCATCAGGGTAGCATCCTCAGCCCAACTACCTTCAGCTGCTTCATCAATGACTTTCCCTCCATCATAAGATCAAAAGTGGGGATGTTTGGCAATGATTGCACATTGTTCAGCACCATTCGTGACTCCTCAGGCATTGAAACAGCCCATATCTAAATGCAACAAGGTCTGGACAATATCCAGACTTGGGCTGACCATTGGCAAGTAACATTCACGCCACACAAATGCCAGGCTATGACCATCACCAACAAGAGAGAATCTAACCAATGCTCCTTAACATTCAATGGTGCTACCATCACTGAGACCCATATTCAACATTCTGGCAGTTATCATTGATCGGAAACTCAGCTGGACTCACCAAATAAATGCAGTAGCTACAAGAGCAGGTCAGAGGCTAGGAATAATGCAGGGAGTAACTCACCTCCTGACTCCTCAGAACTTGTCCACCATCTACAAGGCACAATGCAGGAGTGTGATAGAATACTTGCCTGGATGAACGCAGCTCCAACAATACTCAAGATGCTTGACACCATCCAGGACAAAGCAGCCTGCTTGATTGGCACTGCATCCACAAACATCCAATCCCTCCACCAACGATGCTCAGTAGCAGCAGTGTGTATTATCTACAAGATGCACTGCAGAAATTCTCCAAAGATCCTCAGATAGCATCTTCCAAACCCATGACAGCTTCCATGTAGAAGGACAAGGGCATCAGAGACATGGGAACACCACCAAGTGAAGTTCCCCTCCAAGCCATTCACCATCCTGACTTAGAAATATATTACCATTTCTACCCTGTCGCTGAGTTTAGATCCTGGAATTCCGTCCTTAATGGTATTGTGGGTCAAAACATAGCAGATGGACTATAGCAGTTCAAGAAGGCAGCTTACCACCACTTTCTCAAGGGCAACTAGGGATGGCCAAAAAATGCTGGTCATAATACGATGGCTCAGTGCACTAGGAACAGAGGTTCAATTCCAGTCTGGGCCACTGTCTGTGCAGAGTTTGTACATTCTGCCAGTGTCTGCGTGGGTTTCCTCCAGGTGCTCTGGTTTCCTCCCACAGTCCAAAAATGCGCAGGTAGGTGAATTGGCCATGGCAAATTGACCATAGTGTTAGATGCATTAGTCAGAGGGAAATGGGTCTTGGTGGGTTACTCTTCGGAGGGCCGGTGTGGACTGGTTGGGCTAAAGTGCCTGTTTCCACACTGTAGGTAATCTAATCACTCGGTGACGCCCACATCCCACAAAGAAAATACACAAACATGCATTAAAAAAGTTTCATGGCACTTAGTGAACACACAATGTCAGTTTCATGATTTAACGAAATTATTAAAGAAGAAAATTACAGTATGAGAGAAAGCTAGCCAGAAAATTCTAAACAAAGTTTATCCAAGTACTTTAAAGAAAAAAGGACTAACAAACGTGAATGGTGATCCTTGAAAGGTTGAGTCTGGGGAATTTTTAATAGAAATCTGGGAAATTTCAGAAGCATTGAACCAATATTTTGGATCTGACTTCACTGGTGAAAACTTAGAAAAGATCCCAAAGATGCTTGAACATTTGGAAATAAAAGGGATAGTAGGACCTAAAACAATAAACATCACCAGGTAAAATGTACTTTGAGAACTATCAGATCTCAAGGCCGACAGTTCCTGTTCACCTGTATCATAGGCTCTGAAGAGAAGTGGCTATAAGGTTAGTAGAGGCATTGGTTATAATATTCCAAAATTCATCAGACTCTGGAAGGATTCTCGTAAGTTGGAAAATGGTAAACATAACACCTTGAGCCAACCAAAATGAAGAAATAAAGCAAGCTTAAGAGTCAGTATGTTTGTGTGAAAAGGGAGTTGCATTTAACTAATTAATTAGAGTTTTTTCAGGAAGCAAGGGAAGTTGATAAAAAGAAACCTGTAGTATTTGGATGGTATTTGGATTCCGAAAGGCATTGGATAAGGTGCCACACCAAATTGCTACACAAAACAAGAACCCACTGTATAACATATTAGCATGAATGTCCGATTGGTTAGTTAACAGTGAAGAGTATATGTGCTCATCCTTAACCTATTCTCAATAATAAAAAAGACAAAATTATTTCCTTATCAGTCAGCACATGTACTCAAGCTGTGATGATGTCATTTTCATAACATCAAGGGGTCTTGCGGTGCTGTGGTAGTGTCCCTACCTATGAGACAGGAGCTCCAGGTTCAAGTCTAGGGTGTCATAACACCTCTGACCAGGTTGATTAGAAAATAACTTCATAATGACAGTTACACACACATCATCACTCATTAACTTTGTAACTAGTCACACTGGGTATCTTCTTCCTGCTGGCAATGCACACTCCCATGTATTGTTCTCTGAACATGTACATGCACATTCACTCCTTACTTTCTCTGATAATCTGGACTAATAGGCATTTCACATCCATTTCTGAACAGCAGATGTGTGCACAAACTGATAAACAACCCACACAGTTCCTAAATAAATACAGCAAGCAGATTACTTAAGCAAACACAAACACACACACATATTCAACTCATTCAGCCATGACATAACCACAACACAAACTCTAGAAAATAATCAGAGTTTGTTTTATAAAAACACGATGTACAAGTACATCTCCACATACACACGTTACATAATATATAAGCACATATACTTCATAAATATATACATAAATATATGCTACATAAACACACATATACTCAACATATATAAACATTCATTTATTGCATTTTTTTACCTGATCACTAGCTTTTATATAATAAATCACTCTACTCCCTTGTATGCTGGTGAGACATTTGACTAATGCTAATGTGCCTGAGATAATGTCATGTATGTCATTAGCATTAAGGTTCAAGGACACAACTTTTTTTTAATTAAAAAGAAACTACATTCAACTGTGTTTGTTGTGGAGTGAAAGCTGGTTGTGGTTTCTGTTCTGAATTTCTTGAGCATTCTTCAGGAAATATGTTAGAGCAGTGCAGCTGAGATGAGATGAACCCCCATTGCTACTGCCAGTCCTCGGCATTTGCTCTAAATATGTTGTTGATGGGGTCTTGTTGATTAGAGGAATTAGCACATGGTTATCAAGAATCATTAGCCTCAATTACTGTGCCAGGAATAGATAAAAGAAATTCCTTTCTGAATTTTCCAAACTCACTTTGAGTTTAATTTATGACACGTGGCAACAAAATGACTTCTGCAAGGAATAAACTTAGCTGAATTCACAATAGAGAAGGAAAGCAAAATGAAATAAATAATTTGAACTTTATGAAGAGCAGAACATGCTCTTTAAGCAGAGCGAACTACTAAACCTGAACTAAAACTAAAAATACACAATACGTCTGTCAGAGAAAATACACCGGGCTAAAAATGTCATAGTTACCCTCAAATGGTATGGTCAAATGCCCTCACGCCCAAAATTGGACATTCTAAATTGATCCACAGCTGGAGAAATCAGGCCTGACAGAAAGGTGGCCAAAGTAAATTAAACAGCAGCCAGCAGCTATTGGCTACAGGGAACAGTGCGAATCAAGATCAAAGCTTGATTGGTTCAAGGGCATTTCGTTAGAAAACAGTGCGAGGCATATGCATTGGAAGCATATTGATCAAATGTTTTGGCATCTTGACTGCCTGAAAGTGTGCACTTTACGTTCCTTGGCAAGGCAACAGTGAAGGGTGTTGGCATGACCCCACTGCATGATATTGAACTATGTTCATGACCCCATTGGCCAAAGGCTGCAGAACATTGTGGAAAGTGGTGCGAGGGGTGGATAAGAACAAACACCTGGACACCATCCTCTTTGTGAAGGCTCAGTGAAGACTCACAACAAGAGTTATGGCAGAAGACCATGCAACAACCCAATGAGACCCAGGAGAAGTTCTCCTC
The DNA here is from genome assembly GCF_020745735.1 of Hemiscyllium ocellatum. Lineage (NCBI taxonomy): Eukaryota > Metazoa > Chordata > Chondrichthyes > Orectolobiformes > Hemiscylliidae > Hemiscyllium > Hemiscyllium ocellatum. Next base: position 57,010,800 of record NC_083414.1, on the reverse strand, counting down.
TGAACTGTGAGACCCGTCGTCGTGGAAGAGTGTCAGCCCTACATCAAAGCGGAAGGATATTGCAACAGCCCAGCTCAAACAGGTGGATTGCTGCCAGCAATATCCTTTCTCAGATAGATACACCGAGAGAGGGAGTAGGTATCCTGAGAACCTGGGAAATGGTTTTAATAAGAAATGTTTTGTTAATGAAATCAAGTTGAACTGCAAACTGAATTCTGCGTGCCTTTTGTCCACCTCTCCAACAGGAGCACTTGGGCAAAGTGTTTTTAATATATAAACTAGTGGAAGTACCCAAAGCATGACAACAATGGACATTGAAATAACAGTGCATGCTCAACATGCACCCATTAAAGTAATGGAGATAGCACACAAATTTGCAATTTTCATAATGCTTGCATTAATGCTGGCATGCAGTTCAGCATTAAATGCATGTTTGTGTGATTCCATAACTCAGCAGCAGCCCCAACTTAATATGAGGCTTGGAAAACCAGCCTGCACCTCTCAACTGGGAGCTGCGTTATATTTGTAGCAAGCAATGGAAGTTTTTCTGTAGGCAAGAGTGAAGATGGTAGACACTTGAAAGATTTCACAATGCGTTGATATTTAAAGGGACAGAAGGAGCAAAGTCCTGTTTTGACAGAAGATCATCAGGTGGAGGCCAATGTGAACAACGTTGCTCCATGAGCCTGGATTTTCTTCTGGAAGAAGTTTGATGATTTCACACGAGCAGTCAGTTTCAGCGACTGCATCTTCAAGTGTCATTCCTGTATAACTAAAGTGCGAGCCTCAAACATACTGAGTTCACCACAACCCTAATTCTTGCCAACAATGACAAGAAAGCATGACACACGTGTTCATTATCTCACCTTATTCTCATACATTTATCACTGGTGAAAACCTCATTTCACAGCTTGCTCGCACTACCTACCACCTGTGAAACCATGAGATCCACATTACCCAAAAACAGGGCATCGTGCTCACTGACAAACTTCCCACACTCCTTGGACATGAGAAATTACAGAAGTGGAAGTATCAGCTATTTACTGATGAATCACAGACAAGAGACAGTGGTGTCATAGGGTGCAGAAGGGCTGAGACCATAGAAGGTGGCAACATGTTGCTACTTAATCAAGCTTTTCCACATCTCAGTTTCCCTCAATAGACAATTCCTTCTAAGATATAAACTGCAAATATATTCCTCTTACTTGACCTAGCTCAGCTTTCTACACACTAAACCTCTGCCTCCTTCCTGATAGACATACAAAATTTTACAAACCTGGATGAGCTGACAAATTCATGTTGTTATCTGGTTAAGGAACCATTAACTTTTTCTGCCTTAAAGTAGATGAAGTTGAGATTCAGACACAGTCTGAACCAAGACCAGAAAATGACTTCCCCCTCATTGTGAATACTGGAATTCAATTGCACTTGAACCAAACTACTATTGGAAAATTAGAGAATTAAATCAAATGGGAAGCGAACTGGTTACATCCCAAAGTCAAGACTGGTGACACCCACTGCAATTTGCAACTATCTGCCCTTTGTGAATACTTCAAAGACCGATCTAAATATCCGTGCTTTTTTAAAAAAAACTTTTATTCTTTTGGGCTCACCTCTTATTTCCGATCTGTCTGCTTGTGTGTCATGTTTTGGGACTATTAAAGTCTATTAACTCTCGAAAATGTGATTATATTGACTCATTTTGACCATAAGTTAGTTAGGGTCTGGGAGGAAAGTATTCACAAGGGAAGAGATTTGTTTTTGTGCCTACCTTATTGCAATGAACTGAGGGGGTGGGTAAAAAGAGAAGGGAATTAATTCATACCTCCTCATCTATAAGACCATGACATATGAATGGAAATAAGGCCATTTGGCCCATCAAGTCCACTCGGCCATTTAATCATGGCTGATGGGTTTTTCAACTCCACTTATCTGCACTCTCTCTGTAGCCCTTAATTCCTTGCAAGATCAAGAATTTATCAATCTCTGCCTTGGAGACATTTGACGTCCCGGCCTCCACTGAGCTCCATGGCAATGCGTTCCGCAGGCCCACCACTCTCCGACTGAAGATATGTCTCCTGATTTCTATTCTAAATTGACTTCCTCTAATTCTAAGGGTCCTAGTATCCCCGCATGACGGAAACAAATTCCCAGTGTCCACCTTTTCTAAGCCATGCATAATCTTGTAAGTTTCTATTAGGTCTCCCCTCAACCTCCTAAACGCTAATGAATGCAATCCCAGGATCCTCAGCCAGTCATCATATGTTAGGCCTACTATTCCAGGGATCACCCGTGTGAATCTCCGCTGGACATGCTCCAGTGCCAGTACGTCCTTCTTGAGGTGTGGGGTCCAAGATTGGACACAGTATTCTAAATGGAGCCTAACTAGAGCTTTATGAAGTCTCAGAAGCACAAACATCTGATGTTTAAATGTTTTGGGTATCCCATTCAGAACTGTAACAAGTTGGAAGTCCTGACACAGGATCTATAACACAGTTTTAATATTCATTCACAGAGTGTGGGCATCACTGGCTAGGCCAGCATTTATTGTCCATCCCTAATTGCCCAGATAGCAGTTAAGCACTAACCACATTGCTGTGGGTCTAGAGTCACATGTAAGCTTGACCAGAGACATTGTATTTCCTTGCCTAGTGGACATTAGTGAATCACTTGGGTTTATTTGACAATAATGCATGGTCATCATTATTCTCTTAATGCCTGAATTTAATTTTAATATTCAGCTTATCTCATGGTGAGATATGAACCTGGATCCCCGGAATATAATCTGCATCTCCAGATTATAGTTTTCACAATTCTACCTCGAGGCCATTAACCTTTTTTCTTAACACCACCCACACTTGTAAGGCATAACAGGCTCTTATGACAATAAAGGTAAAATAAAGGTAAAATAAAACACAGATCTGTGCATAGGTAGTCCTTACATTACATTGCAGCAATATTTGAAAGGATGCATTTTGCAAGTGATTACTTACTTCATAAGCAACTTATGAATATGCTGGAGGACCACGCAATTACCCCAACACACAAGAAAAGGGTAAGGGACATGTTGATGCCAGCTTGCTGGAGGGTAAGGTTGCACACATTCTGCAATACAGGACTCAGATCAGGAATTAGTAGGACAGAATTCAAAAACATTTATGCACAAAACAAAGGTCAAGTGCAGGTCTTGAGTGAACCCACTGTCATTGTCAAGGAACATTCATTTTTTATTTATTCAGTAGGTGTGGATTTCATGGCAGGGCCAACGTTTAGAACCTATTCCCAATTTCCCTTGAGAAGGCAATGGTCAGCTGCTTTTGTCCTCAGAGGGGAAGCTTCAGAATGTTGACCCAGTGTCAATGTCGGAACAGCATCATATTTACACATCAGAAAGAAGGTGTGCAATCTACCCATGACCTTTTAGACGGTAGGGGCTCTTGGTTTGGAGGGTGCTAGCGATACAGCCTTAGTGATTTCTGAAATGCATCTTGGAAATGGTACACACTGATTTCTCTCTCCCTGAATACTGGTATTCAATTATGCTTGAAGGCCATTAGAACTAAAGAATCACACCCAATCTTCAAAACGGTAAAGCTGACATGTTACCTCCCAATGTGGTGCTCCTGGTAATCTCACACAGCAGCTATTTGAAATGCAGAGAGATACACCTCACAAAGGGGGCAGCACAGTGGTTATCACTGCTGCCTCCCAGCACTAAAGACCTGGGTTCAATTCCAGCCTTGGATGACAGCCCACGTGGAGTTTGCACATTCTCTCCGTGTCTGTTTGGGTTTCCTCCCACAGTCTAAAGATTTGCAGGTTAGGTGGATTGGCAACTTGAAATTGTCCATAGTGTCCAGGGATATGTAGACTAGGAGGATTAGCATTGGGAAATGCAGGCCTATAGGAAGGGAGTGGGGGGGGAGATACTCCTCAGAAGGTTGGTGTGGAATCATTAGACCAAATGGTCTGCTTCCACATGGTATAGATTTTATGATTTCAAATGTCTGACTGATTAATTCTGCTTCCTTTCAGAATGGTAGATGTAGAATAGTATTGGCACATTCTGGTGACAGTATTAACCTTCCTTTATTAGATTAGTGTCAAATTGATGTAAATCCTATCCCTACAGAGATTATGCACTGTGTATCATATTAGATTTTCATTCCTTACATCAACTGAGGTGGCATTTGAAACTATTAGACCTAAAATAACCTTTGTGTAGCTCAATATTAATAATTTACAGACCTAATTAAAAGCAGCTTAAAGCCTGTTTAAATATTTGACACTAAAAATATATTTATTTGTGTTACTAAGTGAAGTTAGTTTTATTTTTAACATAGTTTGCTACATTGCTGAGTTTTGATGTGTTTTGCAATAGTCAATTTTGTGCAAGTTATCCAATCTCTGTGCAGGCAGTCACCCTGATCCTATCCTTAGTCGAATTGCCATTGCAGTTTGTGGGATCTGGCTGTGCATAATATGTCTGCTGCTTTTGTCCACAGTGAATCCTTGTTTGTGAAATACCATAGAACACTCTAACAATGTAAACAAGTGTGCTTTAACATTACTAGGCCACAAATTTATTGCAGGATTGACATGGACTGCTGGTGTTAGAAGACCAAGAATGGCAGGATTTATTACATGGGTCTTCACCCCGAAGAAAGATATGAGTGAAAGTACACTGGAGGGAGGAGTTGGCCTATGCTTGCTCCTTGCAGTCTGAATGTGAGCAAAAGAATGCATTGGTGTTTGAATGAACTCAAATTTGCAATTAACCCATGGGGCACAATTCCTGTTTCTCCACTCTTACAGGACTGGAGGAAGGCTGTAACTCTTTCGTTTCAGGTTCATCCATGATTTGTGTCGTCTTGACTGCATAAGTGGTGCACTAGTGCCACCCAGTGGTGAAGCACTTTTGGATCAAGCAGGATGTATAAAATTCAGAGTAAAGGATTAAAAGTCACACAACACCAGATTATAGTCCAACAGATTTAATTGGAAGCACACTAGCTTTTGGAGTGACGCTCCTTCATCAGGTGATTCTGGAGTGTCGCTTCGAAAGCTAGTGGGCTTCCAATTAAACCTGTTGGACTATAACCTGGTGTTGTGTGATTTTTAACTTTGTACACCCCAGTCCAACATCGGCATCTCCAAATCAAGAGTAAAGGACAACACTACGATCTGGCATTCTTTCCTTTCCAAAGTCATTGTGGTGTTCTTGAATAAGTTTGTCAATCTGATGATAATGAGAACAAGTTTTTACTGCCCCATCTGGGACCAGATTGAAATGAGTTGTAATCAGATTCAGTTAGGACCTCTACATCAATGAGCAGAGATATTTCATAATTCATCAGTCTGAGAGGGCATAAATGTTTTGGAAGGGCGGGGTTACAAAGACTGAAATGGATTTTTGATTATTTTCTAAGATGTAATGAAGTAGCTCCAGAGAGAGGGGAACTGGAAGATGAAAAGACTGAAACAAAACAGGCAGAA